>NW_026909910.1:317500-635000 GCF_949316345.1 Pungitius pungitius | reverse complement strand
TAGTAAAGTTTTTAATTAAGGTGAAACTCAATGGAGTACCTTTTTTTTAATGTAAAACTTTTGTTTCCAGTTTTATGAATGGTATCAAAGCTCATGGAAAGAAGAAACGAGACCGTAAGCCTTTGGATGTACCCGTGCCGAAATGTCTAGGCATTTCATTCCCCTATACCTAACCCTACAGACTCCATCTTCATCGTCCTGTCGGTGGGAACAACTGTGTGGCCCAGGATTCCACTTCCATACAGGGACTGTCCCCGACCGACCGCACGACCCTCCTGGAGGAGGAACTCAGTGTGCGGCAATCGGCTGCTGGATAAGGATCCTCTCATCCTAACGCCCAAGATCACCACCAGAGTAGCCCCACTGTTTTCGGGCTCAGCAGCAGGACTTTGCCGACCAACGAGACATGCAAATACTTCAAGAAAAACCAAAGACTGGCACCTGAACATTCACAAAAAATGGGTGATTATTGGGGACTCGAATGTGCATAAAATGCCACAACATGACTTGATTAACCTGCAAATTGACTCTTTTCCAGGTGCCACTTTCAGGCACGCAGAAGGCATCCTGGAAAACACCACTGCATCCTGTGTAGTTGAGAAAGTCATCCTGTCTTTTGGTATTTGCAATAAAGATCAAAAGGTCAAAGAGACATCTATTTAACAACTGCAGAGTCTCGAGAACGGAAAAACTCCACTTTCCTCGAGCAGAAATCTTTGTCCCACAGATTAACTTTTCCAGCAGTCTACCCATGAGGGAGAAGCTCAGCCTGACACAACTAAACGAGTACATCGCGTCGATTGGTGAGTGCATCCCCAGCTTGCCCGACACTGCATTTCAAACAGAGGTGGATAATGTTCACTGGACACCGAGACGGCTAAGGCCATCTTTGAGCACTGGTTTGTACATTTAAATTAAGAATCCCCATAAGCCTGCCTGTACAGGAGGGGAATAAGTCTGTTATTAACTTAAAACATTTTCAACTCACTACAGAACAATTCTCGCTGCTATCTAGGGGGCTTATATTTATTCCCACCCAGGGCACAAATAAAGATATAATTCCTAGGACAAAATTTGACCTTCAACAATACCATAGAAAGCTCAAATTAGCCTCATTATGAACATGCCCCACCTACTGAAAGGCTCCCGTTTATTCATAAATCAGGATGGACTCCGCCAAAATCCTCAGTACCAGAAGAAGTGGTTAACTTGATTAAGGCAGATCAATTATACTTTAAAAACACACCAGGTTTTGCCTAACCTCAGCCCAACAGAAACAAAAGCACTCCAAGAACTCAAGAACAATAAACTAATTATTATTAAGCCAGCGGATAAGGGGAGTGCGGTAGTTATTATGGACAAAGAACAATATCTATGGGAGGGTTATAGACCCGAATTACAACATAAAATTACAGAAACCAATTTACTTAGAGACTATCCCCGTAGTAACAAAAATAGTCCAAACCTTGCATGATAAGAAATTTATTAATACCAAACAAAAACACTACCTAATGGGGGACTGTACACCGAGGGGGAGACTTTTCTACATGCTCCCAAAAATCCACAAGGACCCAGACAAATAGAGTTTACCACACAAAATTCCCCCAGGACGACCCATCGTGTCAGATTGCAGCAGCGAAACTTATTATACAGCTGAATACATCGATTTCTTCCTCAACCCACTGTCCACCACTCATCCGAGTTATATTAAAGACTCTTATCATTTTGTAAAATTAATCAAGAGCCTCAAGATACCAGACACAGCCATCCTATTCACCATAGACATAGACAGCTTATACACCAATATAGACACCAAAGAAGGACTACGGGCGGTTAAAAATGCTTTTCAAAATAGAGATAAAAAAAGACCGGATAAAGAACTATTACAATTATTGGAAATAAATTTAACGAAGAGTGGTTTCTGCAAATCAAAGGGACAGCAATGGGCAAAAAATTTGCTCCAGCTTATGCAAATATTTTTATGGCTGAGTGGGAGGATTCAGTCCTGAAAATATGTCCTAAAAAACCACTGTATTATTACAGATATTTGTGTGGCCTGACTCGAGGGAGGATTTCGAAGCGTTTCTGTGCATCCTCAACAACCACAACCAGTCAATTAAAATGAAATCCAACAACATTTAAAAGTAATACATTTCAGGAAACCCACACTTTTTCAAAGAGACGGACACTTATGCTCTGCTCTTCAAGACCAGCTTCCACCCAAAACACACAAATGCTGGCTTAATCAAATCAGTTGTTGAGGTTTCACAGAATATGCAGCAGACAGGAGGATTTCCACGCTCTGTCCACTAGAGGGTACTCTAGGACCTTCCTTAGAAAATGCCAGCGGTCCTTTCTTCAGCAGAAATCCATCACTGTGGGCTCCAGCCTTCCATTCGTGGTAACTACTCACCTTCCACTAGTTAGAGGATTCAGGAGGAGATTCCTCTCCCATACCAAAGGGTCTTCCACAGAATCATCCCTGCCTACAGGCGAAACAGAAACATACAGGATCATCTGGTAAAAGCAAAAATTAAACCCCTCCAAACCACTAAATTGATCAATAATAATCCCTACTTCAAACATAAGGAATGGTTCAGGAGCCACATTTACAGGAGAGGTGTTTCATAACCCAACCAGGGGAAATGCTAAATCATCTAACTGTGTATACTTGATTACTTGTCTAAAATGTAATCTTCAATATGTGGGGGAGACGGGGAACACCATCGCCACCCGAATGACGCAATATAAATATAATAACAAAAAAGAAAAAAACAAGTACGCCACTAGTGGCACATTTCATTATTCATGGCTGGGAATCTGTTTCAGTGTGTGTCATCCAGTGCAACCCCAGGTGGAGTGCTCCCCAGAGGAGGAGAGCAGAGAGAGTATGGATCGCTCAACTAGATACTAAGCATCCCAGGGGCCTCAACGAGGATTGAGAGCTGCGTGCTGTGAGGCAGTGCATCGATGGTCCTGTTCACAGGACTATCACAAGCCTCTAACTCCTAGCCCTTGACAGGCTTCACATCAGCTGGCCGGCGGACAGGCAGACCCTGCTGCGGAAGGGAGCTATAGAACGAGTTCTTCCTCCAGACAGAGAGTCGGTTATTACAGCCGCTACTTCATCGTTCCAAAGGATGGGGGTTTGCGTCCAATACTAGATCTCCGCCGTGAAGTTGAGCTTCAAGCTCACTCTTAAACAGATCAGGTCCGAGGACTGGTTCATCACGGTCCAGGAAGCTTACTTTCATATTCCCATCCTCCCACGACACAGGAAGTTCCTGAGGTTCGCTTACCAATACCGGGCTCTTCCGTTCGGCCTAGCCCTCTCACCACGTACGTTGACCAAATGTGTGGACGCTGCTCTGACACCATTGCGTCTCCAGGGCATCCGCATTTTGAACTACATAGACGACTGGTTGATTCTAGCGCCATCCGAGATGGCGGCCCAATCTCGTTCAGGCCCAACACCGTCTGGGGCTGAGACTCAACGCCAGGAAAAGCATGCTTTTCCCAGTGCAGAGGACCACCTTCCTGGGCGTTACTTGGGATTCAACCACGATGCGGGCACATCTGTCTTCCGCTCGAGTAGTTTCGATCCGCTCTGCAGTCAAGCAGGCCAAGCTAGGCCAGCTGACATCATCTTTTTCAAGGCCCTCAAAAACGTTGAGGTGAATGAAGAACTGAAGTTTGACTATGGTCAGACGGAGGGCCTGTCACTGCTGTGGTTGGATGAGTGAGCGGCTCATCCTCGGACGAGGACACACAAGAGATTTTGTCTGCAGTTTTTTTCCCCCCTCTTTTTTGTTATTTCATTTATTTATGTGTTTGGGTGTTTTTTTCTTCCCAATTATTGCAGATTGTTTAGTGTCATTGTGGCAATAAACGGCTTTAATTCTACTGACTGCATTGGTCCGCGTGTTCACTGACAGAGCAAGAGCTTGTAATTTTGTCATGTCACCTTTCCCTCCGTTTCTCGTTCATATCTTAGTTCCCCTGTAAAAAAACAAGCTGTAAAAAAAAAAGAAAAAAAAAAAAATAGAAACAATGATCACCCAATTCAACTGCAGCGTCCCTTGGTCTGTGTAGGTACACGTTTGTAACAGCAGGTGGCAGAGTTGTCCCAATTTCTGGTGGATTTAAATCAAACCTTTGTCATAAGTACCCGATAAATGTCCACCAACCCAACAGATTGTGTACTACTCTCCTTGTGCACGTTAGTTTTTTTTTTTATTATGTCACCAATTTACAGTGCCTCCCTTTCCTGACCAGCGTCAATTGTTGATTGTTTAGTAATAACAATGTCCTTACTCTTTCCGTACGTGCAACATGTCAATCATTACGTCACTTGGTCTCGCGTGAGTAAGTTTGGAACGGCCATTTCGGTTAAGCGACGTGCGCTGTTAGTGGCTTTTTTTTTCAACACGAGGTGACTAAAGCTGGAGTGTCCCCATTCAGGTAAGAAGTCATTGAGAAGCAACAGGAATGAGCATTTATCATTTGAAATTATTTACAATGATTAACTGAGACACCTTGAACTGGTAAAAAACAACTGCGAGGGTTAACATGAACGCTAAAACGGCTAGTTGGGGTGGAATAACAGTCAGTGGGAGGAAATCTTACATGACATTACATGTCATTTAGCTGATGCTTTTATCCAAAGCGACTTACAATAAGTGCTATTTTGTTGAAAGCAGTCAACGGGAGAAGTCCACACGTGACACTGTCACGGTTTGGTTCTGCTGTTTTATTTTGTAGTTTCATTTCTCTTGTGTCCCTGGGTTAGCTTCACTTCCTGCCTTGTCCTGTGATTGCCTGATTGTTTCCACCTGTGTCCAATCACCCGGAAGGACACGTACGCAGCCCACGCACTGGCCTTGATGAACACTGCAACGCCGCGCCTGTGAGGGACTTGTGCAGACCAGCAGAGACACGGCGAAGTATAACATTTTAAAGCAGGACCTTTCATTCATCCTCTCTGTTGGACCAGGCCATCAAAAAGGCGAATTAATGTGAACTCCTGAAGGTGAGGGTGTTCATGAATCGGTTTGGACAAAAGGATATCTTCGACGTTGATGTGGAAGAATTTCTTGATCCATCAAAGTTGAGGTCAATGTCAGTCCACCTTGTCTGCAAGGTTGTGGCAAAAGACCCTGGCGTCCACATCATGTTTTCCCGATATGGACTGCAGCAGCTCATGGGACACCGGGGGGGACACGGTTCTCCACCCTCGGATGTTGGAGGCCGCGAACGTCCAGTCCAACATGCAAGGAAAGGGGATGGACATCGGGGAGGACTTGTGTGGTATGCTGGGGCGGGAACGCTGGACTTTTCTCCAGCTGTACGTGGACTCCACACATGTCCACCTCAAGACTCCACACATGTCCACCTCAAGACCCCTTTTAAGCACCCTGTAAGCGGTGGGATTGTGACATGTGGGCTGTCGCACACCAACTCACACTGCACTCTTGGCCAGGGCCTGTGAATACCTGAGCCACATGAGACCTCCGGCGACGTCTCGTCTTTCAGCTGGGCTGCCGCATTGAGCAGGTTGTGCGCTTCGACGGAGACATTCCGCTTACGGTCACCCCTGACCGTCATTTCAACTTGGAGGCCCTTCACTCCCTCCTGGCAAAACATGCAGTCATTGTGCGCCTCCCCCGCTCCATAACTGGACTCTGTGTGAGCTGCAGAAAACCCCCATCAAGAGGTTGTTCCCCTTCTGCCAGACGCTGGACCTGTCGTGGTCGGCGCAGCCCTCGTCACTGTCCTGCTGGGAGACATTTACCGGCGGAACACTGACATCCCCATGGGTGCTCTGCGTTCCGACTCACCACCCAGTCGCCTGATTGGTCCCATGCCCCTGGAGACATTTTGCAAGGACCTGTCCACAAAAAACTCTTATCCACCACCATTCACCTTTGCACGAGCTCGCACGCTGGCTGGAAGAGCAGGGAAGGATGTGGAGGACTGTCTGCTGAAGGGCTGCGTGGAGCACAAACTGATCTTCCCAGCTGTAAAATTCCGGGACTTCAAAGGGGACCAGGACCATGTGGTGGAACTGGAAAGACTACGTCCAGCTCCACCTGAAGTCAGCCACCCTCCACAGCTGCATTGACAACGCTTCAAGTGTGCTCGAAAGACTAGGTCTGGCCTACTCCGGGCTCTTACAGGGAAAAATACAGGGACCATGGCATGATGGAGCAGGTCATTTCTCGCCTGCCACCAAAGGTCCTAAAACCTTTTCTAAGTGTTTTGACATACCTCAGTTGTGTTGGGATGCTGATGAACGGAGACTACGTGGACTACAGTCACCTCAAGAGATCAGCCCGTCAAGGTCTCAGGGTAAACTTCAGAAGCTGCAAGTCCTCTCGAAGTTTACTCTGCCGAAGGTTTACAACATTGTGGTGTGGAAGCTTAGAGTCCATCCCCTACCGCATGCAAACAAGCAGCGCATCCCGGAGCTGATGGGTAAGTAGACTTCATTATTGAAATTGTAACCTTTCTACTTCTTCAGTAGATTGCATTCATAACTGTATTTTTCCTGTCTATATCTTGTAATCCTTTATAGCACAACTTCCAAATATCGGGCCGGGGTATGTGATCGACTACCTCGCCATCCTCACCGGCCACTGCTCCGTCGCCATAGTCAACATGACTGCGGCCCAGGTCCTGGCGGGGGAGCGGTCCAAGGATAAGAAAAAATACCTCATCCTAGTATGTCTGCTACTGTTTATTTTGGGGTGGTGGGTCCAAGCAATGAACATTTCATTGGTGAACATTAGTGTCTTTGTTGAAGTCAGTATTTCATAGCCACTCATTAAAGTACACCTCTCCACAGAAATACACTAATGTTCTGCATTTTATCTCCTACGGTGGACGAGCACAAAACAGCGGCCTCTTTCGGCCAGGCTACTTTCTCCCTTCACAGGGAGGAGTATGCCTGGCTGTAATTTCTCACCGACTCCCGCTGCTGTGAGCCAGGAGTTGATTCCCAATATGTTTTCCACACGGTTTGTGGGGGACATATTGATAAACCGATTAACCGGCTCCAGGAGGCGTGGGAGGATGCCGGCCTGAAGGGGAGGGTGAACTTTATGAGGGTGAACTTCACCCTCATAAGGAGCAGCGTGTCAACACAAGTAAGAACTTAATCAATGTTCAGAATCCAACTTATATTAAGCCCCCAAAAAGGGTTTGGTCTGCCCTTTTTTATGATTGCTTTATCTTGTAAAGAGACCAGTTTATTAAATGAGTTTGTTTTTTCAAACTTCTGTTCTTTGTCTGTGTTTCCAGGCCAGCAAGCACCTGACGGAGGCAGAGCGGAGGCGGGTAGCCAAGGGGATGTGCCCCAATCCCGCAACCGCGGACAAGTATTATGTGACACTCCCCTCCCAGAGCGAAGCCTACACCACCAGGGAGCTCCGTCTGGCCGCTTTAAAGAAGGCTGCGGCTGTGGCTGAGGCGTAGGACACTTCGTCTTCAGAGGGCGAGGTGGAGTATGATGACAGCCCGGACACTCCTTCGAACTGCTCGTCCTCCTCCGAGGATCAACGGCCAAAGAGGAGGCGGAGGCTCTTTAGCAGCCCCCCCCCCCAACTAAGGCCTGCAGTGTAAAACTTTCGAAAATGGCTCAAGGGACCTCCACTACCTCCCCCCCTCCTCCTTCCCAGCACTGAGAACACCCTCCCCCCTTACTCTCCGTATATAATCAGGTTAAAAGTTTGTTCCTAAAATAATGTTTTAATAATAATGTTCCTTTATGTGTTATGTGTTAGTGTTTTAAGTTGTTCTCCCTTCCCCCTGGGTTAGGGTTAGGCTGGTGCCCCGGCTCATTGCGGAATGAGAGATTGCAGAGAGAGGTAGTTGAAAAGTTGGATGTCCTTAAAGTGTTTTTGTTTGCATTTTTAAAACCATAACATTATGAAATATGAGCTTTCATGCACTGGAATGTCTGTAAGCCTTTATACTGTGGTAAGCATAAAGTGGCGCTATTTTCTTTTTCATCACCATGTGCCACGTTACTTGCATAGATATGAATGTGGAATTAATATTATTAATTTGGAATCGCTGTAGAAGTAAAAGTGGAATGACGTAAAAGTGTAATATTTACAAAAGTAGGGTGACAATATTTTTTTTATTCAAAAAATTCAATTACAGAAAATGAGACCCCTTAAAATGACCGTGATGGAGCTGTGCGAGGTGGATGGTGCGGCCACAGCCCTGGTCCTGGATCCTCTCCTCGGCTTTATCACGGCCAAGATGAATGCCACACCGGTTCATGAGACCCCCTGTTGGGATTCGCTAAGGGGCACCCTCCAACTGTGTCAGCGCAACCAAGACCTGAGCCAGACACTGGGTGCACTGAATGCCTGGGATTTGGGAAGCCGTCTCCAGCGACTTACCAGGCAGCAGTGCAGCCTTTACCTGAGTGCCTTCGTGGTGGACAGTGGAGTCGCCTTACAGTCCACCACGAGGTACTCAAGGGAAACAGTTGGCGGCAAGGTGACCGCCACAAGGCAGTGGGCTGCGGGCCAGCGCATTCCGGTCCTTGTTGGGTGCCTTAATGAGTTCACTCCTGCCGACAGTGCCGTGCTAAAGGAAGGAGTGAACGACTTCAGCATCATGTGCTCAACGAGAAACAACCGGGACCAGCTCATGCTTGGCCCGGCGAGGTTTTTAAACCATGACTGCTTCCCCAACGCAAAGTTTGTCGCCCGGCAGTATATGGAAGTGGACGGTAAGAATAATTCAAATAGGTTTGTCTTATGCAAAGATACTGTTATTTAACCCTTTACCCTGACCACACCCACCATTGTGACACTTCCTGGACTCACTTATTTTTCATTTCCTGGACTCACTTATTTTTCATTTCCTATCGCAGTACAACAGATCGCCTGCACTGTGACCTATGCGGGAAGGCCAACCTGGTGAGGCTGGACAAACACCTAACGGAGACACACGCCATGCTGAATGTGGAGGTAAGTGCATTTAATTAGTTTTAATATGACAAAAAGCATGTAGATAGGATCTGTTGTAAATCTAATGTTTTGTTTTTCCTAAGTTTGTTTTCCTAATATTAGAATTTCTCTGTTGATAGGAGCGTGATGCCACGCTCCGGCAGGCAAAGCGGGCCGCTATAGTGAAGGAGCTGGCCGCCCTTCGCAGATCCGAGCCGGAGCCGCCCATGGTGTCCGCCCTGGATATCGGGATCCTCAGCCAGTTTTGTACTTTTAAGTTGTTTTAATATTCTTTGTGATTACCTGGTAACTAGGGGGCTGACAGGTCATCATATTCCATTAATTTTCCCATCCAACTATACACAAATTAAACTTACCAGGTTCTAATGGCTTTTCTGTAAAAACCCGGAAATTGTGTGACATAAACTTGGAAGCACATAAACACTTGGAAGCAGAGGCTTTTAATTTCTTATTTAAATCATCTATATGTCATTACAGATGAGGAAAACCCCCCGATGACACTGGAAATCGCAGAGTCAGAGGAGGAGGACCAGGGTGAGGACCAGGCCTCTCCTCCTACAGCCCCCCCGCTGCGGAGCCGCCGCTGGAGCTCTTCAGCTACCCTGAAGAGGACCAGCAGTCCACTGAGATGGATTTGCGCTCCCCTGCTGGGTCTTATTTCAGCCCTGCGGCTGGTGTTGGTGTGGGGAGCCCACACCTCTTCAGCACCCCGGTGCGTGGGTCCCCGAGGGTCTTGGCAGCCTCCTGCAGCGCCTGCCAAGCCCTAACACAGCGGGTGTTGGAGCTGGAGAGGAGAGTGGCCTCCCTGTCCAACACTAGGACGCCCCAGCGGGATGGGGCAAAAGTGCCGCTGCCCCTCTCTGCCCAGAAGGGGCAGCACGTGGGCAAGGTGGCCACAGGGAGCCTGTACGGTAAGTTTTTCTTTTTCAGTTATATTTCCAGTTTGCTATTTCTATCCATTCTCACCTTTGTTCCTTGGGGTTGTTAAAATAATATTAAATGTTTATCAACTGCAGAAAGGATCGCAGCGGACTTCCAAAGATTCCGCCAGGGGGGACGCACGGGAAGGAAGGACCGTGAGAATGCCCGGCAGTCCGCGAGCCATGCGTTGCCATACATGGCTTCCAGGCTGCCGGTCGTTAGCGTCCAGGAGGACCTGCGATTCCTATCACAAGTAGACAAGTTGAGGGCGTAAGTATTTTGCATCTGATACTTTCCTTGAGCATGGACTGTGTTAGAACTGGGAGTCAGATTTTATCTCTTGTAACTCTTCACCTTTTCCCACAGATGGACGACCTACCTTGGAAACAAGGGATACGCGCCCACAACTATTAAAAACATCCTAAATAGTGCGGTATTGTTTCTCCACCATGCGGAAAACGTCCACAGGAGGGCGACCAAGCTGACGGGGAAGCAGTACAAGCTCCTTGAATATGAGCTGAAAAGGATTTCTGCCGATGTACATAAAGGACTATATGTACATCGGCAGAAGATTCTGAAAAAGAAAACGGGTAAATGTTTTCAATTTTCTTTCATCATTTCATTTCTTTCATTCTTTCATTTCTTTCATATAATTAGTCTTCTAAATACATGCATGTCAAACTGTTTTCACAGACAATCAGCTGTGCGCCAGCTCAGAGGAGCTCTTCATGACAGCGGCGAGGAAGCGTATCCCGGAGCTGATGGGTAAGTAGACTTCATTATTGAAATTGTATCCCTTCTTCTTCAGTGGATTGCATTCAGAACTGTATTTTTCCTGTCTATATCTTGTAATCCTTTATAGAACAACTTCCGAATGATGGGCCAGAGCATTCGCTCCTGGCGGAATACGCGCTTGGCTTCCTCGCCGTCCTCACCGGCCATCGCTCCGTCGCCATCGTAAATATGACGGCGGCCCAGGTCTTGGCGGCGGAGCGGTCCAAGGATCGGCAAAATTTCCTTATCTTGGTATGTCTGCTACTGTTTATTTTGGGGTGGTGGGTCCAAGCAATGAACATTTCATTGGTGAACATTAGTGTCTTTGTTGAAGTCAGTATTTCATAGTCTCATAAGCCACTCATACAAGTCACCAGTGAATAGTTATACTCTTTAAAGTACACCTCTCCACAGAAATACACTAATGTTCTGCATTTTATCTCCTACGGTGGATGACAAGACAGCGGCCTCTTTCGGCCAGGCTACTTTCTCCCTTCACAGGGAGGAGTATGCCTGGCTGGAATTTCTCGCGGACTGCTGTGAGCCAGGAGTTGAATCGCAATATGTTTTCCACACAGTTTGTGGGGAACATATTGACAAACCAATCAACCGGCTCCAGGAGGCGTGGGAGGATGCCGGCCTGAAAGGGAGGGTGAACTTCACCCTCATAAAGGAGCAGCGTGTCAACACAAGTAAGAACTTAATATAAGTTGGATTCTGAACATTGATTAAGCCCCCAAAAAGGGTTTGATCTGCCCTTTTTTATGACTGCTTTATCTTGTAAAGATACCAGTTTATTAAATGAGTTTGTTTTTTCAAACTTCTGTTCTTTGTCTGTGTTTCCAGGCCAGCAAGCACCTGACGGAGGCAGAGCGGAGGCGGGTAGCCAAGGGGATGTGCCCCAATCCCGCAACCGCGGACAAGTATTATGTGACACTCCCCTCCCAGAGCGAAGCCTACACCACCAGGGAGCTTCGCCTGGCCGCCTTAAAGAAGGCAGCGGCTGCGGCGGAGACTTCGTCTTCAGAGGGCGAAGTAGAGTACGATGACAGCCCAGACACACCTTCGGACTGCTCGTCCTCGTCCTCCTCAGAGGATCAACGGCCAAAGAGGAGGCGGAGGCTCTTTAGCAGCACCCCCCCAACTAAGGGCTGCAGTGTGAAACTTTTGAAGGTGGCTCCAGGGACAAAAAGCTGCTAAAAAGTTTTATATTAAAAAAGATACTCCATTGAGTTTAACCTTAATTAAAAACTTTACTAAAATGCCCATCTTCTTGTCTCAGTTTGTCCATTCCCTTCGACTTTCTTCCATTTGCAGGGTTTTTTTCCCCAGGTAAGTGTAGCCTTTTTCTTCCTTCTGCAGGTTGTTTCAGGTAGGTATAGAATTTTAATCGACAACTCGTTGACAAGGTAAGTGGGGGGTTTACAAGAACTCAACCTTTTGTCCGTTACGGTGAAACCTTATCCTCTTTTCTGCCTTTGGTAGGGCTAGAGGTCGTGTTTAGAATTCCACCTTGGGTCAGGGGAGTATGGTTTTATTGTAAAAGGTATTTCTTGGGATAAAAATGTTTTCGTATTAATGAGAAGGTCCTGCTGCGAGGTTTGCCTTAATTAAAAACTAAAATCCCATTTTCTTTATCCGATCGTGAACCCCTCCCAACCACTTTTCTACCTTTTATAGGTTAGAGGGTGGGTTTAGACCACTGGAAAGGTGAGTACAGGGTATTTTATGGTAAAAAGAAATCCTCATTGAGGATGAGGGTAAGTATAATAGAAGAATAAAAACTGGAGATAAAATACCCGTAGGTAAGGACAAACAACAAAGGGAAGGGGGAATAATTTGTTTAAAAATTGACAGCCTCCCTGTATATTCTGATCATCTGCTTCTAGCCGGCAAAGGGGTTTAAAAAGAGCCAGTTGAATAAATTAAAAAATATGGGGTCATAGGCCAGGGTCTAGGTGAAGTGTATAAAATCAATGTCTCTTAAAAACAATAAGATCTGGATGTATAAAATACATTGTTCTTTGTGGAGGAGCCAAAGGTAATAATGGAGAAACTAGAGTACGTGAACAGTGATTAAAATCCCATACTGTAGGAGGTATAATAAAAGCATTGGCCAGTCATGTTTAGTTTTTTCTGTAATTTGTTTAGGGTGTTTTGTTTTTTTTAAAAACCACACCGAAACAAAAGGCCCACTTGTAAATATAAACAAACTGGATGAAATGCCCCCCCACACTCCAAAGGTTGCTCAATGCTTCAAACCCTATTTCCTATTAAAAGTATGGAATAAAACATGTACTGATCACGTTTATAACAAAATAAAAACTCCTTACGTTTCGGTCAATTCGACCTTCTTCAGAGGAGACATGGAGTGGAAGTGACAAACAGACGGTTAAGTAGGGGAAGTGGTCCGGGGGAGGGGCTTAAAAGCAGCGTCCTGATTGGGTAAATCTTAATGGTCCCGCCTGAGCATTTACACACGTGTTTTCAATTATCTCCAACGACCGTAAAGTCACAGAGGTGAATTCCCACATTAAAAAAGTACAAAAAAGACCTCTCCAGAAAAACCAATAAAATGAATAAATATCTTTAAATCACATTAATAATAGGCCCTCTAATAAAGGTCTCAAAAATAATATTTATAATAATTAATATTATTTATCTCAAAATAATAATGTGATTTTCCCATAGGGATGGAGACCAGGCCTTGATGGCTTTGGCAGGTTAGGTATGGGGCAGAGAAATGTAGCCACACTTCGGCACGGGCTCCAAAAGAATCCCGGAGGCACTGGCACATCCAGAGGGTACTAGGGAAGATTAATTTGATATAAACAGCAGGTTCATAGGTAGACAACAAACCCTTTTTCCTTTATTACCCCCTTACACTTTTTTTTTTCTCTCTCATTGTTTGGATTATTTTTTATATTTTTTCTAAAAACGTTGTTTTTTTTTCCTTTACACTTGATCCTGCCTGATTTTGCCTTTTGGACAGATTCATATTTGTCCAATCTCTAAATATGGCAGGCAGACGTCATTCAACGGGCCCGGCTGGGACCCGTAGAACCATACCCACTGCTCCAATAAATATAAGTCAAAATATCACCACAAAAATATATTTCAAAATTCTACAAGCCATCCATCACCTGGAGGTACTGGAGGAGACACAGCGCTCAAACATCTTTCCAGGGGGAATGTGGAAACAAGTGCTAAAACTAACATCATTTATAAAACCCTCATCTCCAAATCAAGAGGTCACAAATAAGGTTTTAAATAACACCACAAATTGGAGCTGCAGCTGTGTGAAGGAGGACAGTCAAACTGGCCTTCACCCGAATGCTCGTTCAAAGGAACCCTGTTACTCCCATCTTTGCCTTGATTTGTTTCCTGCTTGATTTATAACTTTTCATTTGTGTTATCTCACAGGTGGTGTAGAGTTTCAGGTTTCAGTACCTCTCGTGTCTGCATACCACCAGAAATGACCTTCATGTGTGTGTATAAGAACTCAGCATTTTCACTGCTCGGAGACGCCATCTCCACAGAGCACCGTGATACGTGCCTGTGTAGTTGACCTCCTGCTTGCAAGCAATAAATGGACTTTCTGCAACTTTGATCATTCATCAAGACTCCGTTTTATTAGACAAATCATTCTCTACTACCGAGCTTATTGAAATATTCCACAACAATTTGGCGTCACGAACAGGATGCACTGACTGTCCGTCAGGCTCCGGGGGACCGTCCGGAGAAAAAGGCCTTTTCCAGGATCACCAGCTGATGATCCTGCCTCATACCTCCTTAGACAAGAGAGAAAGGACGGGCGGAAACCGAAGGAGTCCTGATTGACGTCACGTGTATCCAGCGAAAAAGAATTAATTTCTACAGACTCGGGTAAGAAGTTGAAATTCCAATTATAAAGTAACTGTAAGAGTTGAACATAGCGGAAAAGGATGACTGATCAAGTGGTTGTTGTAGTCTGGGGAATATAGGCCTACATTTATTTTTTAACATTTGGGTGTTTTTATTATTTTTATTTTATTTTGAGTACGTGATTCCGGGATATTTCTGATGCATTATTTTATGCGATGGTAGATAGGACTGTGTACGATAGCGATTTCACTCGGAACAAATTCTCCGAGATCGTAACACTCGCTATTGACCCGGGTAAAACAAGACCGTTGTTATAGTTAACCATACGTGAATTTTACCTGTAGAATAAGACCGTGGCTGTAGCACACGTGAGTTTTATGCTGAAGCAGGTAAAACGATATCACTGGTATTGACAACCATACGTGAGTTCTACTGAATTACCTTTAGAACAAGATCGGGGCAATATCGTAGCGTGAGTTTTGACTGGGGTTTTTGCAAAGTTTTTCATTGTATAAAGAAACTACGCCTTACGGTGACGACTGTATTGTAATAAGTAAACCGGTAGGGTCCACACCAGTAAAAGATGGGTGGCCAGTCCGCAAAACACACCGAACCGTGGGGTCCGATTGTGGCAATGATCCAGCAGAAATACGGGAAAACATGTACAGAGTGTTTGGGTTTCCAGAAAACGGCTCGTTGAGTGCCGCTAAACTTAAAATGTTAAGAGGGGATTTGGAAGCAAGATTGAAAGAATTGAAAAGTGGTAAAAAAATCAAAGTGAAAGACTTAGAAATAATAGAGAAAAACCAGACATGTCTGGCACAATGGGAAATGGAATGTGAATGTAGGGAGAGAAAACAAATGATGAAGAAAATGACGTGTTTAAAAACTGAAAAACCTGACATAGAAACACAGAATAATCCATGTGTGTCTTCTCCATTGTATCCATCCCTGACAGGGGCAGGCGGTCCTCTCCTGAACACGTGTTATCAAATTCCTGCACCACAACCGTACAACCCCAATCCAACGGTTGGCAGACCTGTAACACGCAGTCAAACCCGGCTGGGAGACCAGGGAGGTGCAGACGTCAAATCATGCTCACCCCTCAACCCATTCAAAGCTGACCCCACAGCCCAGTCCACCCCAAACTCTGCATGGTCAATCCACGACCCATCCTCCTGGAGGGGCACAGCCGGCAGAATTGTGGATTTTCTTAGTCCTAACACCACCATGGACAGTAAACTGGATGTGTCTTATATTCAAGCCCCCATGATTCAAGTTCTACGGCCACAGGATGGACTACCTGGCCTCGTATTCAGGCCCTGGCCCTGGCCCTCCGCGGCCATTCAACAAGCTGCCTCCCATCTGCCCAACATAAAAAATGGCTTGGCTTTTGGAAAAGAGTTCCTGACGTTTTGCAAAGACTTCATGCCCACCGGAGCTGAGGTCCACCGCCTGCTGATCAAACATGTGGGCCCAAGTGACTTCAGCAAAATCAGAGCAGTAGTCACCGGTGCCGGCTGCGACTCCCACCAAGTGCACCGCGACTGGAGCAATGAGGCAAACCGCAACTACAGAACATTCATAACAGCCATCTGTGCTGCTGTGGTTGCGGCCTTCCCAGCGACTGTCAACATGGCACTCATCAACAGCACAAAACAAGGTATAGCCGAAGATGTAACATTTTACTATTAGCGTCTTGTGGCTGCTTTTCAGATTCACAGCGGCCTCGAGGAGCCCACGGACCTAACCAACATGACCGTGTGGGAAACACATCTCAAGAACGCCTTCATGAACGGGCTTCTGCCCGACGCCAAAACTGCCACAGAACACTCTGTCCTGGGTCTGGAAGATGCAAGGCTCACAGAAGTGAAGGAGGACGAGACACCCACCCATCCAGAAATTCTTATCGGAGGGGCCAACAGAGAGGACGAGGCTGGGGAATGGATCGTGGAAGAAGAGGGCGTTTCCAAGGAGGAGCACCACGAGATATGCAGCCTGACGAATGCTTCCTCTGTGGACAAACAGACCATTGGTACAAAGTAGAGATGAGCGAGTACAGCATTATCTGTATCTGTTGAACCATATGAATTATCTGTATCCGTACTCGGACTGGGCGGGGCCTAACCCGAAAATGGGCGGGGCCTAACCCGGAAGTAGGAAGGATTTACCCCGTAAATTGTCGGGTTAAGCCTTTCTGCGGTTAAAACAGCATTCCTTCTTAATTCTTATCACTAGAGATGAGCGAGTACAGCATTATCTGTATCTGTATCTGTTGAACCATATGAATTATCTGTATCCGTATCCGTACTCGGACTGGGCGGGGCCTAACCCAGAAGTAGGAAGGATTTACCCCGTAAATTGTCGGGTTAAGCCTTTCTGCGGTTAAAACAGAATTCCTTCTTAATTCTTATCACTGCTGATCATGAGAGAGAGAGAGGAAGTGTGTGTGTGGCTTAATTTGTAATATCAATATTTAGTTATTCAACACAATTAGTCAACGTCACACACTGAGTGCGTGAAGAGATCCAGCAGACGGTAAAAAAAACTGATGAGAGAGAGAGAGAGAGAGGTCAGTGCGTAAAGTAAAAAAAAAAAAAACTCCGACAGGCAGAGACGCAATGCGAGTCGCATTCTTAAGCACCACGTCTTAACAAGCCCCACGTTTACCTGAACTCTACTAGTTAAGAACAACAAACCGAAGTAAAAAAAAAATAAAGGCGAAGAAGTCCTTTAAATTTATCGGGAAAGACCCGCGAACCTGCTGCCTGAGGGAGGGAGAGAGGAGTTCTGTGTGTGAGTGAGCTGAGCGGGACACACATTGACTACCAGCCAATCACAGAACGCAGACACAGACAGCTACCCAATGAGGACTTTTATTCAATCCGAGCACAGATATTGACTCGTATTACTCGTATAATACTCGTACTCGGCAAAAGTGCTTTATCTGTACCGGATACTCGTTTCAGCCGAGTATCCGGCTCATCTCTAATGTGTACGTTAATTTTACATTTGCTCCGAAATATATATATTAGGGTGCATCAAAAAACACAATTCTTGAATTTTTATATGGCTGGGTGCTAAAAGTGTTCGAATATATGTACAAACAACACATGCAAAATATTTTTCCAGTACATGATGATTTAGGGGTACCACCGCTCATCTGTTTATGTTGGATAAAGTGGTTAACATTGCTCAACGGTTGCTATGGAGATCTGAGGTAAAGAATTCTACAGCTCAAGAAAACTGAGGTGATCTTTCGGTTTGAGGTGATCTTTCTGTGTTGGGTATGTATTATTACATATTACTATCATATATGTAGTTGTGTCTTTGTATACTTTTTTTACATAAGTCCTTTAAGTCATATTTATAGGTATTTGGTGCTCATTCTAGCTAACAGTTTGCTAACCAGTTAGATATCTATTTTAGCTAAGCTATTAAGCTTAACATCAACAGTATTCTTGAGTGGACAATGTCATATACAGAGTAGCCTATAGATGTCTCATGTTTATTGAGAGTAGCATTGTAGTTACACTAAATTAACATTTTAAATACAAGTTTATCTGCAAGCACAGCTAGCTATTCTGATAGTGATGTAATGGTAAGTGATGAAGTTAGACTGTGTACAGCTAACATTTTAGGCTTATGCAAGAATGGTTTGTCATAATTGAGTGATATTATGTATGGTAAGATACGATTTTAAACACTATCCTTGAGCTGGTATCCTTTTATTCTCGGACACTGCACAAAACAACCCACCCCAGGACTTAGCTCTCCTAAGATGCTGTCCTCACCAACTGGTTCCTGCCAGACTAGCAGTCGCAGCCTGGTCTTTGGTCTGGGCCCCAGCATCACCAGTGAGGATGACATCATCACTGGCGCCAAACTGCCAACTGGTCGTCAGATCTTACGCTGCATGCTTGGCAAGAAACCTGGTGCAAATGGAGCGTTGTCACAGTTTGAGGCAGGCAAAGTTCTCCTGGAGCAGGTGCGGCCATTTTACAAGAAAGCCAACATCCCAATGGTGAGCGACAAGCGTGCATGCCACAAGATAGTAGACTTAGTCAATGATAACAACAAGCTGCGGAAAATCTCCCAGGCCAAGCGCTCCAGTGAGACTACAGCGAAACAATTAAAGAAAATATAATGCAGACTTGATGCCACATTTCCGCTGTGGCCTCCAAATGTTGAAAAGCTAATTGATAACCCAGAAGACCGAGCTTTCTTGGCCAGCATGAAGACTGACAGAGTGGCCACATTTGGTGTATTGGACAAAAAGCTGCAGCTCAAGGTGAAGCGGCGAGAGGAGCGTCAAGCTGCCGCAGCAGCCAGGCAGTACCATTGTGAAAAGGAGCTGGAGGAGATGACGGCAATGTCCAGCTTGGAGTCGGAGAGTGAGGAGGAGTCAGAGGAGGATGCCAACACAGTCTATCCACGATCTTCGGGTGAACCATTCCACAAGCATAAGAAGACTGGAACAAACGTCTTCATTCCACATGACATCCTTAGCCGACCAAGTGTCGTGTCACTGGCTACAAGGTTGAAAATGTCACCAATGCAACAGGCTGCCTTCACGCGTGGTCTTGTTGCAGAGTCGGGTGGTGAATGTACACATCTCTCTGCATCTTACGCAACAGCTGACCGAGCAAGACGCCAAGTGCTGGAGACCATCAGTGAGGAACAGCACAAGCAGTGGGCACCACCTCCATTGTGCACCCTACACTGGGACAGCAAGTTAACACCGATGCTCAGCAATGTGCGCCAGTTGGAGGAGCGTCTTACAGTGGTTGTTGGAGATGCAGAGCGGCTGAAACTGCTTGGTGTCCCGGCTTATAAGAAACAGACAAATGAGGCATGTGGAGGGATCATTGCCCGGTTGACATGCAAGTTGCTGCAGGACTGGTGCTGTGCTGACCATGTTGTCAACATGGCATTTGACACCACTGCGTCAAACACTGGCCATCTCACCGCAGCCTGCATTGCCATACAGCTCTCACTGGGCCGACCACTGCTTTGGTCTGGGTGCCGGCACCACATTGGTGAGGTCCTCCTGAACCAGGTTTTTGCAGACCTGAAGGTGGAGTCATCACGGTCACCAGAGGTTACCTTGTTCACACGTCTGAGAGAAAAATGGAACCTGTTACCACAAGAATCCAGCAGCCAATGGTCCCGCTACATTCCTGGCAACACCGAGCAACCACTCCTGGGCAATTTACGTGCTGAACTTGTCAAGTGCGCAAAAGAAGTCACTGGCCACAAGCGAGGGGACTACCATGAGTTTGTGCAGCTATGTCTTGTATTTCTGGATGTAGATGGTGAAGAGCAGACTGCAGTGACCTTCCAACGACCGGGAGCACTTCACAAGGCACGATGGATGGCCAAGCTGCTCTATTCTCTTAAGCTGGCTTTGATGGAGCAGCACATCGCATTGCTTTCCCAGGGCACAATCACCACACGGCAGCAGGTCCCAAAGATTCGGGCATTTGCCATTTTTATCACACACATCTATGCAAAGTGGTGGTTGACCTGCGAGAAAACTGTAGATGCTGCCTGGAATGACCTGACACTCTACCACCACCTGCAGGCATACAAGGCTGTAGATGAGGGCATTGCAGCATCAGCAATCAAGGCGCTGGAGAGGCATCGCTGGTACCTGACAGGTGAGATGCTACCCCTGGCTCTCTTCAGCAGCAAGGTGCCCAATGTTGACAAGCATGCACTTGCCAGAGCGATCTTGGGGTACAAGCCCGCTGATCTCCCCATGCACATCCCTGAGCTGCGCTTTGGCACTGGCTTTGGCAAGCCAAAATTCCCCACCCTCTTGTCAACTACCAGCTTGGCTGACCTGGCCAATAAGGATTGCTGGTTTGGGATGCACCAGCTACAAATTGATCCAGAATTTATGTCTCTTGACGTGAAGGAATGGGCGACCAATGCTGCGTTCAAAAAAAGTGAAGTCAATGTACGTGCAATGAACGTGGTCAATGACTGTGCCGAGCGTGGCGTCAAGCTCACATCCGACTTTGTCGCGGTGGCAAGGAAGGAGCAGCACCTGCAGAATGTGCTGCAGGCAGTTGAACATGACCGCAACAAACAGCCAAACCTTCGCCGCTGCAAACTCAAGCTAATCCCTGAATAGGATAGTTACTCTTGGGTGGCAGGTAGGTAGACATATCTGAGGGTTTGTTCTTTTTTTCAGTGTGTAAGTACCCTTGTATTTAACAATAAAGTCAATTAAACTTTATATGTGTGTCTGACATCCATCACTGCTGCACTAAATTCAGGGTAAGGCCACGTGAACATGTCCCATTGACCTCATTCATGTTTTCTATAGGACAAATGAATGGAGAATCTTGAAAGTTTAATTCTGAGAAATTCCCAAGTTGCTCAAAGGGCAAGCAAACAACTTTCAATATAAAAAACCCTATAGAACATGTTACTGTATAAAGGTTCACAGTATTCAGCATTTCCAGGTCAAACTTTTAGCAATTAGACTAAAAATTGCACATTTTTGTAATTTCGCCAAAGCTCATGTGTTAGGTGGAACCCCTAAATCTCAATAGAATTCCTCCAAACTTTGTAAAAGTCATTTTTATGTTAATTGGAACAAAATGCAATGCCAGCCAAATTAAAATTTTGAAATTAAAATTTCCCATTCAAATTTGATGCACCCTAATATATATATATATTTTTTTTTAGGCCTACCTCGACCTGTGAAAACGGCGTGGATTGGAGTTGTTCTCCGTAATCCGAGCTGGTCGCTTTGAGATGGGATATCTCGACGTGTGTCCCAATCTGGAGCTTTCGTTCCACTGCTGCCTCCCTCCACAGACACACGGATATTTGTGTTTCCCCCTGTGAAGTAAAAAATATTTTAAATGTATGTCTAATGGGCTGTCTGTGTCAAAGACCATTAGCCATATTTAGACATTAGACACAGACTCTGTGTCGCTCTCTAAATATAGAAGGCTGCTGCAGCTTGATGTGGCGCAACAGAAAGCTCTCTCTTCCCTTGGTGATCTTTTTCACCGTGGACATCTGAATAAAATGGATTTATGTGTTAATTCAAATTGCATGCCAATATACACCATTTCCCGTAGTTACTCTAACATAATTGAAAAATGAACTTACTTCGACCACTTCCCCCTTCACTGTCAGGAGGTCCTTGGCATCCTTGCAGGTGCTGAGGGGGGTCAGCGGAGACGGGGGACGGATTAAAGCCTCCGCCTGCTCTCTGAGGTCTTGGGAGACGGGGAGGGGAGCACTTCTAAAAAACACCGTCTCCTTGGTTATGTTAATTAGGTACGGGGGAGACTGCCCTCTCAGGGAGTGCCCCCGTAACATGTAACACCCGCCCGCTTTAAATTTGGCCACTGTCTGCCCATCTGATACAGCCGCCAACACATTGGTTTTAATGGTCACTGGTCTCGCGCCAGTGGAGTCGAACTCCCAAGCAACCACCTTGCGCTGCTCCACGACCCCCACCACGCATAGGTGGATAACTGGGGGTCTGTAGTAAGGAGTGGGGGGCTTGGTCCACAAAAGGTCGTGTAAGGCCATAATTCTGAAATAATACAAGAAACACAAGTTAAATTGTGTTCTGTTAAATACAAGTTAATTAAAGGATACGTTAAACAATAGGCCAGTTTTTAAAAATATATGTAACGTATCTTTTATATTTCGCAACGGGTTGCCTCTTTAGCATATTATTATTAGGAATTATAGTATTTCCTATTAAAAAGTTGTGACAATATATTTTTTTAAACATGGTTTTCGTAATTAAAAAGATACATATACATATTAACGTGGACTTAATTCACGTCAGTATTGTTAATATTATTCATATTACATATCACAGGAGGAACAGCACTTACCTCTCTCAATTTATCCGTCAACTTATCCGTCAATGATGTCAAAGATCGTCCGACTGCTCGCTAACCCTTTTTATATCTTTTCTTTGGGCGTAGCAACCAGTGACTTTCGGCTTTTCATAGGAGAGAAATGTTCAATACTGACAATGATTGGAAAACTAACAAAAACAAAAAGACACACGCGCACACATGCAAGGTGCAAAGCGGTGAGATGAAAAACTGTCATACCGGGAGGTCAAGCTTGTGTTTGTGTCCTGTTGTCACGTCTATTTTTGAACATCCTGTTTTATTTTGGTGGTTAATTCTCCTCTCGTTTCAGGTGCCTTGCCCTTCCTCATGTGTCTCCTGTTGATTGTCTTCCCTGATTCCTAATTGTGTCCACCTGTTCCCCCACCTCCCTCATGGATACTTATAGTCTGCGTCTCCGCTTGTCCTGTGCCAGTGTGTCTTGCATGTTGAATGTATTCACACCCGCATCATAGCTACCACGGTGAATTATCGTTTGATACCCTACTATTTGTGAGTATTGTTTGTTGGCATAAATCCAGATTAGTCAACCATCTCTGCATCCTTGTCCTTCCCTCATGCTACGGGCGTGACAAAAAACACTCAATTTGTGCGCAGATAATCTCCATAGTGCTGATAACGATGGTGTTTTTTCAACCCTATGAAGTTCCCAAAGTTAAACTATAATTCATTGAGTGATATCATTTTTGCGAGGGGATTACATGTAATGTAAGCCTATGTTTTCAACATTTCGATAAATGCATTACATTCTGACAATTAAAACAACATTAGTAGTAGAAATAATGAAACACATTTAACAAACGCTAGAATCTGGAACATATTTTTATGAAATTAAAATCTGCTGCTAACTCATTTCAACTATGTTGTGTAGTTTTGTACAGGTAATAAACATTTTTATACACTGAAGCGGTTTCGGATTAAATTTGATCCGAATCTATCCATTTTTTTAGATTTCCCAGTGTCGGTCAAAACATGAATTGGTGGTTTTAGGGAATCTTCAAACTGTTCAACTGTCCAGGCAATGCTTGTGTGTAATTGTCCTGTAATTGTCAAGAGGGACCTCAACACTGTTACAAGAATTGTATGTGTTTACATAACATCTGCCCAGGTTCTTACAGAGACAACACCTGCTTGTCTTTCAAGGGGCATGGAGGGATCTCGTAAAAGTGAAATAGTATAACAACATAGGAGTGATCATATATAGTGTACAAAGGGAACAGAGGTCAAAGGGTGTCTTGACAAAGACACTGCACCTGCAAGCACAAGCTCCTGCAATGTAATAAAACAATCAAGTAACAATTTGAATTCAAAGGTGAGCACTCAGGAAGATAGAAAACAAGCGATCAGCCTTGACACTCCGCTGCCAAAGGAGAACCGCCCGATGGACTTTTGTAATATTCCACAATATCAACAGCATCAACCTACAATGCCTTTGTTGTATGCAGCAAGCTGGATCTTATATGGGGGAGAAAACAGGAGAAACTGAAGGAGGTTCTTTTTGGAGGAGCTCGGAGAGGCTCTTTTGACTCTTTACATGCAAAAGCGACAACATCTTCCCCACGCAGGGGTTTTATGTATGTAAAACAGGATATGATAATGTGTTATAATATATGTTTTTCTCCCCCAAAAATACACTCTCCCTGCTCTCTTGAACCTTTATTAAGGGTTGATTGTGCATTAATTAATGAGAAATAGGCTATTTAGACATTCTAAACCTAGACCTGTAGTTTAAAATTGGGTACAGACATGAGGTAATTCTTGGACCGGGTAAAAATTTACCCGAAACACACTGTGAAAGTATCTGATATGAACAGTGTGTAAGGGTTAAGGATATGTGTGTCTTTATTAATAATTAAATAAGCTGACTGACTCTGAAGTAAGCTTTGTGGTTGATGTAACACTGTACGTGCTCTATCCAAGAAGGTTTCGTGCTTGTGCGTTTAACAACTGAATTTCCGAGTGCCCATGAACGCCTCATGACTTCTAACCCAACGCTCTACTGCGTAGCTCCGCGCGTTTGTCCTGAAGTCTTTTTGGTAAGTAGCATTGAGTCCCTCTTCTAATGGCTAATAATTGGTTGAATGGTTTAAATATATTTTTGGCGCTTGAAAAATACATTAAAATAGGTGTTGCTCATACAAAATTTTAACATATATGAAAGAGTGACATTTGCCGCTGTTCGATTTTGTCCGTCTCGGTTTAACGTTACATGAGCTAGCGGCTAGCACTGACTAGCCGGATGTCAATTGCCAAACTAACGAGTTAAGGTGGCTAAACTACTTCTACCAGTGTGCGAACTACTCCGATAGCCTTTCTAGCTAGCCAACTTGGCTAACGTTAACAAGTTACGTTAGCACGACGTCAGTTAAAGTCAGCGTTTAGCCGCTATGCTAGTTTTAGCCATTGGTTAACGTCATGACGTCATGTTCACACGTAAAGCACGGCAAGTTTTATTTTGAGCGAGGAGATTAATGTAACATATAAAGTCAATTCAAAGAACCTGTCAGCATGTAGATTATCCCCCTGTCATTACTGGAGGCGTTCACTCAGAGCTTTGATACTCAATATTAGTAAAGAACGGACAAAACTAACGTTAGTTATATCAATAACGTTAACATAAAGTACAAACGTGTGACGTTATTTGGAGCGTTGACGGAGCTGCTACAATGTTAGCTTAGCTCAATCTATCAGAGCTCCATTCGGAGAAAAAGCCTTTTAAAAAAGATTTGCTTGTTGTTTTGCTGCCAGATGCAACAACAACTCGGCACTGTTTTTTTATTTTATTTTAGTGCAATTAAATCAGCGCAATGCTGGTGTTACACCGAAAATCTGTGACCCATCAGGAACTGTGACCGCAGAGGGCGCTGTTTCACATCGTCTGCTCGTGCGTGCTAGACAATAGAGGGCGAAGAAGAGCGCCTACGCAAACGGCGTAAACATAAGACAGCCTACGCAAACGGCGTAAAAGTTTAACTCATTTATTCAGTAGTTATAGTGGGGTCGCACATTCTGACGACTGCTACTTGTCAGATATGGTGACCTCTGAGGTATTGGCTCTGTGAAGACTCCAAATAAGAAAATATGCGTCCAGAGTAATGTGAAGAAATGAACCTCAAACAATATTTTGAAGTTCTTTATTTTTCTTAACACTACAATATGATGCTTTCATCCGTGAACGTAATGTATTAACGGTCTTATGTTTACGCCGTTTGCGTAGGCGCTCTTCTTCGCCCTCTATTGTCTAGCAACCAGCTGACACGTGACTTGTTTACGGTATCTAACGTCACTGTATCCCATCGCGGACGGCAAAACTAGTACATGTACAATTGTCTCAAATGTCTTGTGTTTACTAGCAGTTTTTTCCGTTAGCAGCATTTAGGTAATTGTAAGGCAAGAATAGTTATATGATCATCAAGATGCTGTTTTGTTTGTTTTCCCAAGTAGTTACACATAAACTAATAAATACTTCATCTTAAGTAGCCCTAATGAATGAATGTGGATTGAATTACATCTTGATTTCTCATACAATGTTGGTAATATAGTTGTATTGTATGTTGTGCATTACAGAAGGGATCCTTTGTTTAGCCATTTACAAAGTTGTAGTTTGGTTTAAAGACTGCAAGTTAAACATACTCGCTACCGGTTTGTCATATTGTTTCTCTCCTAGACCACAGAACAACAATACATACCTGCACGGTAGTTGGTAAGTATATAAATATTGTAATTTAAGTTGATAGCAGACAAAATAGCTTCAGCATCTGTAAATCTTTTTGTTAATGCTATTTACATTCTATTTTGGTTAGGGCTTACACATATTTTTTCAACTGTTGATGTATTTGTTCTGAATTAAACAAATGAATGAGTGCTGAGCAAGAGTTTTGAGCAAACAATTTAAGGTCGCGATTCTTTGTCCCAAATATGACAGGCTTCATTCAATGATTGAAACATATTAATTGAAGTTTATAGAGTATAGAACCAACATTTAACGCTCCGAGCGAGCTGTGCTGTGGTATACATGGAACTTTTCCTTGGCATATTTTTTTTAACAACTATTCTAATATAGAATATGTGTTGACAGCCCTGGTGTGTACCATGCAATAGAGACAATTGCATATTCAAAGATCCTGACAGCCAATTACACATATTACAGGAATACAGTTTTGTCTTTTAACAGTCTGTTTTACCACACAACTGAGTCATACTGCAATTGAACCTTTTGAACCAAAACTTTAAAGATATTGGTAATAAGTATGGATGTCAATTGTCCATTTGAAAGTACTTATAATTAGGGCCAGGACTCGATTAAAAATATTAATCTAATAAATTAGAGGCTTTGTAATTAATTAATCGAAATTAATCGCATATATTATACATACAAATATTTGACCTGAGAACAGTGAGAAGTCATTTTTTTCACATGGATTTTCATTCAACCAATTCCAGTGTAGCAATAGCATATTTAGAAATATAGTACTTTCAGAAATTCAGGTAGCCTATAGGTAAGTAGACCTTCTGTAAACTATGTTATTTTAAGTAGACCAATACTTTCAAGTACATTCAGAACATTGCTTATTTTTTCAGACGTGGTCTTAGTTACCCTGGTCCTTAAACCAGTCATCTGGTGCAGTGTGGGTTGGGTGTGGGTCCTTGTACGTCCACGCTAGCTGCTAATTGTTTTGCGTTGAGGTGATACTTGAGGCTGATAGTAATTTAAAAAGAGAGGCTCGTGTTCAAAAATGTGAAGCCTGGATGGGGACGTCTGGAAGAATTCAGCCAAACTACTTCTCTCGTTCTGGTAGATTTATTCATCAGATCACAGGTCAAGTATAAGCGCTGCATTTGCAAAGGCAGGAGCAATCCTACCGGCCCGCAGGCCGGAAGAACACACACACTAACATCAGCAAGAACATCATGTTTTATAACCCAAAAGACAAAGAACAGTTTTCTATTGGCCTTAAGCTGGCGTAGGGGAGGACCTTCTCCCCCCGCCTCTAAAGATCCGGTCATATCCAATGTCCAGAACTCCTTGCCTAACGTAAACAATGAAAAAAGTGTGTGTGTTGAAGGGTGTGGTGTTAGCTCTTCCCCCTTATCTTACACATCTGCTGCTGGTTGACAAGCTGACCTTGCTTCCTTAGTCAGGACAGAAACAGCTCCCATATATGCAACACAAGAACCTTCTGTCTATAAGTATGTTATCTAGTTCTTTAATGGCATTAGTTAGAGCATGCCCCCTTCCGCCAGATGTCTGGCCTTGCTAACACATCCTGCTCGCCCCCGACCTTGAATTCTTCAGCAGAACAGGAAAACAATTTTCTATCTCAAAACTAAGAAAAAAGCTTTTGATTATCAAGGCTCGATGTGAATTCCTTGTTGCACAGCTTGCACACAACCACGCTCTTATCGACGCTTCCATCCGTGTGTTTATTATAATAAGATTTCCCATTCACGGGGCCACCCGACACGGTCTCGTCAGCTTCTTCGTTCATGTTCACTGTGGTTTGTTGTTGTCTGAAGTCATGGACGCTAGTTGGTGCTCCAGTATAATCAGTCCTCCGAAACTCATCCAGTGAGAAACGTCCCGCAAAAAATAAATGTAAAAATGCGTAATAAATGTTTAATGTGTTACTTTTTTTGTGTAATGAATTAATCTTAATTCACATTGTAATTAATTAATCTTAATTAACGCGCTAAAGTCCCGGCCCTACTTATAATACAAACAAGCTGTTGGATTGACATTCTGAAGGGAACAAAAATGGTCTCTTTTTTTCTTTTTCTTTTTTTTTTCTCCCTCTACAGCCCTCTCCCTCCCACTCCTTCCCGGACGCTTCCTTTTGTGTTACTCACACAGGCAAGGCAGCCTCTTGACTCAGCTCGGTGTCGGGTGCATCTCTAAAAAGAGATTCCCATCCCGGAATCTCATTCGGTAACACAAGGCTTTTATTGTGAAATTTTTGCAGGAAACTAAAAGAAACGAAAGATTGTCATGACTCAATAAATTCATAGAGTACCGCCTTTTAATCGTGGATTATTAATATACTAGGAAGGATAACTTTTAACCCTTTTCTGATACAAGTTAAATACAAATTCTGTTTATTAAATGAAACAGTATGGCCATCATAAAAGGAAAACCACGTAGAAAAGAGCTGGCAGCAGCAGCAACACTTAAACTCCCTGTGCGAGAGGCACTGTGAGACAGACAACAATACTTAATTGATACAGAACAAAATGTTTTCCATTTAAATATCTGCACTATTACCTGGTTTATATTTTGGTTATGTGAGCAAAACCTTCACTGATCTTTCAGCGTCTCTCCTCTCCCCTATCATATTGGCTCTCTGTCTTTCCTATACCTTCTATCCACTCTGTCTGAACATTGGTTCATTGGCCTCAAGCTTTCCTGTCAAATCTACTGCTCTGTCTTTGCATTTGGAAATTCATTCTTTGTGTCCCCCTCTATCCCACTCTGATCTGTGATGAAACTTTGAAACATTTCTGAAAAAACCTTGAGAAACCTGATACTGAATTCTGGAACCCTGACTAATGACCAAATTGCTTTGGTTTTGCTATGGTTACAAGTACCTGTCTGTTGATGAATACTCAGAGTCTCTTATCTCTCACGCTCTCTGTCTCTCCTCTGATCACTCACCTTGACTCGGGTTATTGGTACCTGATCTATCTGTTTGGATAATCTGAGAGACTCTCTTCTCTCACTCTCACCTCTTTCAATCTCCTATCTACACATACATCTATAGAATACTATTATTTTGTTAAATTGGAGAAAACATTTAGATATTTTTTCTTTTGAGACTGTAAAGAAACCATACAATGACCACAATCTTGGGTTGTAATTGACAAAGGTTACATGTTTTATACTTAAGATTTTAATCTGGTGAATATATAATTTCTTATTGTCATAGCTGGCTCAAGCTATGCCAAAACATCAGGAGCAGGAGACAGTTTACAAGATGAAAGGAATACATGTTTATTAAATTATAACCCTAACAGAAAGAACTTCAATAATAAACTGAAATCACATATCCAAAAGCCATAAGGATCCTATGAGGTGGGTAGTCAGTAAGTCAGTGTTGTAAGTGTGGATGTGTGACAAAATGGTGTGGTGCGTGTATGCATGAAGAGAATAATTCAACACAACTCAAAACGCATGGAGAATACTGCCGGAGCGAAGGCCGGGGCTGCCTCCTCTCGAGTCCCCCCCTCCAACTGGCAGGAGCCTGGCATATATAGACCTCAGGAGAGACACCGGGCCCAGGTGCTCTCCATTAGCCATCAGGACAATGCCCCACCCAGGCTCACCTGTAGGGAGACAGTTAGGTAGGCACCAGCCACACACTCATTATGTGTGTGGGGCATCACATTATAAACGTGCATACTTCACAAAAGGTGCACTCTTAACACACAAAAATCCATATTAGAGAAGAGTTTTAGTCGTTCCTGATCTTTGTTGCTGTGGAGGTTGGTGATTTGTTTTGGTAGCTGATATTTTCACACTGTTAACTTGACTAGTCTACATACAAGTAAAAGTAATTCACTACATGTATTATTCTTATAAGTCGTTTCAATAACTAAGTGTACTGCATGCATTTTCATGTCTAACTTACTGAAATAAAATACAAGCATCAATAAGGAGGAAAAGGATTTATGTGGAATTGCTGCTTCCTGTCTGCAGACCCAACATTCTTCAGAAGGATTCATCTGTCATCTCGCTGCCACGACAACTGTTCCTAATTTGACTATAAACCATAGCATAGTAATATTAGATAATTATATAAGATATTCCTTGCTCGCAAAGGATCAGAACTGTACTACTTTTATCCAAAGCGACAAGAAAGTACAATTTGTTATATATTTATAACAGTGGGTGGAAAGGGCGTTGTTTCAACCTTCCTATACCATAATAAATTAAACTGTATTCCCTTATTTGGGATTTTAGATATAACCATAATATAATAGGACTAAGGAATATACTTGAGGGTGCTGTCACTGGATTTGACATTTAAATATATATATTTTTGACCAAAATGTATAAATACTATAGTATTTCAGGAAAAGTCAAATTTGATCATTGATATTGATCTCTTTATAGTGTTACGGTTGACCTCACATTTATTTTAAACTACTTGGCAAGGACTTTCTACAAAGGCATTTGCTTGGATACTTTAATCCCAAACTCTTGTGAGCTAATTTTCAGTCCTGTTCTTGCTTACCAAAAAAAGACATACGTTTAATTTATCCTTACATCCTGCTTTGTTAATACTATTTTTTCCATTAAAATTGTGTTTAAAGCCTTGGTTCTGTACAAGTAAAACAACATTTGTGTTTTTGAAACACAAAAATGCCAAGAAAGAGTAAGAGGTCACAAGCGCAGAGCCTGCGCTGGCAGCCGTCCAATGAGAATCCCTGTGCAACACGGACTGAAAGAGCAGATTGTGTTGGTCCTCAGAGCACTGGAGGGGAAAAGATGTCTGCAGAGTCTCATCCTGGAAGTGTGACACAGGGAGCTCAAAGTGATGAGTTACGTGTACCACAGGTATCATATGCAGACGTAGTAAAGAGAGGACGTCACAGTGATGGTTCATGTACAGCAGGACCTTCTAAAGTCAAGCAGGTGCACCTAAGAGGTCAAAGTGATGCAATGTGTACCACATTGTTACGTTGCTTCTAGGGGGAGGCAACGCAACGACCCGCCGCTGGTGACCTTAATGCAGCCTGGGTGAAAAAGGTGCAGTGTGTGGGGGTACACTGATGACCAAACACAGTTTACCCGTAAAAAGGAAATGTTTATTAAAACAGATAAACATTTATATATACGGGTTACTTGGGAAAAGGGGCTGGACGGAACCAAAACAAAGAACAAAGCAAAACAGTATCTCTTGCCTACCTGACCTGAAACATCCCCTCCAAACTAACCTAACTTTGAGCACTGACAAGGCTCACTAACCAAAATACAGAGGGGTGGTCCGCCCAGTTTTGCCGAGTGTCTCTAGACAGGAGAAATGACTACAGGTGGTGTAGGTGTAACATAGTTAATATGAGTTAGGATAAATCCTGCTAAAATGGCTGAACTACGCCATCTACTGTTTTAATGTGGTACCTGAACGGACCAACGGAATTGTGGGAAAATCCTCCATTAAATTGAGGATTAAAAAGGAGGTAACGTCTTTTTTTGTATGTCCGTGAACAATGTTTACTTTATATACTTTAACAATTATTTTATGGTAGCTTTATTATTTGATGTTTGTTATATTTGCCTTGGTCTTTTATTAATTAATGTGATGTTTTGTACATGTTTTAGTGTTTGTAATGTGGGGTTAGCTAGCTAACACCCGTTTTCTGTCGTCCTCCTAGACACGTGATCCCAAATTCTATTTGTGTCCGCTGTTTTGTCAGGTATGTTAGTTTGTTCAGATGATTATTATATACCACTATACGATCATTGCATAAGTGTTTGTTCATTAAATTGAGGATTAAAAAGGAGACACGTGATCCCAAATTCTATTTGTGTCCGCTGTTTTGTCAGGAGCTCCAGAATCGCAAGTAAAGAGATAGAGGACACCTCATAGGAGTTACATAGGCCTATGGGCAGCTTGCCTACGCACTCCCAAGGTGCTTCCCCTTTTCCCTGGGAACAAAAAGAACAAGTGAAACACAGAACTGACAATATACAACCATACAGAAAAAAAGTCACAGAACACAGTCAGAGTCGCCTATCACGCTTACTACCCCCACACAGGACACCTGAGAGAGCGTGAGCCACCACAAGTGTGACCTCTTATATCCCTCCGAGGCTGGGAGTTATAGGTTCTGCCCCTGACGAGTGGGTGGGGCTAGGTCTCCAATCTGGCTCCTGGAATCACCTGTTGGAAAGGGGAAACAACAAGCAGACACAGAAACTGAGGAACGTAACACACATGTATCTAATGCAGATACTGTAAAGAGAGGACAACTCAGTAAAGAACCTTGTGTAGCAGGACTTTCTAATGTGAAGCAGGTGGACCTTAGAGGTCAAAGTGATGAGTCATTGTGAACACAAATGTACCTCTGTCGTACTAGGGTAGAAAAACTAAACTAATTGAATGATTGCATAACACCAAGACATAAAAGGAGAATTTCACATGGATCACTTTGATGTGTCTAGAAAAAACTTACAACATGCTGTCTACTATTTCTGCCGATACAGAAAATAGCTTATTTACTTAACGCCATTGAGGCCTCGATATAATCGGTCAGGGGATCGAGATGATCTCCCCCAGCATGCTGCAGTTTTCCCCAATTCTCATCGTCCTGTTGAGAATTCTGTTGGTTCAAATTGGTTAGTCATGGTAGCATCCACCCGACGCTGCTGTAGTCCTCCAATACCAAGTATTAGAGGCCCCCAAACACAGTGAGGAGCGATACAGCCACAGAGATCAGAATAAACAGTGATAATGTCAAATTCTTCCACTTGCTGAACTGTGATTCCAGCATTCTACTAAAAGGATGTGTGTGCATTTATTTGTTCAATTTGTCAATCATACTCTAAAGTTAACTCACCCAATGGGTGTGATTTGTGGTGAGTGTGTTAATCCTTCAATAGGGTCCACCTCGCCCCCCCGCTGCTCCTCCCCTTCTCCAACGCCGATGTCCACGTTGTCATGGTGATCACACACACAAAGTTCTATACTGGTGTGTTTCAAAAGTCTCTGCCCATCACTGGTTCTTCTTTCTTCGTCCCTGGTACAGCTCCTCTGCTCTGCTCTCGTCAGGGCTCTTACTTTGTCAGCTTGGAATCGTTTGTGCCGACAAAACTGTCTTTGTTTGTTCTCCAAAAGTTCTGCTTCCTTGACGTATTGATCTCATTACAACATCCAAAGGAGTAAAAGTTCTCTTTAATTCTGTGAATCTTCAGACTCGCCAAATGAGTCCTGGTTTCTTTGCTCGTCAGACTCCTGTCGTCTCTCGTTCATTTTGTGATGTTCTTTTTTTTGATGGGGCTCTAGTTGGTCGTTATTCTTCTTCCTTGGTGTGGTGGGAGGTTGGCGGTACCGAGGGAGATCACAGCAGGTGGCGAAGCGGAGTCCAGTTCAGGATCCACTGGAACATGTTCCTCGTATGGTAAAAACAAAAACAACAAAGTTCAGTCAGACATCTTCTATCAATTTTACAGATTCTTAGTTTTTTCCCTTTTATTGTACAGTTTCTTCCCTAATTATATTTGTTATTTAGGGATTGTGCTTTGGTTAATATATATATGCGTGTGTCTATGTATCCATTTCTATTTCTGTTACCAATAATCCAACAAAATCGAAATACTTGTTAGTCGAAACATGGTCTAGGTGGCATCATTGCTCACCAATCCCTGCGTTGCAGATCCACTACTGAGCTCCATCCTACAGACCCTTCTAAACCCCCGGGCGTTATTAATCCCCCTAAAAGTGACCCACTTGGGTTCTTCACTGGTTCCAACTATGTGACCTTATTGTACTCACCTCCCTGGTTCGCCAGCCACGCCTCGGAGGAGTCAGGTATCTGCACAACTGAGTCATCAGCAGTGCAATCCCATGCAGTCAATTGGCTCAACTTCTTACATCTTATCCATTTATATAAATTGTATTTTTCCTTGTGTATTTTTAATCCAAATTTACATTATCTTATTTTTCCCTTAAATCGCAGAAACCTTTAAGACAAATTACTCTGTGTGTGACATATGTGGCAATAAATGACTCCTGATCCTGAATGAGGTGGATCCAGGAGGGTCGCTCGGTGCATGTCAGGCTCTCTGTGGGCTTCACGACCCGATAAAGAAGCTTCTGTGGAGGAAAAACATTGAGCAGAAAACATAATCTCTTTTCTTCTTTTTTTCTGCTTCTGTTCTCTCCCATTTGTACATTTCCTTTAACAAATGGTTTTAGCTTGGTAAGATGAGTAAAATAATAACTTCCGTTATCCAATAGTTGAAAAGTTACAGCCCTCTAATGCTACTTGTGACTTAAGCATAAAGGAGCTACATTGTATCCAATTATTTTCTTATTTATTCAATCAGTCCTGCTGACTGTTGTTAACAGCAACTCATCATTTAAATTCTTCCCAAAAGTATAAATCAGATACGTTGTTACCTTGTTGACTTTGTTGACTGTGTGTAATGTTAAAAACAAAACAGTTCGTCCAGTTTCTCAACTCTGTCTATTTTCTTCAGTTGAGGTTCTTTTTTTTGTCTTTGTTAAAACATTCTAATTCATTTGGAAAACATCTCATTTATGATGGTCGGACAATATTCCTTTTCTTTATCTTGATTTAGTTCAATTAAGTCCATACTAATATTTTCTCATAATTTAAACCTTGGGATTGTGTCCTTCACAATCAATGCATGGCAAAAAATGTTCTAAGTAATTTAACAGCTAAATGCTCCACAACCTTCCCATCCCTCCTGTTAAGCATGTGTTAATTTACCACATAGCTCAAAATAACCAATTCTGCATTATCTCACTGTTGCATTTTACCCCAAAAGGTTTTTCCTTAAAGTTGATCAGGTGGTTTGTGGTTTCCTGTTAAAACGTTCATTACCAATTCTTGTACTGTGTATTGGAGCCCGCTTTATTCCTGAGGTAGTTTACTTCATTTAGTAGCTGTAATACTAATTATGTTTTTTGTAGATCTGTTTCTTGACAAATTTTCCTCCAGAACCGTTTTGTTTGTGTAAAAATATTTTCATTCCAGTGATTGTGAGCATATTCTTTTTAAATAATAGACCAAACCGAATGTACAATCTTTATGCCCTTGTATTTGAGTACAATGCATAATACAATTATATTCCAGATAAATATTTGCCCTCAGGATTCATTTCATGTAACACTGTGTTCTTGAATCTGCTTGCTCCATAAGAGGAGGAATATCCTTTAAGGCAGTGGTTCTCAACTGGTCTGGCTCCGGGACCCACCATCACCCCTTAATGACAAGCCGCGACCCAAATCGATCGATCAAGTCCCTTCAAAATAAAATCCCAGGATGAATTTTTTTCCCATGCAATGGTCCCGCGACCCACTAGTGGGTCGGGACCCACCAGTTGAGAAACACTGCTTTAAGGTGCCCCGTTGGCCCCCACTGTTTCCCCCGCATTCATACAGCAATCCTCCACATCTGTCCACCGTTCAGTGACACCTCAGTTTCTCAAAACCCTTCGTTGTTTCAACAAAGATTTGTTTTAGTCTTCTCTGATCTTTGTTTTAAAGAATGCCCGTGCATCTGTTATCTGTGACGTCGAGTCTCTGTAGAAACATTTCACTGCACGTCACCAGATCTTATTCTCTTAGACATATTGAGGAGTTACTTCATGAATTTCCTTTAGCCTTTGTTTAACTAATTAATAATCTCTTAAAGTTAAACCAAAATAGTAATAGTTGAGTTAAACTTTTCCACATCAGTCACTCCTGCTTCATTTCAACAGCTTTCATTCATTTTGCCGAAACAAATCAACTAAACAATTATTTGATAATACCAATTGTCGTCTCGTTTGTAAACCTGTTTTTAGATCTATGATCCCTAATTGCAGACACATATCCTGTGTGCTGGTGTTTGTATGTAGTCTCACTACATACAATCACGCAAAAGTATTACCTCACATTCTTTGATATTCAAATTAATTAATTAACTTTGTGTTTGTGTGTGACCTGTTATCCGTTGAAGAGGGATCCACCACCTCCACTTGTCCTTTCCTCCATCCACACACCATCCCGTCCTTTGAAGGCCTCCTCCCTGCTCCACTCATGTTGTCCCCCCACAGACCCTCGGTCCACAGGCCCCCGTGTCTCTATTTGTCTCAGGAATACACACAAGAACAAACAGGTTTCAGATACTTCAACATCATCGTATTAAGTATTTTCTTTCTTCTGCTCTGCAGCACTGTTGCTGCTGGCATAAACTCATTAGTTTTGGGCTCCCAGGAGTAATGTACTGGTATTTGTTGCTTACCAGTGTTACGACCCCCGGGTGGTCTAGGGGTGAGGGCCATAGACATATGGGCAGAAACCGGTCGTGTGGCAAAAGGTACAGATTTATTGGCAAACAGGTAGGCAGACAGGTAACAAAACAAACAAAAGGAGGGTGGATGAGGGTGCTGTGAAAAATGGCAACCACAGCCAAATAAAAGAGGTCCCCACAAGGAGGACTATGCCCATCTACACGTTCAAACAAAAGATAAGTTCGTACTAAAGAAAACACAAAGAGCACAGCACCCACTACACCTATGTGACTAAAAGAGACCAACTGTGTGTTGCGAATCAGTAAACTCTTGCCCTACTACAAAAACCCACACAAAATCAAAGTTACTGGAGCCACAAACTGGCTAGGACTAACCGTTTACCCTCGTGCTAACACAGTACGTCACAACGTTATACACCGCAGGCACTCAGGAGGCACACAAGTCAACGGGCTGTGACAAGCTGCCGCGAGCCACCTGTGGTCTCTCCTTTTGAGCAGGATGTGCAGCTGAGGTGGTGACGTGCCATTGGGTGCGCTGGAACAGGGTGGACCAATGGGTGGAGCTGAAGTGAGCCTGACGGAGCTCCCCAGAAACCAGGAAGTAGGCGGGGCTTCAGTCCGCAGGACCGCACAGCCTACTTGGCACAGACAAAACAAAGACAGAAATACAGACAGACCACGGTGACAGCCGTGACACCAGTCACTCTGTCCCATCTGGTGGGAGCTGGCCTGCAGCTGGATGCTGAAGTTCTGGCTCATAGCTTTGTTCAATGCAGACACCGGGTCTGAGCTCTGTGGGACCAGGGCTGTGGTTTGTGATGGGGACGAGGAGGTGGAGGAGGACGTGACAGGTGGATGGAGGCTGGAGGATAAACAAGCAGAGGAGGCTTCGTCTCCCTTATATCACTTCTCAAAAGGAACAACCAAATCAGGAGAATTAATCACAAATTGTCACATCTCTTGTTATTCACTTCTCACCGTCTCCTCTTACTTCCTCCTTGCGCTCCTGCGCCTCTTCAACATAAAAACCCATTACCTTAGCAACCTTCCATCAACCATATTGGTCTTCCCATTTCCTTAAATGCGTAACATTTCCATCATTTTTTCCAAAAGGGAAAAGGGAATTTTCCAACTTCCCTTTTCAAAACCCATCCATCATCATATTTTGCTTTCATAACTTCCATCTTCTGCTGCTGGGGAACGACCCCATTTTATATTATATTATCACATCTATTTTCTATTAGCGCATTTATCTACTATTTTTCCACGGACTGATTTAGATAGAATAGAAACCTCCTTTTGTTTTTATTGCTTACAGGAACTTTCATTCTTATTTCAGTAGCGCAGAGTAAAGAAAAGTTGGCTTTTAGGGATTTAAACTTAAAAATTAAATAATAATAAAAAAATTAAATAATAATAAAAAACACCAGTCCGGGTTTGCTATTCAAACGGATGTCGTCACTCTCCTCCAACTCAAGTGAATCCTGGCCTCACAAAACTAAACTAATCCTGTAACGGACCAGGGCAGAGGACTTTGAGAAGAGTCATAGACTCCCTGTGCACAGTTTCAGGTCCAAACCTTGAGAGGAAAAAGAGTTCTTGAGATCCGACTCGAAGGACCAATTATGTTAGAAAAAGTAAAAAAACTCAATTTCTGACCTGGAAAATACTTTTGTTGTGTTACAGAATGTGTAGCCCCTTTAATCAATTAAAAATGAAAGTTAAAGTTTCTCTTGAACTCTCCCCATAGTTGTGGGCATAATTTCAAATGATTTTCCTGAACTCTTGTGTGAGTGAAAGCTTTTGTTGTGCTTCAAATGGCTTTGTGATTTCCATGTGAGCTTGTTGCTGCTTGGATGTGTGTGTGTGTGAGTGAGTGTGTGTAAGTGTGTGAGTGTACATGCAGTTAGTGCAGAAAGTGTTTCTTCATTGCAGGCGGTGTGTGTGTGTGTTTCACTTCCCCTATCATTTGAGGATCTCAGCATGGATGCCGTCTCCCCCTCACATGCAGCCTCCTGCTCCCTCTCCTCACGTCAATCAGATTGTGTGCTGTGGAACCTGGTTGTTGTGGTTCTTTCTGCGGATCAGCCTTTGGGGCAGGGTGCGGTATTGGCGGACATGTGATGAGAAGAGGGCCTCCAGCATCTGTTAGACTCGGACACATAGCAGAAAACAAACCCATTGGTCATCTTGTCCAGAAACCTTTGTATCTGGTTCGTGAATCACTGGTCGTAACGCACAATAATTCTTCAGTCATATGTTTCTTATTGACTACATTCACATTCATGCCATCCAAACATTTTGATTTATCTTCATATTTCTGTCTCATCACATCCACAATGTGTCCCTCCGGAGGACTCATTTCCTTTTTACTTATACCCTGCCACCACCCATCTGTCAGGTGTGGTAAAGTATACTTTTTATTTCTTAAAATGGCGCAAATATCTGTTCTCCGATTATTATTATCCAAAACACAATATTGTTCTTGTCTTCCTGTTAGGTCAAGGGCTGCAATTATGTGATTTCAGTGTTGGTCTGAATACAATCGTGAGTTCGCAAAATCAATCCTATCTTCAAGGGTCACAACTACTATTGTCCCTGTCTTCCAATTCCAATCCAAGTGTCACAATTATACGATTTTCGAGTGTTAGTCTGAATACAATCGTCAATCCGCAAATTGCCCCTGTCTCAACTCAGTAAAAAGTTGGATGCCGATGAACCAGAAATACTTTACAATTACTTTTATGATTTCATACACATTTTTCAATAACCGGAAAAAAGACAAGTTATCCTCGTTAGAAACCCAATCAATAACCGGAATTTGGATTTTATAAAAAGAGAAAAAGAAAATGTAAAAAAAATCCCAAACTACCAAATAGTCATCTTTGTAACCTGTTATCACCCATTACAATTCAGAGCATCCCGTTTGAAATCAGAATATCAACTTCTTACCCGATTTGAGTGAAAATATTCCTTTGTTTGATCGTGTTGAAGTCAATCAGGCCCCTTTTCGTCGCCGGACCCCACTCTCTAATGGTGCGTTTCCACCGAGCTGTACGGTACGGGTCGGGTCTGTTAACCATGATTTGGCGAGCGTTTCCACCGCCAACAGTACCCTTACTTGATAGGCGTGGTGTATTCCAGAAAGTAGTGGTAACGTCACTTGATAGGGGTGGTATTGGACGGAAAGGTCACAACAGCTACGTCCTCTGCAGACTGTCATGAACCTCCTTGCCCCCCACCAGAACGAGGCAGTTCTTATACACAAGTTCAGTTATCGGTGGCGTCAACAGAAACCTTGACCACCTTGTTGAGTATCTACAGTCAGGATACTCAGGAGAGCTAATCCATGTAAGACACGTCAGTTCTTTGAGCATGGCCTCGCCCTCCCAACACTTGAAAACAAATCTGGTTATACACATATGACCCACTTTGTTTAGTCTCTAGAGCTAGGACGCTGAGGACAATTATCAGTGCGAAACACTTCAGCTCTTATACCATGGCCTTTCCATCTCAGCACATGCAATTAATAAACTGGTTATACAAAGCATTTATAAGAGTTACATATATTTTTGCCATTACATCATGTATACCACAGGTATCAGATACTGTAAATAGAGGACAACCCAGTAAAGAACCATGTGTAGCAGGACCTTCTAATAAAGACTATTGTTACGACCCCGCCCTTCACCTGCTTGCCTGCTGGTGGCGGTGTCTTCCAGGGAGGGCTTGGGAGATCGCACACCCCTGCTCCCATATTAACTTTTGATTGTGGAGGGGATAAAACTCTGGTTTCCCTTCTCAACAGGCCTCCTCTTCCTCCAGGGGAGCGACCGCCTCTGGAGACATCACTTTGGCCTACCTTTTCTCTCCCCCCATTTGGACTATGATTTTCCCTTTTTGTTTGAACCTAGACTTTGTTTGTTTAGTTACCGTTATTGTTAAAGATTGAATAAACTCTTGCAGTTAATTTCAGTGGGCTTGTTTTCTTTATGTTGCGGTCAAAACGAGCTGGCCGTAACACTATGTGGAGCTGTGGATATCTTTCTGGACCTGGAGTCAGGACTCAGCTGCTTGTTATCAGATGTGAAGTACGCTCTGCTGTTGAACCAAGTCTGGCAGATATGGTTTCTTTGACCCACACTCCAGAACAGCCAGAGGTTTGCTCCTACCAGCCGGTTCACGCACACCAGGTACTGCGGTCATGGTGACATTCTCACGTCTCCGTGACATGATTGACAGGCTCAAGAAGTCCCACAGAATGATGGAAACACAGTCCTCGTGTACCTATGAATTGAAGCCTGTGGAGTTCTACGACATGAACACAGTCAACCTGAACGATGGTCTCCCAAACACAGACTGCAGACCCACAGCTGTCCCTGTGGATGAATCAAACTCACCTCCTCATAAGAGAAACACGGCCACTGATCAGATCATTTCACCTGAAATGACTCCTCACACTTCAGCTGTAAAACAACCAGAGGTCTTCATCACAACACATGATGCTCCTCACAATTAATCAACTGCTCAAGTGATAAACCCGGTTCTCAGTGATCTCTCTGACAACATATTGACAGCAGAGTCCAGTGACATCATCTTTACATCATCAGTGAGACAAGAGGTCAAATAAAATGGTTAAGCCGTCGATCACCAATGAGCCGCATGAACAGAGACGGACGCTGCACTGACCTGTCACTCACCCGCACACTGCCTTTCCACGGTTAAACTTTGCTATGGCACTGGTATCTGCTTGTGTGTGCACTTTATATATTATGACAGAAAGGTTTCTCGTTCTGACTCTGAGCAGGTGACAGCTTTAGAGGAGAGGAAAACAGGGAGATGTTTAAGAAGTGAGATCAGAGGTCCGCTATCAACAGGCTGTCTTATTTAACAAAGTAAAAGAGCAAGTAACTGGGACCCTGTTTAAAAAAAGGGTGTCTCAAAACAAGATAAAAAAACTCAATTTGAGGTAAAATGTACTCAAAACAAGTGAAATTATCTGTCCATGCAGCTAGATAATTTCACTTGACAAGATTTCTTGAATTAAGATAATTAAATCTAGAAATAAGCTTGTCTAAAGAGGTATTTGGAAGGCTTAACATAAGATGAAAATGCTGGTTGTAAAATGAGATTACTTAAATTTAAACTTTTTACAGCCTTAAAATAAGTGAATTATACTAAATAAAAGCATAGAATGCTGGTTTTAAGTCTAGATAACTTAAAATAAACTTTTTACAGCCTCAGAATAAGTGAAATATACTAAATATAAGCAATTACCCATTTTGTTTTCTTACTTTGAGCATCTTAAAATCTAAAGCCTGTCCTTTTTTAGAATAATGGTGCAGAAATAACATGGCTTAAGACAACATGTATTTAACATCAGCAAGTCAAGTTTGCTATAGACATTTGAATACTTTTCCATAAAAATAAAAGAAATTAAAAGCAAAAGGGCAAAAAACAAAAACACTTCTCAGCCCTCAGTTATGGATTTTTCCTTAACTATCATTTTAAATACAGGCCTAAATGAGGTAATAACTCAGTGACTGTATAAGCTTGTGCAACACAAAACTATTATTAGGCACAGCTAACAATAAGAACTCACAGCTAACAATAAGAACTGGCATGACAAAATACTCAGCTACTTCTCAATGAAAGACTTCCAATCAGCCATTGCTTTCCTGTAAGCACTAGTGGCATCTTGATCGTGGATTGTGTCACCAATTACCTCTGTTTGAATAACTGACAGGAGCGTTGCAACACATTTTGGATATCTTAAGTGCAAAGTGTAGTAATATGCCATTAACACCAACATCCCGTCTGAGAAATCTTCCTGAGGGAGGGTGGTCACAGGTACATTACCCACAGCCACAATGGTGGTTGAGCCATCAGAAAGCAGAACTGGGGAGGAGAGAGGATGCTTTTCCAGGTACAGGGCAGGGTCTTCGCCTGACTGGAACAGAATAAAAAGAACAATGTGTAAAGTGAGAAGACATAAAAATGTATTGAAAGTCAAGTGCATGTTCGACATAAAAATTTAATTTTTAGATAAATGACCAAGTTGCAACTAATGACACTCTTGAAATAGTCATTATTATATACAAACACTGATGAAAAATATTGATTTATTATTACACTGGAAGAAATAATCATGAATTACTTCAAAATGGGCAACATTTGTTTGACAGATCAAGGTGTAAGAATTTAGGATGGATTAACAATGGATACAAGCTGATGCAAGGTGCATTTTTATGTTTCTGGGATGAATTAATGGATAAATTAATCAAAGGTTTTTTGTTTAATCAAACATTTCTTGGTATTCCTTTCTGTGAACACCATTTGAGGGACACTAGAAACACTTTTTTGCAAAAAGTATCTGTGATTGTGAACTTAGGGTGTATTGTTATGTGAACATGCACAACAAATGTGAGAAAATAAGAGGACAGTAAGGAATCAACACACAAAAATGTTTTTACTTTCAGGACATGAAGAAGTGCCTCACAGCTATTTCCAAGCTTCTTTGGTGGTGAAGTTGGTGAGGGGAAAAGGGATGGGAGTGCATTGAAGAGGGCAAGCGTGAACTCCACTAAAGAATAGAAAGATTGGTCTGAATGGTCTGAATATGGTATAAATCAAAATACATTTGCATATGGAACCGCAACTTACCTCCACGGACATCCAATGGAAAGGGGGGTTTCAGGGCTTTCTTCCACACACCATAGAACTGCACCTTGGCACAAAAGTCTGCCCATCTTCCTTTCACTTCCTCGATGTATCTGCTGTTGGTGCCACCTACTATGCGCCGCAGCTCATCCATTGCCTAAGACAGCATTGTGCACAGTTATTCAACCATTGGACATTTAGAACACAGATGGATAGACAGTAATTCAAGTGCAAGTAGTGGAAAAAAAACATACATTTCGAACATCTCTAAAGCATGGATATGCCTCAAAGATTTTTGCAGGTCGGTCTTCTTCCCTTGTAACATCTGCATCAATGAAAGCCCGTCTGGCCTTAAACTCAAGGTCTAAAACTTGAGCAACATCACTTTGATTGGGTTTTGCATTTGGCTTATTGTACATGTTGCTCAAGGTTTTGTAGTGCCTAGCCTGCATTTTCAGACTGTCCTGGCCGACTGAAATGGCAAAAAACAGAGCAGACATTTCAACGTAAACACAACTTTATTGCATTATGCAGGTCGGTCTACTTCCCTTGTAACACTCAAATCAATTAACTTAATTGATACAATAATACAATAATTAGTAATACAAAAATACAATAATTTTATGTTGTTTATATGAACAATGGGAGTTGTCTGGAAAAAGTTTCCATTAACATCCACAAACTAAGGAAATTTGAATTTAATCTCCAACCGTTTAGACTCTGATTTGCCACTCTGAAAGTCATTATCATGGATAACAGGCTGAGAGGTGTGCTGAGGTGGGCTTACCAACATCATCCTTTGCAGGCGTGGTTGGTGAAGCGATCACAGTCCTGAGTGAGGAGCCTGAGGCTGATGCGGATGGCAGCAGGAAGGTTTTGGTCTTTGGCTTCCTTGGCACAGAGGGGGGTCGATGTGCTGGGAATGCTTTTTGGGGAAATAATGAAAGAAATAAAACACAAATAAAAGCATGACAACAAGCAAAACCGGCAGATAAACACAGTGCATGCCTAGCCATAAACTCTGGCTTGACAAATACAGACAACTATAGTTTCATTACATGATTAGACAATTTTTAGACAAAAAAACAGTAGTCTAACAGCACCCCTTCATTTTTTGCAAACAATTTGCACACCTTCACTGGAGTTGTCCTCGGTAAGGTCATCATTGCTCTCAAGAAGTAAGGTATTATCACTTGAGTTGCTTGTGTCTGTCCAATCCGTCTCCATGTCTTGGTTGTCTGCACTGAAGAGAGCTGTCTTTGCCACTCCTCTTTGTGGTACAGAGCCTTGCTTCTTCCGTGGGGATCTCATATTTTGGAGTCGCTTGTACATTTTGGTGTAGATAGTCAGCTGTGGTAAAAGAATGTTAGATACGTTGTTTGTCTTGTTGCTGACCTGCCCAAAGTTTTGGTTTAGATAAAAAAATAATACTTACATAAGGCATGTTTGGATCATCATCCCGTAACATTGGGTAATAGTCTATAATCTTCTGTGACATGGCTCTTATTTCCAATTTTGACGGGTAACTGACTTCTTTCCCCATGGGACTAGCACGCAGGATAGCAACCATATTGGTTATTGTGTTCCTTACAAGTCTGCAACATAGCTCCTTGGACAGTTTGTAATTTTTTTCCTTTCCATTGCAGAGCAGTGCAAAGTATTGACTACGCACCATGTCTAACTCTGAATCTGTGTACACCACATACTCTGGAGGGTCTGGCATTTTCATTTTTTTCTCAGCAGATATGGGGGTTGAGGTTTGAGGCTGGCATGGTGGCATGGCACAATTGTTGGCATCTTGGTCTGTGGTATTTTCACACTATTAGAATTGTGTGGAATGAAAACAAAATGCATTAGAACCATTAAAATGTATACTTTACTAGTTTTTACTCATTCCAATTTGTGTTTACATTTTCACTGATGAAATTCCAAAGTTTCTTTCTTTTGAGGAAATTCTCTGGGCCAGGAAAAAGATCCCTCAGGTCATCCCGGCTAAGGCCTTTCAAATGAGGTATAATGACTATGCTACATAACAATCTGATGAATGGCGGATGATTTACAATGTTGGGGGGGAAGGGTAACGTTCCCGCCCGCGGGACACTGCAGACCGCGTGTTTTTAAAATGTGGGATTTCTATTTTACAACCATATATTTTGCTTTAGAATTCTGACTCTTACTTAAAATGTTTCATCCTAAGAATATTATAAATTCGTTAAGCAAATGACGGTTGAGGAAAAACCCAGAAAGCAGAAAAATGTTGGATTTCAAATAAAAGTATTCAGTTATTAATAAAGTACACTCCATAAATAGCATCAATGCATCAGATATAAATTGTATTCATGACTTACCCTCCAACACCGATAGAGTGGCATCGTCAAAAGTATCCATCTTAGATTCATCAGCTCCCTGAAGCATTAACAGGCGGTACCGTAGAACTACCCGGGAAAACCCATAAACAGAGTTCGTTAGCTAACGGCTAGCGTGTAAAAGTGCACATTAGCTAACAATTAGCTAGCTTGCTAAGCATATACCGACATAGTAATATTTACTAATTCAATAAAGTTTACTGACATTGAGCCGCTCTTCTTGCACTTCTTCGTCAAATGTAACGCACCCAAATCTTTCAGTTACTCAAGCGGTGAACCGCGAACACTGACGTCATTGAGGTGGGACCGTTGGAGGACATGAACTGAGGATGCGCAGAAATGATCGGACGTAAACATGAACATGTTAGCAAAATATTATTTTTTAAAAACTTACCATCGTAAAATTAATTAAGTCGCATTTATAATTAGAGGAATGTATTGTTAAAATAATAACAAATTATTTCATGAGTGCCCCCCTCCCCATCCACCTCTAGGTCATTAGCCCGCGACAACAACGGTGCATCATGGCGGCGTGGAGGTGTATGATATGTTTCGTCTTTGTTGCTTTAAGTCTTAAAGTACTCCTTAGCCACATTAATAAAAGTCACAGTCGCAGCCCGGATTTTTGGGTTTACTGTGGTATTGATGGATGTGAACAGGACTTTAGAGTTTTTAACTCTTTCTTTCGCCACATTAAACGGACGCACCTTCAGTACTTGAGGACTGGATGCCCACCAAGCGGATGGAGTACGACGCCTTCTTCTCGGTCTTTGGGACAGGAAACATTTGGTGTTTCGGTGTTTGCCAGCTGTAGCACTCCTGCAGCGGCCAGCACTACGGCTGTCCCGCCTGAAGCTGACGGCCGCCTTGAGTCCGTAAGTTTCCACAATTCAATTTATTTTCAATCTTATCGTGCCAATTAGGTTGCTCTCTGTGTGATGCTGACTTGTTATGTAATTTAATATTTTTGTCCTACATATAACGATATATTTAAATATGGGCCTCATTGAATCCACACTGCGAGTGTGCGCGTTAATCATGCATGATTTGAGTAGCCTATGCACACTTTCTCTTTCATAGGTATAGGTACTATCTCCATTGAATGCTAAGATTAAACATTAAAAAAAACATTTAATTCCTCTTACCTTAGACGATAGAGCTGCTCAGGTTCCAGACCAGTGAAGCGAATACGGGATTAAAATGAAGTCTTTCCCCTCTCGGGCATCTCCTCAAAAATGTCCATTTCCTTTCAAATCAATTGCAACTTTGACTGTGTCCATCTACTCGCTCTTAAAAAATTACAACTCATTTTATAAAGGAAGACGCTGTTGCTGTGACCTCCAGAACCAGACCTGATATAGCTAGATCCGCAGCGGCATTTGCCATCAGTGTCCGGGACAGTGCCAGTTATCACAGGTAAATTTATCTTCATGGGCAAATGCTTTAATGGTACTATTAATTTAAATTATTCTAATGTAAAATATGGGCCTGTGAATTATATGGGTGACAAAATTATTTACATTTTAAATATTTTCCCAGAGAACTGTCAACAGTGTCATCTCAGGGGTGCAACAGTACCAAGCTGCTCTCATTGACACACTAAGGGAGAGAATCAGAAGGGTGTTTGAAGAGAATCCAGACACAACTGCTCAGCTCCAAGGGGAGGCTTTGGCTACGTTTGATGCGTTCATGGATCCTTTCTCAACCACAGCATATGGACAGAATAAAACCATCCGGGAACTATTCAATCCAGTCAACCCAGAGGAAGTTGTGGTGTCCCAGAAGATTTGTTGGGTAAAGCGTGGTCTTTCAAGGGTCATGGCCTTAAGAGGCAAAAGTTTTTACTATGTACCACTCATTCAAAGTCTTAAGCAGTTACTGACCAATCCCAGAATCTTCACCATGTTAACCACTGTACCACAAAGAAGTGAGGGATTCTTGTATGATTTTACTGATGGAGCCCTTTTTACATCCCATCCATTATATTCTCAAAGGCCAAATGCATTGCAAATACTATCGTACACCGATGAAATTGAAATATGTAACCCTTTAGGCGCCCATGCCTCTGCAAATAAATTACTGATGTTTTATTATAGTTTAGGGAATATAGATCCAAAATTTAGGTCGAAGTTGGCTGCAATAAGACTCCTGGCTATTGCCAAGGCAAACAATATTTCTCAGTGGGGTGTTGATGTTATACTAAAAAGAATCCAAAAAGATCTGACACTTCTGTACAATGGTGTTAGGATTGACACCCCAAATGGTGAAATTGAGTTGTTTGGTGCTGTGATCGCCATATGTGGAGACACACTTGCTGGATTTAAACAAGGTGTTGGTTTTGCTTATAGCAAATGTAGACATTGTGAATGCTCCTTTGAGGATATGCAAAGTATTTTTGAGGAGAATAGGTTTGCTGAAAGAACTTTGGAAAAGCACATTAGGCAGTGTGTTGAAATAGATAAGGCAAGCACAGAAACATTGAAAGCATCCCTCAAAACCACTTATGGGATTAACAGAAGAAGCAGACTAGTTGATGTTCCAGCATTTGATCTGATCAAACAAACACCACAGGATATAATGCATGTAATTTTTGAAGGTGTTGCACCAATGGAAATAAAGCTTGTATTAAAAAACCTGATTCTGTCAGGACAGATAGAATTAGATGAGATTAACTCAGCTATTCTAAATTTTCCTTACTCACCTCTAGACATAAGAGATACGCCATGTCCTATTAGTGTCAGTACTTTAGCTGCTAATGACAATAAATTAAAGCAGTCATGTGGACAAATGTTGATACTTTTAAAAATCCTACCTTTTCTTTTGAACGGTATGGACAACGAGTATGTCAAATTTATTCTCAAGTTAATTGAGATTGTTCAAATTGTCCTTGCTCCTGTTTTCTTTAGAAACCGTATTACGGCTCAGACGCATGATTGAGCAACATCTGCATCATTTCAAAGAACTTTTCTCTGAAGCCAATGTAATACCCAAGCAACATTACATGTTACATCTACCAAGCCAAATCATATCTCTTGGTCCATTAATAAGAAGTATGTGTATGCGATTTGAAGCTAAGCACAGTTATTTTAAGCAGTGGGCTTCTAAGTTAAATTTCAAAAATGTCTGTAAATCGCTTGCAAACCATAACCAGTTCCTTGAATGTTGTCAAAATGAAATAGGCATTGAGCATCCAATTTTTGCTAGTGAAAGAGAATCGGGGCCTGTCTCAGCTGTCAAAAATTTTGATTATGTCAAGAGAAAAGTCAAAGATTTTCTAGGCGTAGAGGTCATGCAATCTGTTGTCTCAGTGAAATGGTACATCCTCAATGGCAATAAGTACATTAGTGGTAAATCTATGATTATTGTAGATGTAGATGATGCTTTCCCAGTGTTCGGACTGATAAAAGATATGTTGCTTTTGAGTACCAGCGTTATGAGACACTGAATTTGAGTCCAGAATTGCTGGCATATGAGGTGGCAGTTCCCAATGTTGCCCAGGCTACAGAATTTGTACATGAACTCATTGACTGTATTTCTTATTTTTCTGTTAGTTTCAAGGAACATATGTTTGTGCCAATAAAATATAGTCTTTGTGATATTATTGCCCACAGAAGTAGACATTAAAATGGAGGAATGAAAGGGAAGCATTGTTTTATTGGGTGATCAAGTTTGCCGGTTTCCTGGGCCTGTTTTTGTTAACAAACTGTTTTGGTCATTAAACAATTCCATGGACTGTATGGTGAGTTGTGGTGAAGGCTGTATAATTTATCCTCACATTGTCTGAACATGCTTGAAGTCAGAGCAATAATAAACTCTGTTTCTTTCAGATGCTTTTTGTGTGACTCTTGAATCAAGCAACTTGAGTTTACTGAATCTTAAAACAAGCTTTATTGATGAGAATTTGAGGGAGAGATGTAAAAGATCTTAATTTAACTCATTTTAAGATGTCATGCCTATTTGAGACAAAAAAGATAAGGTTGTGCTTGATTTAAGATTTTAGTGTAAAGTTAAACACTAAAAATAAGAAATTCACTCTTAAAACAAGATCAATTATCTAACACTTCTAAATCTAAGTTTTTTTATCTTGATAAGATTCAAATAATTTGCAGTGTACACATTCATGGACTAAAAGCTCTCCGTTTCTCATTCATTCTATTCCCCTTAATAAATCAACTTTTTGGCTTAGCTTAGAGTTATTGGCTCCTGAGATGTATTACAGTCTCCTCTCTCCAGCTCTGCACATTTTTTATTCAAGTCCCCACATTGTTTAGTCAAATAAAATGTTCAGCTGCATTTCGTTTTTTAATGGCATGTTTGGTGTTCGTAAAAATGCATTTAGGTTTTATGCCACCAAGTGTGGCTAAACATTCCAGAAGAGATTGCCCTGATGTGCGGCCATTTCAAAGTCGTTCATGAAGGTGGGCGGCTGCAGACGCTTCTGTCTGTGTCTGGGGGGGGACATGTGTATTCACTTTAATTTTTATTTTCTATATAATCCTGTGCTTCTGGATAGGATGGTCTGATTGAGTTAACTTACACTCCATCTTACAGATCACATGCAGGCCTTCGCAGAGATAGTAAAATTGGCAAGGTTAGGCCCGGCCATGTTTAAGCACGATCAACAGGTAGAATCTGCTGGCTTTTTTTATTTTAAAAGCTGTACAAAAGTCAAGAAGGACATGTTTGGTATCTTTGAAAAGGTCTCAATGTAATCCATGTAACATGTAGTTTGTCTTTCTTTAATCAGATAATGTTAGAAAGAGATAAAGGGCTATTCTTTAAATATACAGAAAATGATCCCATCCCCTTACCTGTGAGTGCCCCATCAAGGTATAGCGAATCAGAGAAGTTGGCTGTGAGAGCTCAGAACAGTATAAATACCGGTGGCAGAGCTCAAAGATTCAGTGTTTTGCTGACTTTAACTAGTTTGCTGCCGTTTCGGATTCCTTCCTTCCACACACACACGCACACGCGAAAAAATAACCCAAAGATGCTTAAATTCCAAACATCTGGCTCCGAGGGCGTCGCTGCATTTGTTGCGGGAGAAATAGCCGTGGCTGCGGAGGTAGAGACGGCTGCAGATGCCGAGGCAGGAATTGTGTCATCGCCTTCTTCAATATCCACATCTTCTGGCTCATTTTCCACCAATCGTTCACGCAACTCCTTCAGCAGCATTAGCTGGCAGGATTTGTGTGTGAAGCTCTTGCAGATGTCCTTGTAGTTCCAAACTCGGCATTTCTGAGTAAACAACCGGCTGGCGAACTTCATCTTTTGCACCTCAAGCAGCTTCTGGCGTATTGTTCTTCATACACACCAGAGTAAGATGGACAGAGATGTTCTCCTAGGCCTTTTTGCACCTGATGCAGTGGACAACATGGGGCACCTTAGTCCTATGATGACAAATTGATAGAAAGGAACATTACATTACATGTCATTTAGCTGACACTTTTATCCAAAGTGACTTGAGTGCAATTTCATCAAACCACATTAAATAAAAAGAATCTTCAGAAAGAATTACTGAAGTGAACATTCTCATTCTAAGTTTGGAAGCCATCATAAAAAATCAGGTCTCTCAAAAAATCAGGAAACAGCAGGAAATTGTTACGTGGAGAACAGAGAACCCAGATGCAGAGGTACAGCAAAATGTCTTTTATTTCCTCAAACTAGAACTAAGGGGGACTGCCGTCGGCAGACGCAGTCCGGAATCAAACTTAAAGTCAGTGTGTTCCTCAGAAAGCAGCCACCATCTGCAACCCCCGGTTCCCGAGGTGACTCACAGCTGGCAGGTTAGTGGAGGTCCACAGGGAGCAGGTGAACAGGGTAGAGAACACAGGTGAGTCTCCAAAAAACACAAACAACTAGACGTGACAGGACAGGGCCGGGCCAAGGAGATCTCGAAGAGACAAGCCGGGCTGGTAACGCAGAGGCGTAGCATTCAACAATAGTCTGACAGGGAGGTAGATAAAGTCAAACAAATTAACCAGTAAGCAGAAACAGGTGAGTGAAGAATCAGTGTAAGTGTTGATTGGTATGGGAAGCGGCTGTGGGCGTTTAGGGCGAGTGAAAGCGTGTGTGGCCTTGCATAAAATACCTATAATTTTCATGAATTCTTTATTTTACAGAGATCTTCCTGCTGCGACAACATCAGTGCTAATCAAAATGAAAGAGGCTCGTCTGTACAACAAGTTCTCCACGGATGAAAAGCTCCTTTTGGACTTAAAAAGTACCTGATGGATGTCAACAATTGCCAACAAGAGATAAGATGTCTAAACACCTCAGTTGTCAGAACATTGATTTCAAACTGTAGTTTATTATCAAGATGTTAACGCTGATCTTTATTTATCGCTATTCTCTTTCCAAGGTTGACAACGTTTCCCGTTTCCTGCGGTATATGCAGCCGACTGGGGACGCGGTTACGCTGGAGTTTCTAACAAAGAGTACAGAGACCAAAGAGACTTCCTCAACTGTCTCAAGGGCGCTGAGCTGAGTGCAGCGACAGTACTAAATTACATTAAAAACAGGTTGGACCTAGATGTCTCTAACATGGATTTGCGAAACAAGTGCCAGGCTTACAGAGAACTGGTTGAGACACTGAGAAAGGCCACCTCAAAGACCCATTCCAGGGACGTGCTCTCCACACGGTAAGTTGGGGATTTTAATATTGATTCATCTATTTTATGTTTGCTCCTATAATCTTGAGGGTGGAATTTTAAAATTACTTTCTTTTTCTATCTAGATACTCACGGTTTGTGGACGGCACATGCGGCCTGAAAGTGTCACGCCCGGGAGGAAAATAGGAAGCAGGCGCAGGGTTCTCAGGTAGGAAAGGAGATCTTTATTTACGCAGCAAAAGGTCCTCCAGACAGAGTCTAAGGCGGGCTATGAAATTATCCTAGGTCACACTTCTTCCGATAAAATAAACCAGGAAGAAGTGTGGCTATAAAACTATCAAAAAACAAAATCACTCCGCTCTAGGAGGAAAACAAAAAGGCTTTTAAATTTATCAAAATAACAAACGCACTCTATTGACGGAGGCAACGTCCCAAAAACTAAATCACTCCTTCCGGAGGAAAAACAAAGAAACTATGAAAGATTAAGGTTGCATCTAACCTAGGTATACAAAACTTAAGCAAAACCAAAAACAACCTGCGTGGAGGTGAAGGCACTGGGCCGATCGAAGATCCTGAATAAACAACAAAAAGGAACCTGTGACGTGGCAGAACGAGGTAGAACTCATGGGTAATGACGAACACACTGGCACAGGACAAAGGGAGACGCAGACTATTAATACACATGGAGGGGAATGGGGAACAGGTGGACACAATCAGGAATCAGGGAAGACAATCAGACTGGTGACACATGAGGAAGGGTAAGTGACCTGAAACGAGAGGAGTTATTATTTCAAAATAAAACCGTAAATGACAAGACAAAATGCCCAACAGAGTAAAACAACAGACAATTTCACCGCGGTGTGACAGAAAGAGTGCCAGCGTGTTTTGCATGTCGCTGAAGCAGACTTCAACACATTTCGGAAGAGTGTCGCTGCCGAGGGCTCCGATGGGATCTCTGAGTCTGAGAGGACAAACTACAGATACTACTGCGAAGCGATCTTGGTGCTTCGCCACCTTCAGCGCCCAGGAGCAGTAGAAGGCTTTACTGTGAGTATACTGTAACAGCGTGAAGGAGTCCCTTTGACACGCTCCAATAGATTTATGGCCATATATTCATATATTTTCATTGCTTTGCAGAGTTGGTCGATCGGAAGATGTGCAACAACAGCCTCGTGATTGGCATCCGTTATCACAAAACGGCAACATCACAGCTTGCTACCTTTGCCATTACACAAGAGGAGGAGGCTGTAAGTTCTATACCAAACAAATTTACTTAACCTCGATGTGTAGTATGATACAATGTGTATGTCATTTGCTGTCAACTGATTGTTTCTTGTTCCCCACAGTGGTTTCAAGCATACTACGAGACCATTTGGATCAGATACATAAATCCCAGCGATCCCTGTGATCAATTTTTCCTATCGTTGAGAGGAAATCAAGTTCACAGCATGACAAGTGACCTCTTTCGTCTGCATAAGAGGTGTGTAGCTAATTGTAACTTAATCTCATGATGTGTATATATGATGTGACTGACTTTGTGTACCATATTAAATGAGCCACTCCCATCATAATTAACTGTTGTATGTTGTTGCTGCAGAATACAACGAAACAATCGTTTAAATCTTAATTTTACTCCTTTCTACACAAAGAGCCAGCCAATTGGAGAAGACTTCTGAACAAGACGTCCGCTCTTCAACCAAGAGATATGACGAGTTTACAACTTTGTTTCCGGTGATGACTGACGGCATGCCACGTCAAAGAAGCGAAGAACAGAAGCTGGTTTCCCAAACGACCGCACCTTCTAGGATCGGTGGCGAGCAGAGCAGTACGTCAAGCGGAAAAAACATCTGCTCTGTAAGTACTCCAACCTATGAATACAACTGAGTGGAAAATAACTCAAACCCAGCAATTCAATTGGTTTTACTTGCATGACTGAATATATGTGTATTCTTTCCATCAGCCCGTTACACAATTCGCAAGCCGTCTGTCGAGAAGGTGGGGAGCTACATTGCCAAGGAAGGCTGGTTGAGCAACTGCCCCACTCCAGAGGCCAGCCTCCAGAGAAGCTGTGGAGGAAAACAAAATTATCCTGAGAAGTGTCATGAACCAGAAATGGAATGGCGTTGTCATCAAAAACTTCAGTAAAGAAAATGGGTTTGGTAAGTACAAAATATTCATTTTCTTTAACAGGAACGCTGAAATGAAATCTGTTTATGCAGTAGATATTTCGAAACACCCTAAAATGTCGTGTTTTCTGGATTACAGGAGTGGTTGCCAACAAGAATTTTGCCAAAGGTGACATTATTTGTGATTACCATGGCGAAGTTGTCACAGATGCTGAAGGGGAACCAACGTATGAAAGCCATAACAGACGGAGCTGTTTACTGGTTTTTCTTTAAGGCTGGGGCGAGGCAACTTTGCATAGATGCCCAAACTTTTCCGTGCAAGTGCCATCCGGAAATGCAGACGGTTGGCCGAATGCTGAACCTGTTGTGGAAGATTTTCATGCAATTTCATTTCATTCATGCAATCGGGAATCAGTTGTAAAGTCTCTTGTGAATCAAAGTTGCATTTTCCGTTTAAAAAAAAGAGGTCTGCAACAGCTATACATGGACAGGCAGTGGCAAGCTTCTTCTTAATGTTTTAAAGGAACACGGCTATATTCATACATGGCAGGGTTAACACGTTGGTTTTGTTATGCTAAAGACTTTGAGACAGGCAAGGAGGTCCGAGACGTGAAGGGAAACTCAAGGTGCTTACAACAGATGTTTGATTAGATCTAGGACAATAGCCAAAGAAATTCACACCTTCTCCTTCCTCCACGCAGCGGTTTTATGCAAAGACAAATGGGATCAAAGAGGAGAGGTGCTCTGAGATTCTTCTGCTCAGATAGTTCCCACACAGCTGGTGTCTTGGAACTTCCTCAGAATTAAAGTCATGATTGGTTTTTGACATTAATCTAATAAAACATTATGGCATCATTATATTTTGCCATTACAAACCATTCCCGGAAAAAGCCTAAACTAAAGCCACTTCACTGTGTGTAAAATAAACGAAGAGCCCACTGATGTCATTCTCTTCAAAGCCATGAATGACATCAGAGTGGATGAAGAGTTAAAATTTGACTATGGGGTCAACAGATAGTCCTTTAGAGGGGAGGGGCTGGATGAGTAACCAGAAATAGAGCCTGGGCTGTCTCATCCCTGAGAGCGAGTGAACTGTTCCAGGGGTGGGGACCAGTATTATTATTTTTATTTATAGTTTCAATATTTGTAAAAAGTTCCTGACTGTTTTGTGTTCATATGGCAATAAACGTTTCTTCAACCTGACTCGGTGGCTGTGTGCCCCTGATGTTGTGGAGCAGCTCAGAGTCATTTGCTCCTAAGATGTATTACAGTCTCCTCTCTCCAGCTCTGCACGTTTTTTATTCGAGTCCCCACATTGTTTAGTCAAATAAAATGTTCAGCTGCATTTCGTTTTTTTTAGGCATGTTTGGTGTTTTTAAAAATGGTCACCACTGTTAATACACAATATAATTAGAGTCGATCAAAAGCACCTTTACACTACATAACATCATTCACTCATTCACACACCAATGACAGGACCTACCATACACAGTGGCGTCTGCCCAACCAGTAACTAACATTCACACACTGTAGTCACAGCTAGAGGAACAAGCGTCTTGCCCAAGGACACATTGACATGCAGGTTAGCCGCCCGCGCTCCCCATTCACCCACAGTTGCCCTAAGCTAATAAAACTAAGGTGCCAATTATTCCTTTTTTGCGTATCATATGCTTCACCTCCTCATATATTTGATTGGTTGCTGATCAGCGAGTGAGAAATATGCTGCCCGCGGCGTCTTCACCATTGTTTCAATGTATTCATTAGGAATCGGTTCTCCGTTGTTCAAATTACCTTTCACATTGTATAGGATATTATTAATCAATTTCCCCAAGTTCATGTGTTCTTTTTTTGTTCTATGTTAATGTAACCAGTCTGGGTTCTGGGGAAGGGTTCCGGGAATAACGAGGTCCGCACAATGAATCACGAGATGAGTTTTTATTATTTATCATCTGCCCGTTGTCTCCCACTGAGGCGCCGCTCGCTCCGTGCTCGCCCGCCTCCTGATGGTTCTCCTACTGGGGTTTTAAGCACAACCACACCAGTCAGCCTCTGCCTGATTGTGATAGTTGTCACCTGGCGCCGTTCCCCGAGCCGCCTCCCCCCTGCAGCCGAGCGGAGACCACGCCCGCCACCACAGTTAACTTTTCGTAAAATGGATGTATAATCAGTTATGACAAATCCATGTAATTGTGCAGTCTGTGTTCAATTTTCAATCAATAAATGTTTGTCACAATTCTCAACTTTTCTTTTAAAGTCTTCTAAATTCCCGTGTAGCCACGGATAGTGCTATTATTTGATTACTGTGTGGATGTTAAAAAGCCTTTAATTTTTGCCCACAAATGATCATTTACTCCTCGCGTGTTTCAGCATTAACTCTGATCATTTGTAGCCGGCATCGTGTGACGTCTGCTTCTGTTAGACTGATTAGAACTGTCCTAAACAGAGCGCTCTGTCGCTTCCACTCTGCTGCAACTCTCCCCATAGCAACCAGAGCCCCGCACACACAAGCAGCCGCTACGTCACACATAAACAAATGACGCTACCGGCAGCTAGCTTCTGTCGGCTAGCGCTACTATCGCGCTAGCTTTGCGGTGGCTGACAAGTTATGTCAGCAAGCGCAAACAAGTTGTACGAAGCTACTGCTTCTCTTTTATTTAGCCAGCTAGCCTACGTGGTAGATAAATGCACACGTGTTATCTATATCGATTATTATCTATCTGATGGATACAACTCTGTGTATCCGGAACATATATATGTACATAACACAAAATATTCCATTTCCAATGGTTTGCAGTATTGTTTATTTCAAGTATTGTCATTTAAACTATCCCAACGCTAAGCTCTGTTTACAGAGGCTCACCAAAACACTCCCACTTCCTTATTTTGATGGAACATTTGGTTAGAATCACTACTCAAGGTTAGAACATGAGCATGATAGGATTTGCTTCAAATTAAATATTTTTACAAAACTCTTTGAACCAATTTATTTTCAAGCCAATTATGAATATTTAACTTGGATTACCCATTTTGATAATTTAACACTGGGTTTGAATACTCATCTTTTTAGTAGAGTTTAGGTTACCCTAAGGATCGGTATATGCCTGTGAAGAACCTCATATGTACCTACCAGCTGAAACCCCATATTAATGACTCATTATGATACAAAAATGGAATTTCTTAAGGTTCATTTGTTCATATATACGTAGCAATTGCAATAACACATTTCCACTATTCATCCTGCATATACACTCACCGGCCACTTTATTAGGTACCCCATGCTAGTAACGGGTTGGACCCCCTTTTGCCTTCAGAACTGCCTCAATTCTTCGTGGCATAGATTTAACAAGGTGCTGGAAGCATTCCTCAGGGAGTTTGGTCCATATTGACATGATGGCATCACACAGTTGCCGCAGATTTGTCGGCTGCACATCCATGATGCGAATCTCCCGTTCCACCACATCCCAAAGATGCTCTATTGGATTGAGATCTGGTGATTGTGGAGGCCATTTGAGTACAGCGAACTCATTGTCATGTTCAAGAAACCAGTCTGAGATGATTCCAGCTTTATGACATGGCGTATTATCCTGCTGAAAGTAGCCATCAGAAGTTGGGTACATTGTGGTCATAAAGGGATGGACATGGTCAGCAACAATACTCAGGTAGGCTGTGGCGTTGCAACGATGCTCAATTGGTACCAAGGGGCCCAAAGAGTGCCAAGAAAATATTCCCCACACCATGACACCACCACCACCACCAGCCTGAACCGTTGATACAAGGCAGGATGGATCCATGCTTTCATGTTGTAGACGCCAAATTCTGACCCTACCATCCGAATGTCGCAGCAGAAATCGAGACTCATCAGACCAGGCAACGTTTTTCCAATCTTCTATTGTCCAATTTCGATGAGCTTGTGCAAATTGTAGCCTCAGTTTCCTGTTCTTAGCTGAAAGGAGTGGCACCCGGTGTGGTCTTCTGCTGCTGTAGCCCATCTGCCTCAAAGTTCGACGTACTGTGCGTTCAGAGATGCTCTTATGCCCACCTTGGTTGTAACGGGTGGTTATTTGAGTCACTGTTGCCCTTCTATCAGCTCGAACCAGTCTGGCCATTCTCCTCTGACCTCTGGCATCAACAAGGCATTTCCGCCCACAGAACTGCCGCTCACTGGATGTTTTTTCTTTTTCGGACCATTCTCTGTAAACCCTAGAGATGGTTGTGCGTGAAAATCCCAGTAGATTAGCAGTTTCTGAAATACTCAGACCAGCCCTTCTGGCACCAACAATCATGCCACGTTCAAAGTCACTCAAATCACCTTTCTTCCCCATACTGATGCTCGGTTTGAACTGCAGGAGATTGTCTTGACAATGTCTACATGCCTAAATGCACTGAGTTGCCGCCATGTGATTGGCTGCTTAGAAATTAAGTGTTAACGAGCAGTTGGACAGGTGTACCTAATAAAGTGGCCGGTGAGTGTATCTGTTAGAATATTGACTAAAGAGGGACGGATGACATGAATGAATAAATACAAATCAACAAAAAAAAGTGATTAAACAAAGAAAACATACATTGTTAGATCAAATGAAACAAACAAAATAGACAGGTGTCTTGTAGTTTTTAGAGATAACCATACTTTTCTTGAATTAGTTGTGTACGCTGTAAAGACCTGTAACATTGTGACCTTTGACCTGAACCACTACTCCAGTTATTATGTCATGGCTTAGTGTAAGGATAGTGTTTCTATAGCAACATGGAGGAGAGGCCTTAAAGACAAAAACAGGAGAAGCTTCATTCATGTAGTTAAAAATGTAAATAGCACATGCAAGTAGTAAGACTACCAGAGATATATTTTAAAAAGGATACATTAACAAGTTGTTATCGTTACTGCTAGTTTAGGAAGGAGCTTGATGCTTCACAAAATAGGGGCTGTGACATTGATGACTGACTGAAGACTCATCTGCAGCTGGTTCATTGCAGTTGCACACATGATCTCTTGCTTAAGAACCAACTGTTAGTCTCTGCTGAACGGACCAGTGGGCACCAATGGATGCACAAATGGAGACAAGGGGGTAGGAGGACAATGCTGGTCCTGAAAAAAGTAAACAGGAAGTTATTATTATGAACTGAAGATTGAAACTAAACGTTTATAATTACAAAATAAAATAAATTGAACTCGGCTGAAGGGCAGAACAACTTGTATCGCCAGTGCAACTGAATACGCTGCATGGTGTTCATCTTCATTTGTGTGTTTAGCCCTTTCTGCAGTCCTGAGTGTCTTCATTGTGAAGTGGAGAAATCACAGAGGAGAAGGAGCTGAAGGAAGAGGTGGATATAAATTACAATGTTATTTAAGATGTAAAGTTAGTGTTAATACATGTAGTGTTAGTGTTAATGCATTTATATAGAATGAATACATGAATGAAAACACAATTAAAAGAGAACATTAGGAGGCACATATCAAATAACAAAACAATACCTTATTATCTGTTGTGAAAAAAACTCGAAACTGACAGAGAGAACACGTGTCTCTGTGGTCCAGCCGTGAGGTGTCCACTGACAGTTAAGATAGTGCTCCAACATCTGCTCTGTGGTGGCATGATGTCTTGTTCGGTATGAGCTGATCCAGAATCTCAGAGTCAGAGAAAAAGTGAGGCAAAGACCAGCAGGTGTTTTCTCATCCTGTGCTTTAAAGATGACTCGGACAGCCAGGAAGTAAAATGTGTCTCTATGAGGTCTAATGGTGTTAGACAGTTCAGTTGGTGCTGCAGTCTTTGGCATGTCTTAGATGCTGTAAACTGATCCACCCATTGCGGAAGGAGATGAGGACAAAACTGGAAGGTGTCTTTACAGAGGACACAGGAGGATTGTGTCTCCCATCTATTACAAAGGAAACTTAACATTACAGAGGACATGTGAGAACTGTGTCTCCTGTCCATCAAAAAGGAAAATTAACATTATGAAGGACACATAAGAGAACGGTCTCTCCTGTACACCAGAAAGGAAAATTAACATTATGAAGGACACATTGTGATGTGGAGAGAGAGGACCCCAAAAAAAAAAAATAAGAGATGCAGAAAAAAATAATGATCTTTAATCAGAAGGTGGTAACTGGCGAAGGCAGGCACAAAAACGACAACTGAAGTCTTCTCAAGAAACAAACAGAAAGTCTCTCGGGTTAAACGAGGCGCTAGAGGTCGGTGGCAGGGAAGAGGCGTTCACTGTCCGTCATTCCCGACAAAGTCGACTGGCTGGGGTGGCGGCTGTTCGGCGGGGCCGGACGCTGAGTCTGGACAGTAAAAAACAAGGCGCAACAGGACACGACTGAGCATAAGAGACGGTGAGTGTGCCTCCTGCTTGGGTAGTGAAATAATCTGACAGAGAACAAAGGAAAAGGGGGGCTATAAATAGCAGAAATAATTAACAACATAGAGAACAGGTGTGCAACTATTAGTGTGAAAGGGGGGGAGATAATGGGATTCAGCTGATGAGTTCTTGAAACAATCTATGAGTAACTAAAGACCAGTAGGGGGAGGAAAAGGGACAGGAAGAGCCCAAAACCATGACACACATAAGAACGGTGTCTCCTGTACACCAGAAAGGAAACTTAACACTATGAAGGACACATGAGAAATACAATTAATTGGGCTGAAAGTAAGGGGTTTCAGCTGGTAGGTATCTGTACATCAGAAAGTATTACATCTAGAAGACATACTCTCTGATATACTAAATGTTCACAGCTGTGTACAATGCTGTATACAGCACTGTACACAGCTGCTGAGTTTGGGCCTGTGCATTTATCAACCCTGACCCAAACCCACCCTGATAAATGCACAGGCCATTGGTTTAGATTTTCCTTATATCAACAGTTAGATAATCCTAGACAAACTGTGGTACAGACAATGTGGTATTGTTAAAAAATACATTCTCAGTGGATGTTGGCCTTACCATGCAATTTTAAGAGCTGTTGGAGGAAAACATGATTGTGACAAGTGATATTATTTTACCATAGCAGAATAAAGCCCCGGTGGGGATAAAAAAAGAAAAGAAAATGTCTGCACAGAGGATAGTGATAAATCAAAAGTTTCTTTCTTTGTGCTAAGTTAGAAAATGTTGCCCTGTCCTGCTAAAGAATTCAAATCAGAGACAGTCTGGCAGGATGGGGGTTCCTGTCTGGACTTGATTTAAGAGTCGGGACCCGCACGGACAAACAGAGGTTTCTCTGTGTGTATTGATAAGGGGATCGGTTTCTGTTCTGACTAAGGAAGCAAGGTCAGCGGGTCAACCAGCAGATGTGTAAGATAAGGCGGGAGGGCCACACCACACTTCATACAACACTTTTCATTGTTTACGTTAGGCAAGGTGGTCTGGACATTGGATGTGACCGGATCCTTAGAGGCGGGGGAGAAGGTTCATCCCCTACGCCAGCTTAGGGCCAATAGAAATCTTTTCTTTGTCTTTTGGGTTATAAAACATGATGTTCTTGCTGATGTAAGTAAGTGTGTGTTCTTCCGGCCTGCGGGCCGGTAGGATTGCTCCTGCCTTTGCAAATGCAGCGCTTATACTTGACCTGTGATCTGATGAATAAATCTACCAGAACGAGAGAAGTAGTTTGGCTGAATTCTTACAGACGTCCCCATCCAGGCTTCACATTTTTGAACACGAGCCTCTCTTTTTAAATTACTAACAATAGTCATCCTCTGGATAATTGATGACAAGTCTATTAAATCAATGTATATGTAATGCTGAAAATGCGTTGGAATGCAAAAAGCTGAAATTAATTTCAAAAAGTTGCTTAAAGTACAGAAATGAAACAAGCTGAAAGTATTCTAAACATTGCTGAAAGAATAGAAAAAGCTGAAATACATTTCAATCAGGAGAGACTTGTTTAATAGTAATACAATAATTTATTACACAAGCATAAAATATGAATTGTGCAAAGTCTTTGGCGATTGGACTCCCTCATGACGTACTATCCCCGAAGGCAGGGATAGTGAGGTCCAATAAACCCAATCCCCCCTGGAGTCCAGACACTAGTGGAGGTGGTGTAAGGAATAGCAGCAACCTGATGACGAACCAGGAACAATGCTGATGCCAACTGGAGGTGACTGGGGTGGAGGAGGGTCGCTTCAGCTACATGCTGAAATGACAGCTGACGCCAACAGAGAGGAGAACACTTTTTAAAGATTGACAACGACAACGTGATTGGTTTAAGGAAACAGTGTGTAGAATCTGAGTGGTTACTAAAATGTGCACGCCCCCAATCAGCTGATAGAGCAATTACAAAGGAGGCTAACAGAGTCAGACCGGTTGTCTTCCTGACTGAATTTGCGCTTAAGCTACATTTCAATCAGGAGAGACTTGTTTAATAGTAATACAATAATTTATTACACAAGCATAAAATATGAATTGTGCAAAGTCTTTGGCGATTGGACTCCCTCATGACGTACTATCCCCGAAGGCAGGGATAGTGAGGTCCAATAAACCCAATCCCCAAAAGACATTTATTTTCTACGAATAAGTAAATAAATGAATAGCTAAATACCTTGCCCACTGCCGTAGTGAAATTCCTAAGCAAACGCCAAAAGTTAGTCATGACAGAAGTTAAACTTGCACGGGTTGATGTCAAAACAGAGGTAAGAGATCTGGTGAGTCAAAGCCCAGAATAGGACGTCGCAATGGACTGCCGATCGCCCACCGGGTTTACCGGACTGAGACTTAGAAAGAAGGTTACCTGGATGGGTCTTACGAAATCGGCCCCAGACCTTGAAACTTATGTTGCCTTGCTGGGACTTACGCACTCGGCCCACAAACTTAGGATGATGTCATCTTGCTGGGACTTACACCTTCGGCCCTCGACATGGCAACGATGACATCTTGCTGGGACTTACACATACGGCCCTCATTAGAATGATGTCACCTGATGGGTCTTACACATTCGGCCCCCGCCATAGTAAGATGACATCTTGCTGGGACTTACACATACGGCCCTCACTTGAATGATGTCATCTGCTGGGTCTTACACAGCCGGCCCCCTCCATAGTAAAGATGACATCTTGCTGGGACTTACACATACGGCCCTCACTTGAATCATGGCATCTGATGGGTCTTGCACACATGGCCCACAAACTTTGCATGATGACCTCCTGTTGGGACCCTACGGCCTCTCTTCCAAGGGACACTAAGGATCCACGGCGGTCCACTGTAAGGGGACGCTGAAGTGACCTTCCCACATTGCCAAGGGAATACACCACCACCACCAGTTATATGCATGCTTGCCTGTTCTTTTACCGCTTCAGGGATCTTTGCAAGTACCGTGTTATGGTCAGGCCGGAGGAAGCCGCCGACCACCGCCCTGTCAGCTGTGAGCTTGTCACTCACTTGGGTAGCTGCTGCAGCTCTAGCCCTTATTATCTGTATTGAGCGTGTGTAGGACAGCCTCTAGTGGAGCTTGAGCATGGGCCAGGTCCGGAGCCGCATGGGCGGCGATAGGAAGGCTGGAGACGGGAAATTGCAGAGACATTTCGCAACCTGCCAGTGACTCGTTCCCGGGGTGAGCGCTCAGAAAACGCAGGTTAGATCTACCTCAAGTGCCGGTGCGCAACCTGCGAAGATAGGGGGGGTTTAAAATACTTAAGAGTAGCTAAAGCAGATAGCAGCTGCCATTCGACGTGCTAGTGCAGTTGCCGAGGCCGAGAGGATCACAACTCTGTTCATGACCCCAGTTTTTAGAGACCTGCTGGCCCTTGCTTCCCCATATTCTCGGAGTCGTGACGGAGTCCGCCAGATGGTCGTGTTATGTTCAATGAAGCAATGTTAGCTTGACTGTTCCCGTAAGACCACAAACCTCAATTGCTCCTAGGTGGCGGGTTAAATGAAAGATCTACTTCCTAGAACTGCAAACTTGTCATGTTGACCCAGATTACTGAGAGTCTAACCCTCGGGCGTGCAAGGACTTCTAGGGACACGAGAGAAGATCCCCTGCCTATATTGTGGGAACCATTTAGTGCTGCAGCACCCAGCATGAGGAATACTGCTACATCGGCAACCACCCAACGAAAAGAGCTTTCCTGAACCCAACTTACCATCCTCGATGTTTGTGACTGTAGGGGCTGCCGCAGTTCAACGTCCCATTAGTGGCAGGGATGAAGAGGAGATACCTTGGTTTATAGTTTAACGTAGCTGCCCCTAAACGAATGCCTTGCATACTGTAGATACTAACTTCCTTAAGTGGACCATCTAATATTTCAGCCAGCTAAGAAAGTAATTTTAACCTTAGTTGATATTAATTCTTCACTCTATTGTCACACTAAATGCAATCATCTGAAGAAAGGAGGCCATGGTCTAGCCAGCTGTGGCTCTGACTGAACTTCCCCAAAAACGATGGCCTGCATTGTCTCAAGTTGCTGATCAGAACCGCTGTTGTGGCGGTTACCCTAATCATATGAAACCCCTGCCATCCACGCTCTGTCCGTACCGATCCTGTTGCCAGATTCAGTTTGCAAAGACGCCATGTCCTGCAAGCAGCACGGAAACGCAGGTCCGCCTGAGATGAAGCAAATGGCAAAAGAGCCTCTCACTCTAACGCAATCTCTCTTGTCAACATGCTGTGAGTGTAGTTAGCTTGCATGGTGCTGCAATGCAGCTCCATCTTACGCGCAATTGTGTCGATGACTCGTCCCAATTAGTGTTTCTAAAAGGGGCCTGCACGTGCTTCAAAGAACTTCACTGCCAGCACAGTGGAGCAACGTCCCTTGTTGAAGACGACCCAGAGAACGACGTCTGGTGTGTGAGAGCCGTTGGTTTGTTCATGTTTCCGCCGTTCGCGGATATATTTGTCCCGTGTTCTCCTGCAGAACTATCAGACCCCTTAACCAGCCACCCGACGTTTGCAGAGATCTCCCTCCATGAATTAAAGTCCCTCTGGGTGTCCTTGTAGTTTGCCAATGACTGGTTGAATAAGTGGCCCTATTTCCACATTACTTCGACAGAAGCTATTCAATCTGATTAATTGCTTAGCATCCTTTTAAAATGCCGGTATTATGCGAAAAGGATGGATGGAAAGGATGTTAGCCAACCAATCGCATCCCGCAAGAACATCGGTCGCAAGGGGGTGGAACCAAGCACGCCCCTGCATTTCTCTGAAAAGCAGGACCATAAACTAGGCTTTAGGACATCATACCCAAAGATTTCTTGCTGCCGCAATGACTGTTCCATGTCCAAAGCAGGTGGTTGACGCGTCGCTGACAGGCCATCGGAGCTGGGTAACCCAATGCCGCACGGCTAGAGACCGCAGTTGACTGTCGAGAAAGTAGAGTTCCTTGAAAGCTTCCTGTCCAAGATGTTATTAACTTCTTTTGCTTGAAAGCCTCGAAACCCATGTACCTGCATACAGACATACCATTATTTATTTCATTCTATACTATTTATTTATGCTATATGTTGAGGATTAAATATAATCATGCATGCTCACGCTAGACTGCAATTACACTTGAACAATAATTGAATAATAATAACAAGTGGAGGCCGTGTATGACCCGGAGCACACGAACATGTTGATAAAAAGGCTGCACGCACTCTCAGGGTCACGTCCATCCATGGGACGGGGTGACCATGGCTCACACGCAAAACAGCCTTAAAATGGAGTGAACCTGTTGCTAAAGAACTGCACGCACTCCCAGGGTCAGTTGTAGATAAAACAGAATATTGAGACTAACATGTCTCACACAAACGGTCTCAAGTATGCAGTGAACTCATGAACAACAGGAGACGTGATGATCCGAGAGCCTGAAGGGATGGACATCCCTGTGCTCCAATGGGGCTCTCCGAAGGTCATAAACATGGAGCCGCCTCCTTCATAGTGAACCAATCAAGAATGCTCTTAAAGACTATATAGTCGGTTCCACTCGGTTCCGCTTTGTATTAAGCGCCCTTTCATTGCTGTTGCTAGACAGATTGAAACAGGTCCGTGCACGTATGACTGCAGGACTGAATACTCCTGTCACCAATAACCATTGTCATATTGCTTTGATTAAAGTCTCAAGTCTGATCCCTTCCTTGTAGTCAATGCGGTGGACTGGGCCTGAGGACTTTGAAAGCTTTACGGTACTGGTGGCAGAACGATTACTCCCGTAGTTCGCGCTGAGATCGCTACCCAGCTCTAGCTCATGCTCCCCCTCAGGGTAAACATTACATTACACCGCGCAAACAACGCCAGAGCTACGTGCTCCCCCGTGGAGCGGTACTTTAAACAGTGCTTTACTTAACCAGACGCTGCGCTAGCATCACATAGAGGACGGCCGGATAAATGCTAACCGGGGTATAGCTTTGCATCGCGGAGCTTCAGCTGAGCGCGTCGTTACGTTAGCAGTTTAACGTGGATGGGGAGCGCCGACTTGCCTTACCGCGTGTTAGCCTTTTGAGAGGCTGAATGCTGCGTGTTTCCCAGGCGTTGGAGATGAAGGAGATTCCCGTCCTCGATGTCCCGTAGTAGCTGGAGAGCCCGTCCGGGGTGTAGCGCTCTCCCGGTTAGCCCACGTAGCGGGTACGTGTCGCTCCCTCAGAGAGATCTAACGTAACCCCTTAACAACCGCCCGACTGTTTATGCCCTGGCTCTTATTAAAGCTCTTGTAGTTTGGCTTCTTACTTATTTGTACGCTCTTGCTTCTTGTTCTGTACCCTCTGCTGAATCCATTTATTGTGCCTTGGATTATATCTTATGGTGAATGACGTACATAAAACATAATGGTCTGTTTCCGATTCACTCCGCCCGTCTGCCAGCTGTGAGCCTTACCCACTCACACCTGGGCAGAGGAGGCTTGGTACCGCGCTCTTACGTTTAGCATGACTGCTTCCTGCTGCGCCTCGTAGGCGAGTGCTACTACACCGGTACCTCGGCGGGCTGCACGACGGCTCAGATTATTGATTTAGTTTCTCCACAATCGATCATCGTCCAATCGGAGTTTGGAGTTTACCGCAACACTGTGGTGCCGGACCCGCTAATTGCACGCTTTGCTTTGCTTCGCCTCGCTTCAGCTACATGCTGAAATGACAGCTGACGCCAACAGAGAGGAGAACACTTTTTAAAGATTGACAACGACAACGTGATTGGTTTAAGGAAACAGTGTGTAGAATCTGAGTGGTTACTCAAATGTGCACGCCCCCAATCAGCTGATAGAGCAATTACAAAGGAGGCTAACAGAGTCAGACCGGTTGTCTTCCTGACTGAATTTGCGCTTAAGCTACATTTAAAAATTGCTGAAAATACAGAAATGAGGAAAGCTGAAATGAACTTGAAAGAATTGGAAAAAACAGAAATGTTTCAAAGCTTCTATGAATTTGACAAAATACAGAACTAATAAAAGCTTAAATTACTTCTAAACATTGCTGAATCTTTTTTCATTCAAACTAAATGAACCTGGTAAATGGACTTGTACACCGCTTTTCTAGTCTTCTGACTACTCAAAGCGCTTTAATACTAGATGACATCTCTCACCCTTTAATACACTGATGACACAACCTACCATACACAGTGGCACCTGCCCATGTGCACAGAATAAACAAGACAGGAGAAGATCCTGGCAACAAGTCAAAATAAAATATAAAAACATTTTGCATGGTTGGTGAGTGCCTCAAAAGTTTGCAAATAGTGTAGAAATTACTGAGAGCTTCGTGGCGCTCCCATGAAAAACGCCCCTGGATACTTCCGGATAAGTTAACCGTCATGTCTTGATGATGTCATAAAGATGCGCGGTTTTGTGAAATAAAGATGGACGCATATAGCGCCAATGACTAATACAAGTACTACGTGTTTCACTTGGACAATTAAATGTTAGTGGACACACACAAATACTACAGCCCCCATCTCGATTACAATTGTTCACTCCTCAGTGCGCAGTTTCGCCCACCAGCGGACCCCCTCCTCCCCCCTAACCCCGGCTGGTCCACCGTAACTTTTGACGTGCTTATTAACCGACGGACCTTCTTGCGGTCCGATGAAGGTTATTAATAGTATATTAAGTTGACGCTTTGTTGCGTAAAATAAAGACCAAACGATTTCCTGTCATTTGCGTAAGAAAACAAACTCACTTGTCTGCAGCTCAATCACCGAAAGAACAACGTCACGCCCCTCCCCCGTAACTTTTTACGTGCTTATTAACCTACGGGCGAAAAGGTTATTAATAGTATCACTCGTGTAAGAAAATAAACTCACGTGCATGCAGCTTAATGACAACACCGAAGGAACAACGTCACACCCCTGGTTTAAGTCTCCAGCGGGGAGTAGCCTCGTTAGCAGTTTAGCTAGCTAGCACTCTAACATGTTTGAAATATCTTACCGTCCAGCCTCCACATTACTCACGGTCTGCTCGTCTGGGGTCTCCGTCCCAACTGACGACACGCACGTCCATGTACGGTTAGCTAAACACGGTTAAACCTACACGTCCCTGAGTTACGTCTTTATGGCCATTGTTAGGATATTCCTTATCCACCCGAGTTGGTTGATAGAAGAATCCACTACAGGAAATTAGTTAAAAAGTTTAACATTTATTTAGAAGAGAAAAAGTTGTACATGAGCAATTCTCCACAGATATATCTGGAGACAATGAAATACGCATCGCAAGCAGATCCCTTCCAAAGTCCGCCTGCCTTCTGACACTGACCTGTTTTAATCCCTCTGGTGCCCTTGAACGTTGGTTCAACCCAGTTCATCCTTCTGTAACAAATGCCTTCCCCGAACAATGAGACTCTCTCCTGCAGCCTTCGGCCTTGCCCTGAAAATGGGTTCAAACTGGCTCTCCCTTCGGTCGCAGGTGTTTTATCTCAGATAATATTTTATCTTCATTTTTCCTGTGTTCTCTCTTCCACCATTCACATTGTCTGCCTTATAAGGACCGATCCGGTCACGCCATCTGTCCTACAAGCGGACATCTATTCTACAAGCTAAAAAGTAAATACAAGAAGACACACACACACAGAGATCCCCACATCCCACAGTCTTTACACACCAGAAACCTGTCTAATGCATTCTGGACACATGAATGTTCCAGAACATTCCATGTTAATCATAAATAAATACTGATTTGATTACAGCAAAAACAATGTCGGCAGTTTTGACTGAAAAATAGGCTAAAGAATATTTCGTTTTGTATTGACAGGTGTAATATTTGTCTTTGCTGTAATCAAATCAGTATATGTTTAACAAGTATACTACTGCTTGAGTGCAGTAAATTAATGGGAAACGTACATGTGTACAGACAAGGCTAGCAGCTCCAGCGCCACGCCAGACACATTTCTAATGTTTAAAGACAGAAAAATCCAGTCAACAGAAACGCCACACTCACGGGACGCAGCCAGTGTGTAGCCGGCTTAATAGTCTCATGAAGTTTCATTTCTAGGGCACTGTTTAATCTTGCTAGGTTTGTCTTTGAATAGCTGCAAATATCACAGAGACAATGATGAGCACCCTGTCTCGTGAAGACTTGTGGGATCTTTTCCCAGGCCCAGAGAACTTTTTACGGAGAAAAGCATTTTGGCGTGCCTGTCACGGTGCATCGGAGGAGGTCAGTTTCTCAGTAAAGTGGTCTAAACTAACCACTTATTTAAGTTTGCAGCAGCAAATTGAGCTACAATAACAACAGCATAGAGTTTTTGGAACAGGCATGGTAGTCTACGTGTGTGCTATTCAGTTTAGATTCATTGTTAGGTGTTCAGTTAGTTGTGTTGTCACAAAAAACAAATGTTGATTTTTGCAGTAGTTCATTATCGTTTATTTTACAGGAGTCTGGCCAAGAACACTCAAAATTATCGGGCAGTTCCTCCTTTAATACATCATCCACTCCTGTGAACGCAAGTCCTGCAAACCACAAAACCCTTGAAAAGGTTGTGAAGTTATCCTCTCCAGAATATGTATTGCACACCGACACAGAACTTGAGCAAGTCCGACAACAATACTTTGAGTTGTCAAAGGAGCTCAGATGCCGGCTCATTCGAAACACCATGACCAGTATGATTGCAATTCTGAGGGCAAAGGGGGATGGAGAATCGCACAGATACCCATCAAAGCCAGAAATTACAGCAATGGCAAAGAGAATAGTACGGTACTACCCCATGCTACAGGAACAGGGCCTCTATACATGGGTAAGTGAAATGCATCCAGTGGATGACTGTTTTATGTTGGACATTTTTAGTAGCGATTTAAAAAATGGATTAAATGTCTTGTGCAGGTCACTGTTTACACACAGCTAAACAAAAGATTGCAAAATGTGAGACATTCAAAGAGGTGAGCTGTAACTAATGACTATTTTCATCAAAGATTCATCTGTTAATCAATTTCAAGATGAATTTAATTGATCAGTTGTCTGGTCAATATAAAGTCCAAGGTGATGTCCTCAAAAGCCTTGTTTGGTCCATAACCTAAAAATATTAATTTCACTGTCAGAGGACTAAAAAAAGCTAGAAAATATTCACATTTGAGCAGCTTAAATCATATTTGGACATGAAAAAAACAAGGAAAAACATCAAAATGATCAATCAAATGGATTGATTTAGTAGTAGTACAACTAATTGTTTATCTGGCTAATCTTTGCAGCTCTACAAAAAAGGCGCTGTCTTGAGCAGCCAACAGACACGGATGAAATGGATTCAAGTGACTCAACAATCATTCTAGATCTGTCCACAGAAGGAAGTGGAAGTTCAGGCAAAGAAAGTGAGTTAGAAGGTGAGTTTCAACCTGAAGAAGCACCATCTGCACTCTCCAGTCCTGATGGTGAGTTTGTCCAACTGCCTCATGACTGTGTAATGGGGGTGTGTGCATCTTTGTAGGGGTTTACTTGTGTTCCTACATGCAATTGTATGTGATTGCATGACCATATGAGTTTTACGCAAATAGTTCTCATGCATTTATTATACAAATAATTATTTGACTTTTTTTTCTCCAAAAATAGGTATTTGTTATTTTCTCCAAAAATAGGTATTTGTTATTAAGATTTGTTAAAAGATTTAATTCCATGAAAGTTTAAGTTAATTATTGTACAATTTCCATAGCAGTGTTTTTTTATAAACAGGCATATTAATTATGTATTTTTGTGTCTTACAGCTAACAAATCTGCAGATGTTGACAGTCCAGACACCTACAGTCCAGCAACCTTGGCCAAGCACTACAAGACCCTACAAACTTTGTATAAAAGAAAAAATCCAAACCACCAGGACGTCTCTCATCTCTTGGATTTGGAATTTGTAGCCAGAAGAGCATTCATTGATTCAAATACCATTCGCGAGGAGGACAGACACCAGAAGGTTCTAAAAGCATATCCTTGTTTCAAGGATGTTGGACACGCAAGTCATTATTGACGGTGCATGATTAAAACACAATGTTTAAAATACAAATTGTGTCTTAAATGATATATTCAAATGTCTGTATTGGTATATTTGATATTTCGTAGGTGATGGAGGAGCTTCAACGCATTTTAGATAATAATACCAACTTCATCGATGAACTGAAGGGAAGATGGCATGACTTCTGCCAGAAGGTGCAGTTTTTTGGTGTATGGAAAAAGGCGCTGAAACCCCCAATCGGAATGGACAAAGGTAAGGAATGCTGTTTTTGTGTTATTGGGGTTTAGGGTGGACCTTCAGGCATGTTAATTTGCTGAATGTTTTTTTTTTTTTTTTTAAGCATTGTGTCTGTACCTTTTTGATTAGATTTGACCTTGTGCACTTTGTCAAAGTGTTTTAAGTAATACATCTTTTCCTGTACAGCTGAACAGGCTCTTGAGATCCACGTGTGCTGCCATTACTGTTCCCCTCCACGTCTGCTCCTCCAAAGAGGGTACGAGATGCGAATGAGGCTCTGGTACATGTCCTCGAGGTGAGCTGTGTAAAATGTTGGAGGATCATTTTGACTGCAGTATTTGAAAAAAAATGGGTGCATTACATGGTAGCAGGTTTTATCACTCTAATGATAACCAAGCAAGACTAGCCTAGCCTTGGTTTAGTTCTTTTGGAAGGCTAGATGTGTGTAAACAGTAAATGCATTGGGGATAGTTAAAAACAGCACTTTCCAATGGAGCTTTCTCAGTACTGTTAACTATAGTCATAATTTTGCTTTGTAAAGTTATGTGTTTGCAAACAACCCTCTACCCTAGGTTCCAAATGACCAAAATGCATGATCCTGACAGAAGGATGTCTGTGTTACAGGAAACAGAAGACCCCAATTCCTACTTAAAGAAACGCCCTCTCTCCTGCCCAGTCCTGATAGTCAGCTTGTCCAACTGCCTCCTAGTGGTAGGAGATGTGCCAATAACCACCTTTCCAAAAGACGAGCTTACAGAGAGTGCTTTATACCTTATGGCCTACGATTACACCCTACACCTGACTTATCCAAAGTGTGTAGCCACTCTGCTTTCAGTCATACAGACGGAGGTCCTCTTAGACAAAATCCATGAGAGAGATCTCACGTCTTCTTACAAGAAGAGCATGGCTGAGTGGAAAGGTTTTATTGGCCAATAAAACCATTGCAAAGCACAGATTTGGTTCATGTATTGAGGGGTACTTTGGTCAGATGTTTTGATCTATCCTCAACTCACACACATATTTGGCATGTTCTATGTTTTCTTATTGCAGTTGCAGAAATACTGTGAGCTAAAATGTTGAGGAAAGTTTGCAACTTTTATGCAGACTTTTTGCTGTTTAAATAAAACAGAAGTTGGTTAAATGCAAGAATAGTTTTAATGTATTCTGTATTATAATAAGTATGTAATGTTTTGAATCTAGTAGGTGAAATCTTGAATCTAGAACAGTATTACTTTTGTAGAGCTTACAATACGGTAAATACACTTGAGATAATGACAGGATGGTAAATTACAGCTTATTATGGCAAAAGAGCACTGCCTAATACGAGTCAGGAATGCTAACTTCAATACATTTTGTCCAAAAATGTCAGTTTCTAATCTTATTTTAGGTAGGTGGTTGACTTAAATCTAGAACAGTGTAACAATTATAGAACAAAAAATTAGTTAAATACACCTGCTACTTTTTAGGGGAAAATACTATTTTTGAGAATCACAGGCTTATTAGACACACAAAAAAAAACCACAATACTAGTTAAATATAGCTAAAAATGAGTTTTCCCAGCTAAGTTCAAGATCACTCTCATCTTGTAAAGCTTAAATACAATGTCTTATTTCAAGAAATGTTACCAAGAGAATTTTCACGTGTTCCATTGGCAGATTTTTTTGCTTATTACAAGCTAAAATATCTTGTATTAATTTTTTTTTGCTTATTTTTGGAGTTGCCTTTTTTCAGTGTGATGTCATTTATCTCTTCATAAATGTCCTTGTGTCTGAATGAAACCTAATCCTTTTTTCCAGTAAACTAAGTTCTGATGTTGAGGGAAGAAGGTAAGAGAAATTTTAAATGAATGTGAGGGAGCGTTCTGCCCCCCCATTCTTAATTTAACTGAAGCCAAATTTTCCAATATCTTGAAGGCAGTGTCGAGAGTCCAGAGAAGAATTTCACCTCTACTCCTTGTAAGTATCTAACTCCCTTTGAAAATTTGATTTGTTTGTTGCAATAGTCGTTTGGAAAATTGAATGAGGGACAAAAATCTGCTTGTAGAATTAAATGACCTCTAGACAATTGTTGAGACACCCTGAGATTTACTTGCTTGTGGTTGTGTGGGTAGTTTGGCCAACACCGCTTTAAGGTGATGAATTTGAGCTCCTGGAAAACTCAACTTGCACACACGGGTAATTGTATTGTGGATAGATTTGAATCTCCAATGACCACTTCTTTCCACCCTCAAATTCCAGAACGACTGTTGTGTTTAGGAAGAGTTATTCCCAAACTGTACCACCGAGTCCAGGTGAAAGCAGAGTCCACATTCCCGTATGTAGATTAGATCCCTAGGAGTATTGGTTGGTGTTGGCAATGGCAGCCATTTTTAAAGAAAGAAAGAGCGTTCCAAGGCTGGTGGTTCCCCAAATGTCACCAATGGGGCCCAGAGTGTCGGCCAACAAAGATGTTAGTTTAGAGGTAGATGATGCTTAGTTTAGTCTATAGAGCAGATGTTTTGACAATGCAGGAAATGACGCTGTGACCTTATAAGGCAAATATGGGAACTGAGGGATGAATGAGTACAGGAAGCGTCAAGATAAATCACTACCTGGCAGTGCTGCTAGCACAGAGGGGAGAATCACAGTGAAAACCTCCCGTGCAACAACCATCCAGGATGAACCGGCTCAAACTAGTTTCAAGGGCATGAGGAGATTATAAAAACTCATACAGCAGACAGACTCTTCAAGGGAACTTTTGCCGTGTCAGATTCTTCTCATCAACCAACTTGGGGGGGATTGGAAATCCCAACACTCAATATCTGTGCCCTCATAAAAATGCCCATCAAGATATAGGGATAAAAATCAAGTGAATCTGGTGCAATAAAGACACAAATAAATGGGTTAAATGTGCTGATAGCCAAGGGGCATTAAGTAATGAAAAGCCCATGAAAATAAAACCCTTATGTTAAACAGCAAAGTTTAAAAGTCTCAAACTAAATAAAAGCGCTCCTGACTTCAGTCTACATGACCTCTTTCAGAGGAAGTAAAGGGATAGCTGAATGAGGAAGAGCATAAGAAGGGGAAGTAGTCAGGGGGAGGGGCTTATAGGAAGCATCCTGATTTGCTGACTCTGATCCCACCTGATGGTGTTTACCACGTCTGTTCTTCATCACCTCTAACGACCGGAAAAAATCCGTGAAAAGTTACAGACTATTGATTTGATTATAATGTAGCTTCCCACTGAAAAAAAAGTATGTTTTATATCTGTGTATTGTATACATGAAAAAAAATGAGAATTGGTTTCTTGATGGCACTGGCAAGTTAGGGAATGTGGGTTATAAATAATTTTTTGTGGAGGTTTCCAAAAGCAATTAACCTCATGGTACGGGCTCAACAAAGAAAAGTAATTCCTTAGTACTTGTAAGAAGTATCACAGATCCAATTAAACTTGGCTAAAAATCTCTTCAAGGCCATATTAGGATCAGGGTTGGGTTTTCGTAACCCTTTCGAAACTTGTGTACTGTCCATCGCTGAGCTCGTGCCAAGTTTCCAGATCCATCTTCTTTCACAGGGTTCGTACCGTCATGAAAAACCTGGAAAAGTCATGGAAAAAAATAAAATCACACAAGTTTCAGAAAAGTCATGGAAATTTGTTACATTTATGGTTCATTTAAGATATGTTTCAAATAATTCATATGGTTTTAAAGAGAAGCATAAAATATGAGCCGGATGCTCTCATACTCACAGCGCAAATAGTTCACAACGTGGTTTTGTGAACCTAAGTGAAAACTTTGAGTCCCTTCCTGCAAAAGGAGTGGGACTACCCCCTTGTGGACAATGTGCTAAAAATAATAACCGTCTCCTCAAAGTCTGATTTACAAGAACAGTTGTGATTTAATTAGGCCGACTAATGTGTGTTTAAGATGAAAACTCGTTTTAAAAAGAAGGGCGTGTATGTCTGACTTTTTAAAGAATACCTTGAAGCTCAACGTGCAAGACCCCGAGAAGTTGTCCCCCTTTAAAGTAGTGCTGTCTAGAAAGTCCACCGACGTATTGGTCGATTTAATGGTGATGGAGCTCCTGTGGTTGTTAACCCTCACGTTGTCCTCGGGTATCTCTTACCCTCGGCAACATTCACACAAGAGAGGCCTCCGCTGTTCGGGTCAAAACGACCCGACGAGGTCTTGCGAGATGACGGCTAGCTACGCGTCACCATCAGAAGGGCCGGGATCGTCGTCTTGTCTCCGTCATTCGGGTCAGAACGAGTTCTCGCGAGATGACGGCATCGCTCGGGTCTAATCGGCTCTCTTCGGCGAGCGACAGCGTCGGGTCACACTGACCCTCGCCTTGGCATCGCTCGGGTGTAATCGGCTCGCATCGCCACCGGGGGGGGGGGGGGGGGGGGGGGGGGGGGCGTCGGCGAGAGATGGCGGTTTTCTGCGTGTCACGATCACAAGGGGTGAATGTGTTCCGAACCTCACACACACACACACACACAGAGAGAGAAAGAAATGCCCCCCTCTGACAATAACATGCATCGCTGCCGAGTGCGAGAGAGGCTTCAGGTACGCGATCAACGTCCGCAAAAGACAAGAGATCCACACAAAGTATACAATCCAACCGTGGCAAGGCCTCTCGAGTTGACCTTTCGCTGTATGTCGCAATCAAAAGGGCCGGGGTGCCGAACCTCTCACACAGAGCGAGAGAGAGGGATTCTTTTGGTTTTTCAAAAACACTTTATTTCTCAACATCCCAAGAAAACAATTCACAACATCAACACAAAGCACATAATAAACACAACCCCAAATAAACAAAAGTACTGTATTCTCCTGCCAAAGTCCAGTGTCATTCTACACCAACGCGCGTGTCTCTGAATCACACACGCACACAAACACACCCCGTGTCGAGGTAGAGAGAGAGAGAGAGACCTCTGTGCTCCTTTGGCTCCTTTAGTGATGCGGTGCAGAAATCCCTCTACGTAGTCCACGGCGTAGAGGCCTCCGGGAGCCTATTAGTCACAGTAGTATTAAAAGCAATAGAAATAATAGTAGTTACGTCCCTAAAAGGTCAAGGGGTGGAGGACGCAAACAATGTTAAAAATCAAATTTGAAAAACGTAAAAACACTTGACAAAAGAAAAACAGTTCAGTACTGTTGTGTTGATCTCTATCTTTGGTAAATATTCATATATAAATCACACACTTGTGTATATTTTGTGGCAAAAAAAACCCTCATCTTAGTCAAAGTGACAAATTTAACAACACAAAGCTTCCTGAACATTGGACCATATTTCTGAATAAATACAGTTTCAATAGTTAACAATATTTCGTACGATGAAAAGGCTTTTCACATTGTTTCCAGACTTAAGGTTATACTCAGACTTCAAGGTCCAGTAGCCCTGACAGTTTTGTCAACATTATCATTTGAACTATCTCAACGTCAAGCTTAGTTTAGGTTACCCTAAGGATCGGTATACACATGTGAAAAACGTCTGAGGTTACGTATGTAACCTTAGTTCCCTGAAGGAACAAGACGCTGCGTGACCGCGTCATGAAGCACGTGTGAAATCCATCCAATGGCAAGCTGGTACGTCATAGGCGGGCGACGCCAGGACCAGGAAGCTATAAAGAGCCCTGAAACACAAGCCCATTCATCTCTGAACGGCCGTATCAAGTGCCACGGGCATGCCGGGAGTATGGCATAAACATGCAGAGTCTCGTTCCCTTCAGGGAACTAAGGTTATATACGTAACCGGAGACGTTCCCTATCAGGGAACTCGAGCTGCGTGAAAACGCTGTGGGAACGCCAATACCCACTCCGCCATATGAGCCAGTAACCGTAGTGTGAAGTCAGGGCGCACATTCTGACGAGAGCACCTGCGCTCCCGGCTTGGAGTTAAGGTCGAGACGATAAAACCTCACGAATGTGTGCGGAGAGGACCAACCTGCCGACATACAAACGTCATGCAGCGACACTTTACCCGACAAGAGGGCTTTAGAAGCGGCCATACCCCTGGTAGAATGGGCCCGGACAGCCAAAGGTGCGGGCTGACCGGCCGATTCATAAGCAAGTGAGATGGCCTCAACCACCCACTTGCTCATCCTCTGTTTAGACACCGGGCCCCCAGTATTGGGTGGTCCGAAACACATGCAGTTCGGAACGTCTACACAGGGCAGTTCTGTGGACGTAGGAGTCGAGAACCCTAACCGGGCTTTGCTTGGTCCGACTTGAGAAAAAAGGACACATGAGAACTTTGTCTCCTGTCCATCAGAAAGGAAACATAACGGTACAGAGGACACCGGATAATTAAAATAATAAGAATAGAAGTGTAAGGTTTCAGCTGGTAGGTACATCAGAAAGTGTGTTACATCTAGAACGCATACTTTTGAATGTGCGTCTGCTAGAATAAATCTCAGCTGAAGAAGTTTTGGCCTGTGCATTTATAGACCCTGACCCTGTGACTCACAGCTGATCCTTATTAGCTGATTAGTGCAGCCTGACATGACCTCCTTCTCTCTACCTTCTCCCATCATTTCAAAGCAACCCCCATGGAGGGAGTTCTTACTGTAATGTTTGATGAGGCCTATCAATTAATAGCTTCTTAGTTTGAATAACAAATATTATGTTTCTCAACCCCTCCAGCCACTCACTCAATACCGTCATTTCAAAATAAAAGCTGCAATGATTATCTGTAATTTAGCCATGAAGCTTAGAATAAAGCTGTTTCGTTGAATACTTATTGCTCTTTCAAATAGTACTACAACCACTACTAATATTTCTAGTACTTCTAGTAGTTCAACTGGTATTATTACGAAATGACTTTTACTACTACTAATATTACTAGTACCACTAGTATTTCAGTAGTACTGTACCATGGACGTGCACTTATCCCAGCTATGTGCACCTGAATCGACTTTGAAGACTTCGACTTGAAGCAGCATTCAAAATGAACAGTGATGGACAACAATGTCTACACTGGGAAAAATGGAAATTCTGGGTCTTTGACTTTACAAAAGTAGAATGAGTAAAAGCAACACAATTAATTTATATTCTGTTTGTGAACATGGTTTAATCGAGTACACTTAAGTTGTTTGTAAAGAAGGTTGAACTAACTAGTTTCATTCAATTTGATTGAAATAAATCAGATTAAACAACTCAATGTAATCGAGTTTGGTCTCTGCCGTTCAAATCTCGCGACGCAGTGTCACTCCGGAACAGAAGGTGGCGCATTTTTTTTGAAGAGAACATTATAACTGACGGTAGTCTTGTTTACAGTTTATGGTCTTTGCCGTTTTAGGTAAAGTGAGTCAGCAACTAATGCTAGTTAGCCTTTAGGTACTTATAAGCAAAGTCCTTACGTCTCTGTTACAAGGCAGCCAACAGGCTATAATGGTAGTAGCATAGAGGTTAGTAGTATTTCCTCCAGTTTTCTTGTCGCTATTTCTAAACAACTAAGATCACGGTCACGGTTGGCTATTTTATCTTAACCAATGTAACCGTAGCTGTTATGACACGGTGCTGTTTTCTTTGCTCACACAAGTGTAGCTAGATGGATACCCGTTTCAGCAAACGTGGCGGGAAGGCTGAGGAAAATAATGAAGATAACCCTAAGCTGCTACAAGCTGTGGAGGAGGACCTGGCACAAGAATTTGAAGAGGTCCCTATTCAGCCAAAGAAAAGAAAGCCAATCAAATATTCTCCAAGGAAAACAAGTAAGTCTAGTTTATTCATGGTTTTTTTTTACTACTTTCACCAGTATGGCTAGAAATATACTTTTTATTTATGGTAGTGTAAGGAGACGCCGGATTCGGAGGGATCCATTCGCAGGTTTTTATTAGAGCATCAGACAGGCAGAGTCAATGACAGCAGACAGGGCAACGTAGAGCAGACAGGATCGTAGTCAGCGGGCAGGCAGGGGTCGGGGCAGGTAGAGAGCAATCAGCAGTACGGTCCGGGGTCAATAAACAGGGATCAAGACAAGGAGAAAACGCTCAGAAATGACAGCCGGGGCAGAATCAAGACTTCGCAGTGAGTGTGTGGGTGTCAGTGGCTTTTGTGTGTGTGTCAATGAGGTGCAGGTGTGTGTGTCAATGAGGTGCAGGTGTGTGTGTCATCAGTGGTGTTGTGGAATCAGTCCCAGGTGTGAAGCATGATGGGAGATGGAGTTCGAAACCAGTTAGTACTCGGGAGAGGGGTCCCTCCGATGGCGAGAGGGAGGCGGTGCGGGAGCGTCCTTCGTAACAGGTAGTTGGCTGATTGAGGCACATATGTCCATTTTTGTCTTCTCAATAAACAATATGCACAAAAGTACTGGGAATTTGGTTGGTGTACTGCAGTGCAATGAATTAATGTATGTTAATGAATTAGATAAACTTATAAAATATAAGGACACAGATCAAAATATTGCACTGCAGTACACCACCACCATTCACTAACCTCAATCATCCACTTAAAGTACTTCCTTTGTTCCAGTGGCTCCAACAGGGGCATTGGAGTTGCCCAAACTGAAGGAACAAGCCAAGATGGATCGACAGAAGATTGAACATCTTGAGGAGCGCATTAATTAACCGGAGGAGGCCAACAAGGACCTGAAAGCCGACAAGGACTTCCTACTCTCCCAAATTAAGGAAGTCCCCAGCACACTTGCATCTTCTGGGAAAGGTACAAATACACTACAATTAACATTCATGCAGTACTTGTTGTTCAAGGAACCAGAAATATAAATAGGCTGGGCACAGAGTGTAAGGATATACTATTATATACAATTGCATTGTTGTTACAACTGAGATGTCCATTTGAGTGGAAATACTATTTTCCCAAGCCCTTCCAAAACCTTTCCTATATGACCTGATTAGTCTCTGGTGATTGCATTGCTACACAGAAAATTATTTTAACTTTTGCCCAAGCTAGTAATGTTAGCCACTGACATAGTAGAGTAGAGTAGAGCCATCACTGTATGCTACAGCTAATGCTCTACTAACATGTTAACAAAAACACACAAACTGTTTCACTCACTGTTACTGCTAAAAAAATAACTGAGCTTTCCTGCCAGTAAATTGCTCTGGGAGTATAACCAGAGTGCAATCGCTTTTCGCTCCCCCCAAAAAACTCTGTGTGTTAATTAATCAACTACAGTGCAATAGAAAAAATAAGAAAGAAAAAAAAAATAAGAAAATAATAATTAATAATAATTAATGTAATTATAACCCTCTTCTTGTACATGTGCAGTTGTCTGCTCTCAAAAAAGTGACTCTGCATAAAAAAGTATATTCTTAGTTTTTTGGTTTGTTTACTTATAAACATCTTTGCTTCTCCACCTACCCCCACTTTGCTTCCCCCAGGCAGAAAGACTGCTCCAGAACCTTCTTCATCTTCGACTTCAACATCGACATCTCCCTCCTCAGAATCAAGCTTTTTATCATCCTCAGAAGAAGAGAAGAAAAAGTCCAGGAAGAAGAAGTCCAAGAAAAAGACCAAGAAGTCAAAAAAACACCCTGGATCATACAGTCGTTCAAGAAGTAAGCAGAGATATTATATAGATATGATATTATAACAGACTTTATAATCACCTTTATAAAAAAGTTAAAGTTGACCGCTTAACCTTTTATGGATTACATTTGTATGAAAATCAACTACTTCCATGGGCTTTGTTAATAATAATTAGATGGAACTAAAGATGATATATTGATGTCTCGCTAATGGTATATTTTAGTAATCATTCTGAAAATCAGTGATTGAGATCTCTACAGCCGTGTATAGCTCTCTTGATCTCCTCAGGTTATTCTATGATCTTTTTTTGTTAGATATTTAACCTCTGAAACAGAAAAATATAAGAAATAAATCTACTTACTGTACCATCCTAGTTCACTGTGCATCCTCTATCCATTATAGGGTTATGTTTGGTACAGGCAGGTAAAAAAGGACATTACTTCCTGGGCATCCTCTTTCTAGGCTGGTGAAGGCAGATATTAGCTAGCCACAGAGTCGGGTAGGAAAGTCTAATATAACCAGCCTAGAAGAAGGATGCAAAAGTAAGAAGGATCCTTTCTCATCTGCTAGTACTACAAAACCTATAGGGTGCCAAATCAACAATGCCAGTATAAGTCTGAAAAAGTGACCTATTTTGTTTGTTTTTCTGTTGTGTTCTTGAGTAACCACAACAGATGGAGTGATCCGTCGCTATAGGAATGTCCTTCGGATCTTCAAAAAGTGTGGATCCATGAAGAAAGCCTTCGCGAAAATGAACGTTGATCGAAACACGATTGCACGCACAGCTATAATTGCTGAGCTCGCAATTACTTTTCGGGACGCATTCCAAGGTCTGCTGACAGGTGACGAAGATCAAATGAAGATTTGTGTGCTTGCAGAGCGTTGCCGCGGGGCTATAAACGAGGAGATGGCCGAAACCATCACAGCATGCAAAAAAAATGGAAAGCTCCTCCCAATAATGTATAAGTATACTTAATAATTTTCATTTTGTTAAACTGTTTAAACTTGCTGTTGAACTTAAAGTTAATGTGTTTATACATACACAATATATGTAGAAATTTTCTATGTGTTATGTTTTGTGTTGGAATACATAAAGGAAACACTACCTCTTGACTTGTTTGTTGCTTTTGTTAAGGTATTTATATCATCTGACAGTGTAATAACACTTAATGACATTTTAACGAAACATTCAAATTGTTCCACTTTACTTGAATTCAAAGAAAACAGTTATGACACAATTATAAACTGGTTTGACTATGTAATAACATAAAATGACATATTAATTGAAGAATCTAATTGTTCCACTTTACTTGAATTCAAAGAAAACAGTCGTGACACTGTTATAAAGTCATTTGGCAGTGTAGTTACACTTAACGACATCTTAAAGAAAGGGACAACATTTATGACACAGTTGTAATGGTTTTGTGACAGCGAGTGTCAAAACCATCCATATAGGACGGTTTAATGTCGCTCTAAGATATGAAACCAAACGTTTTTCTTAAGTTTGACAGTTAGGTCTGCTATGACATGTTTATGACAGGTTTTGTTGTCTTGGCTTATGTCAAGTTGTCATAACAAGGACATCTCAAACAATGTCACCTTTGCATCAAAAGTGACATAACTTACCGAATGACACTTAACGACAACTGTCATAAGTATTCATTGATATTTATGACAGCTGTCATGTCATGGTTATGACAATGTTATGTCAGTCTTATGAACACCCATTCAAGTAAAGTGTTACCCATATTTCTATCTTGAAAAGAATTTTTGTTCTGACTCTCATTTTGGGGATGAATGATATGACTAATGGGCTTGATGTATGTTGCAGGATTAGGTCCAGGCAATGTGGAGCTATAAGGGGTGCACAGAAACTGGATCAAGTAGGTGCAAGCTTTTACATCACTACAAGTTAAAGCATCCACATTGGACGTAGTTCTCGCTATCCATGTACATACCAGCACTGTCCATGCACATTTAAGACGTGGAATGCCGTTATTGTCCACCAAAGTAAAATCCACACCACAGGGGTCCCTCACATAAAAGAAGCTATATTCAGTTGTCACATTTGTAGTTGTACTGATTTAGCATCAGAGAAGGATTATTTTTCTCATATAAATGGACATCTCAAACGAAATGAGACAGTCATTTGTATGTTTTTAGGATGTGACTTCAAGACAAACATTTATTGATGAATGGTTCTCAAGACTTTGTCAAATTCAGCAATTATCTCATGGCTCACCATCTGTCTCATCTGTGTGTGCTGAAAGAGAATCCTGTGTTCATACACGGCCATCTTTGTTGCACATAAATGCAACAAAGATGACTCATGGAACAGATAATGCTTCATGTTTATATTTGCCTTGACTAACTTTCACCTTCTCTAGATAGTGTCACTGTTTTATAATATATCATTTGCTTGATGGAGCTTGGTGAAACGTTTTAATTTGGCTAACTGGTTTATTTACCTTTTTTCTGTTTAATACAGAGCCTGTGTAAAAACACCACTGTTGGGATCTATGTCGTCAAACAACATCCTTCCAGTGATGAAGTAGAGGCATCAAGGTGTTACAGCATCTTGATAATGTGCCATTAGCTGTTGCTATGCTGTTCGGGCTGATGTATGTGCTCAACCTTAGCTACCCTGCTGACCGCCGCTACACTTTTGAGGTTATCCAAAAGATTTGGATGGAGGTAAGCTTTCCAACAAAGCACTTGCTCTGAAAAACAGGCTCTCTCAGTGAAATGGTCACACTGATATCACTGCACATTTTTGTATTATTATTATTTGTGTTATTTCTCCATGACAAGTCAATGCAGGGATTATTACTTTTTGTTTGCAAATCCACTTTGATTTGTCCTTCATGTATAAGGGTGTTCAGAGTTAACCGTCATGGTAAAACCTTTTCATGAACACTAGCTCTTACTTGCCCAATTTAGATAGTGGCATATTTTGTTTACTGGTTTACAGTGAAAATACTTTTTCCTGCTGAGGATGCACTTGTGCAGTACCAACTCTTTCTGCAATAAATGATTTGAATGTTTCAAATCTACTAGTATTACAATGGTTACAGCTTTGTATTTATACGCTGAAGTTACTGTTTGTGTGAACACTACCTCTTAGTTGCCCAATTCAGATTTGTTGTTTACTGGTTTACAGTAAAGAAAAAAGAACATATTACTGTTGTATTTTTTTGCTGTTGGGGATGCACTTGTGCAGTACTAACTGTTCAGTTTTTGTACTGCAATAAGAGATTTGTAATTTGAATGCTGCTGGTGTAATAATGGTTACAGCTTAGTATTTCTATGCTAAAATTACTGTATGTGTGTATGATTTCCAAAGTTATATGGAAGAGTACAGTACATTTTTTCAATGCATCGGGTTTGATTTTTTGTATTTCCACACAACACAAAACTGATGTCTACAATGCATTTGGCTGGCTTTAACAAATTAGACCTAAGCTGGGTTGTAACAAATAAACTGAAATTGCTTTTAATTTAGCACATTTAAATAGTATTAGCATTAACAAATCAAGTTTTTTTTTTTTGGACATCAGTTATCCTGAACATGATAAAATCACTTTCATTCTACTTAATTAATTGGTGTTGCTGTAGCTTAAAAATATATGTTAACTCGACTAGATTACCTGAATATGATTGAAATAGTTTGGTCAAAAAAGTAGGAGAAAGGAAAGAAGGAAATGTCAGTCATACACATTCTTATGTGGGACCGATGTACACATTAAAATCAAGTAAATCCAAAGGATTATTATAAATATTTATTGCAGCAAACCAGTTTTAAAAAACATTTGAGCATAAATAACAATAAAAATCCAAATGAACACATAACTAATGCATTGTGAACACAAGTCTTAAAAACATATAAATACAATAACAGTCGAAATTTTAATTTTTTGCCACTTCAATGGCCTGCACCGTGTTTCCTGTCATTTTTATTTTAACCTTTATTACGTTGTCGGTCATAAGAATTTCAATCGGCTCCCACAAACGCTCCTCAATTACGACGGTACGGCCGTCTTTTAGGAGAAGGTTGAGGTTCCCTGGATCTCCCTCAATCTCCATCACCCCGAGTGCACCCACGATGTCCTCTGAGCAAAGCTCCTGTTGAGAGAAAAGTAGAACAATCATTACCGTGTTTAAGCAGGCAACTAAAATAACCCCCCCAAAAACATGTAGGCCTACCTCGATGGTGGAAAAATTTGTGGACTGGAGTCTAATACCGTAATACCGTAATTGTGGCGTCACGAGAGGCTGGGTCCTGGAGGGACGCTACATCCCCAGAAGATGGCTGTGTCCTGGGACAGCTATGGCCCCATCTGCTGGTGGACCCAGGAACCCCACCCTTCCAGTCCCGCACACCTGAGACGGATCAACACCTAATGAACTGAAGGGTTTTTAAGAGACAGAGAGAGGGAGTAGGGGGGGAGAGAAAGCTGAAAGAAACGAGCAGCAGACTGGGCGCCGGACAAAGGACCAGACCACGACATACCAGTAAGACAGAAGAAGGGTGTTTCCCTGCCAGAGGGAACCAGTGTTTTTAGTTTACCTCAAGGAGAGGGTCTACTTAAGTTCATCACGGAGCACGTTAATTTCTGTTGGAACCCCCCGAACAGCAATAAAACATTATTTTCCGTTAACCTGGTGTCCTAGCACTCCTTGAACTGTTCCGCAGAGAGCGGTGTGGCCTCCCGTGACGTCACAATATATACATATACTGTATATGTATATGAATTAAGTGGATTGCCTACCTGCTGCATTGTGACGTTGTGCAAGGGAACAACATCTCTCCCCGTCGTGACCTCTTTTAAGGTGGAAAGCTGAACAAAATGGATGTTTCAGTTAATTTACATTTTAAACCAATTCGCACCAACTATTAAATTTGTTTTCTTTTTAAACCACCAAAGGCTTAAACTTAATTTACCTCGACCACCTCGCCCTCCACGGTTATCAGGCCCCTCGCATCCCGGCAGTTGCTGAGCGGGGTCAGTGGAGAGGGGGGGTGAATTAACCCCTGCGCTTCCTGTCTTAGCTCTGCGCTGAGCGCTATAGGAGCGCTTCTAAAAAACAGGGCGTCTTTAGTGATGTTCAATTGGTATGGGGGAGACTGCCCTCTCAATGAAAGCCCCTTAATATTACAACTGCCACCTTCCTTGATACGTTTGGCAAATTCCTGAAATATTGTGACTTTGGCCACTGACTTTACGTCGGAGAGTGCCGCCAAAACATTAATTTTGGTGTTTGCCATCTCACACCATTTGAGTCGAACTCCCAGGCCACCACCCTGGGCTGCACCACCAGCAACACCACACATAGGTGGATTGGGGGGGGTCGAAAATAGGGCGTTGGGGGCTTTGAGTTCAAAAGTGCGTTTAAGGCCATTCTGAAATATTAAAATGAACACAAAGTAGTCAGAAAAAGTTTTGTAGTAGGTTAGTACACATTCTTTTTCTAAAACGTTTCTTTTTTCATATTGTATTGTTTCGTTAGCATATGGTTACCACAAACATTCATATTTTGTATTAAAGAGTTCATTAAGTTTGCCTAAAATGCTAAACTGCATTCAAAGATTCATGACCAATATTTGCAAATCACTTTTGATAGCTAAGCTTACCACTAGCTTAAACATTTGAAACAATTCTAGTCACTTAATTTTCTTTTGGTAAAAAAATAATTGTATGTGTATATAAAAACTGGACTCAATTAATGCCAGTTATTCTTATCTTCTTATCTCATTTAGAGAGGAACAAACTTACCTCTCTGTCAGCTTTCACAGGACTCAGGACACGGCGTATGAAGGCAAAATTACTGTTAGAAACCTATGCTCGCGCACACATCAAACATTTGCCGACTTTTGCCTGCGCGAGATGGACTTTTGCCCGCGAATGTTTTAGAAACTGTTACTTGAGCCGTTTTAAAACACATAGAGACATGAAAAATACACTAATTCGTTCTGTAGAGTCTTGGGTCTCTCAAAATGCCATTATTTTTTGACTACCCCAAATAATTTTGCTCCAGAAAGCATTTGTTTGAGGTGTGGATTATCTGTATATCACTGCCTGTCTGTGAGCAGCTTCTCCGTCGCCATGGATACTCCACTCTGTCAGTTGGTCTCAGTCAGCTGAACCATAACGGCTGATTAGTGACGTCAGGTGACACAGCTATTCTTTCAACCAGGGTTCGTACAGTCATGAAAAACCTGGAAAAGTCATGGAAAAAAATAAAATGACATTCACTAAAACCACGTTCTTCTTTTTTTGCGTATGATATGCTTCACCTGCTCATATATTTGATCAGTTGCTGATTAGCGGGTGAGAAATATGCTGCGCATGGCGTCTTTATTTCAGCATCAATAAATATGTGATTGATAGCGTGGTCTACTTAAGACAGCCATGGACGTGCACTTATCCCAGCTATGTGCACCTGAATCGACTTTGAAGACTTCGACTTGAAGCAGCATTCAAAATGAATAGTGATGGACAACAATGTCTACGGTTAAATATTTATTGCAGCAAACAAGTTTAAAAAAACATTTGAGCATAAATAACAAGAAAAATCCAAATGAACACATAACTAATACATTGTGACCACAAGTCTTAAAAACGTATAAATAACAGTCGAAATTTTAATTTTTCGCCACTTCAATGGCCTGCACCGTGTTTCCTGTCATTTTTATTTGATCGGATATAACGGGTGATGACTTCAGTGTTTGTCCAGCCTGATACACAGCGTAAGAGCTTACTTTGCTATTTCCAAAACTAGATATAGCAAGGTAATAGTGTTGATAGTGATATTAACAAAACCTGTCACGAATTATGTACTAAAAAAATCATTAGTAAATTCATATAATGCCTCAGTAAAACATTACCTAATTAAGACCATATATTTTCGTCAATTTATCAGCTTATATTACAGTATCTCGCTGATGATACAAATGCTCTTAAAGGACAACTATGGAATTAATAAAATGCTGATAGCAGAAGATAGCTGATGAATTAATCTATGAGGTTTGTGTGGCACAGTGTTCTATCGATACCCCCATTTATGACTTTCCAATTGTTCCTGAATGCATCAATCAAATCTCACGTCACATTCAACGCATCTCCGTCAATTTCCTCTGAAGTCTTGACCGGTGTTACGTGCCTACTGGTTTTTGAACCTACTGGTTTGGCTACGCGTGCGTGTTTGTTTTGCCCCGACAGCGGCAGGTGTTGTCTGCCTCGGTCACCTGATTCGTCACACATTCGCAAACATATTGCTGAAAATGTTCAAAATGCCTCCCATATCCAATGCAGCGATTATGATTGTATAAGTGAGCACTACATCACTGACACGTATAAAGAAATAAATAAAAGAACATACATTTATTAAAAGATCGCCACCTGGATTCGAACTCACGCAGTCGAGCAAAACAGCAAAACATTATAAGACGGCGACGCTACGCCGTCGACCAACCGAGCTTTGAAGTCCCGCCGCTGATTTCACTACTTGTCATGAAATTGCACATCGTCAGGGGCAAACAAACCTTTTGGTTCAGGGTGAGCCAAGACAACTGGTTTGGTGGGCGTATCATGGAACACTTCCAAACATGTGTATCGATACTTTTTTCGCGAGGCTGCAGCCTGGAACCACCGAAACATTTGGACAAAAGAGGATATTCTGTCCGGACAGTTATACAGTGGCATCACAGCCCCTTAACAAAGTAATCTAGAAAAAATATCTTTAATGATAGATCGCTACAATCGGGATTCGAACCCTGGAGAGCAAAATGGTAACACATTTCAAGACATCTCCGCTAACCAGTCGGCCGCTTAATCATGAGTTGTCACCCCGATTTTTCTCTATTTAATAAAAAATTGTACACCGTCAGTGGCTTGGAAACCTTTTGATTCAGGGTGAACCAAGACAACTGGTTTTTGGTGGCGTAGCGTGAAATACATAGTTCTGTCACGTTTTCTAGCACATTGCCCAAGTAGGATTACTCTCTCAATAACATCTAAATATATACGACAAAAAAACTTGTGCAATTTGCGAGGGTTCATCCGTGCTCTTTTTTTCTAAAGCTTGATTAAATATATTTCTACTGAGCAGAGGTAAAAACGTTCCATAAACTATGCAATTCTCCCTTCATACTGATGATGCTAATTAACGTGATTGCTTAATCCCCGGTGTATTCTAGGATTTCACGTCTGTAAAGCACATTTTAACCATGTGGATGCAATGGGTAAATAACTAACAAGCATCGCGAAAAAGCACCGATAAATATGTATGAAGTGTTTCGCGCTACGCCACCAAAAACCAGTTGTCTTGGCTCACCCTGAACCAAACAGTTTTCCAGCCACTGACGATGTGCAATTATGTGACAAGTACAAAAAGCAGCCAAAATCTTTTTAAGCTTCTGTAGCCGATGGCGTAAGGCATCCGTCTTGGATATATTTTTATTTTGCTCGACATGGTTCGAATCCAGGTTGTGTCGATCTTTCATTAATATATATTTTCTTGAATTACCTTCTTAAATGTCTGTGATGCACGTCACTGTATGACCGTCTGAACATAAAATCCTCTTTTGTCCAAATGTTTCGGTGGTTCCAGGCTGCAGTCTTGCGAAAAAAGTATCGATACACATGTTTGGGAGTGTTCCATGATACGCCCACCAAACCAGTTGTCTTGGCTCACCCTGAACCAAAAGGTTTGTTTGCCCCTGACGATGTGCAATTTCATGACAAGTAGTGAAATCAGCGGCGGGACTTCAAAGCTCGGTTGGTCGACGGCGTAGCGTCGCCGTCTTATAATGTTTTGCTGTTTTGCTCGACTGCGTGAGTTCGAATCCAGGTGGCGATCTTTTAATAAATGTATGTTCTTTTATTTATTTCTTTTTTCGTGTCAGTGATGTAGTGCTCACTTATACAATCATAATCGCTGCATTGGATATGGGAGGCATTTTGAACATTTTCAGCAATATGTTTGCGAATGTGTGACGAATCAGGTGACCGAGGCAGACAACACCTGCCGCTGTCGGGGCAAAACAAACATGCACGCGTAGCCAAACCAGTAGGTTCAAAAACCAGTAGGCACGTAACACCGGTAAGTACCACTGATCCCCGGGCTCATAAGTTGGATGGTGTAATGACAGTTATATAGTTGTGAAAAGGCGTTGCAGCCCGTTTGTAACCCGTGCAGTATTTGTACGCTAGTAAAAGAGTGAAATATTCCCTCCGGATGACAACGCCAACTCGTGGCTAACACTTTCGTAGCGGCTACGCTAGCGGCACATTAGCATGACGAAGAAAAAAAGCATTAAGATACGTGTTGAACTGGTATTAACTGGTTGATTGGTTGCTAACTTAGTTAGCTAACGTTTCAGTTAATATGGCTAGTCTCCGTTAGCCACGGGTTCGTTTGTGTGCCGTAAGAGGGAAACGTTTCTATTTGTGTCATAGTTCATTACGAGGGAGGAGGCGATATAATTCATTCGTGACGTTAATTGAGCAAAAAGGTGCAATAGGCTGTACATTATTGAAGATAAAGTACTGCTCAAACCCGTATTGCTTATGCTATGATACATAAGACGGATGATAGTTAGCCTGGACCAGCCCTTAGTTAAGCTGCTCTAGGCTTAGACTGCCGGGGGACTTCTTAGGACACACCGAGCCCCTCTTTCACTCTCACACTCTCACTCTCTCCTCCCACAATCATCCATGTTTTGTTTTATTAATGTACATCACTAATTAAGCTTCTTTCTGGGAGTTTTTTGTGCTTTCTCGCCTAGCAGGTCTCCGTGGATCATAGTTTTGTGCGGACCCCGGTTCTGACTGCTGGCTCATGGCTCTGCTGACACCTGCTGCTGCCATCATCATTACTTTAAATATGATTCATATTACTGTCATCAAAAACCAACATCTTTCTGCTCTCCCTCCCCACAGAAGCCTCTGTGGATGGTGGTTCGATCTGATGGAGGTTGTCCCTGCAGTGGTCCTGCCGTACACCTCTTCTGCTACTTGCAATTACTTGTATCATTTCAGTTAGAGAAATTGAATGTATTGTACATCTTTTACATTGTTGATTCTGTACACATGACATCCATTGCAGTCTGTCCATCCCGGGAGAGGGATCCCTCCTCTGACGTTCTCCCTAAGGTTTCTTCCCTTTTTTCCCCATTGAAGGGTTTTTTCATATTTTGGGGAGTTTTTCCTGTGCCGATGTGAGGGTTTCGGGACAGAGGATGTTGCATGTGTACAGACTGTAAAGCCCTCTGAGGCAAATTTGTAATTTGCGATTTTGGGCTATACAAAATAAAATGAATTGAATTGAATTGAACCAGAGAGGTATGGCCGTAAGCTGCTTTTTGTCTTTTTCCTAATCCTTTATAATGCGTCAAAAAATTATGTCACGCCTGCCGTTGGCATCTTTGTGTGGGTTAAATAAGGGTATGCAAAGAAGGCTGTGACATCCTATGCCGAAAATTGGATGGACTAGAGAAGACCCGCCCAGGAGTCCCAGCCAATCGGTGGATGGCCATTGCAGTCCCCGCCACCTCAAATGGCCTGACGATGGTATGGACGTAAGCCACCTTTCATCTTCTTCCTATTGCATCTCTTCTACAATGTGAAATTTTTTTTACAATTGTGTAGGTGTACAATTTACGGCGCTGGGCGGCTTTCGGAGAGAGAAGTGAAAAAGCTTACGGCACCTGGGATTCCCAGGCGGTCTTCCATCCAGGTACTAACCAGGCCCTGCTCTGCTTAGCTTCCGAGATCAGACGAGATCGGGCGGAACCAGAGAGGTATGGCCGTAAGCTGCTTTTTATCTTTTTCCTAATCCTTTATAATGCGTCAAAAAATTATGTCACGCCTGCCGTTGGCATCTTTGTGTGGGTTAAATAAGGGTATGCAAAGAAGGCTGTGACATCCTATGCCGAAAATTGGATGGACTAGAGAAGACCCGCCCAGGAGTCCCAGCCAATCGGTGGATGGCCATTGCAGTCCCCGCCACCTCAAATGTCCTGACGATGGTATGGACGTAAGCCACCTTTCATCTTCTTCCTATTGCATCTCTTCTACAATGTGAAATACTTTTTACAATTGTGTAGGTGTAGAATCTGCGGCGCTGGGCGGCTTTCGGAGAGAGAAGTGAAAAAGCTTACGGCACCTGGGATTCCCAGGCGGTCTTCCATCCAGGTACTAACCAGGCCCTGCTCTGCTTAGCTTCCGAGATCAGACGAGATCGGGCGGAACCAGAGAGGTATGGCCGTAAGCTGCTTTTTATCTTTTTCCTAATCCTTTAGAACGTGTCAAAGATAATCAGAAGAGTTTCTTTTTCTAAAATTGAAGCAGTTCTTAGGATTGGCAAGAGAGGTTCCTAAAACCTGAAGGTAACTTTACTTTTCTTCACTGGCAATTCTAACATGTTGGGTTAGCACCTGTATTTCAACGGCTAAATTACAAACAAAAGTAGGCCAATTGTTAAATGTTGATCAACACTAATTTAGCAACCATGAAACGGAATCAATTTTGATGATATTGTCTAAGTTCCTTATATATCCAACGTTAAAACAACACTAAACATGCATCTCTTCGACAATGTGATATACTTTTTGTAATTTGTAGGTGTACAATCTGCGGCGCTCGGCGGCTTTCAGAGAGAAGTGAAAAAGCTTACGGCACCTGGGATTCCCAGGCGGTCTTCCATCCAGGTACTAACCAGGCCCTGCTCTGCTTAGCTTCCGAGATCAGACGAGTTCGGGCGGAACCAGAGAGGTATGGCCGTAAGCTGCTTTTTATCTTTTTCCTAATCCTTTATAATGCGTCAAAAAATTATGTCACGCCTGCCGTTGGCATCTTTGTGTGGGTTAAATAAGGGTATGCAAAGAAGGCTGTGACATCCTATGCCGAAAATTGGATGGACTAGAGAAGACCCGCCCAGGAGTCCCAGCCAATCGGTGGATGGCCATTGCAGTCCCCGCCACCTCAAATGGCCTGACGATGGTATGGACGTAAGCCACCTTTCATCTTCTTCCTATTGCATCTCTTCTACAATGTGAAATACTTTTTACAATTGTGTAGGTGTACAATCTGCGGCGCTGGGCGGCTTTCGGAGAGAGAAGTGAAAAAGCTTACGGCACCTGGGATTCCCAGGCGGTCTTCCATCCAGGTACTAACCAGGCCCTGCTCTGCTTAGCTTCCGAGATCAGACGAGATCGGGCGGAACCAGAGAGGTATGGCCGTAAGCTGCTTTTTATCTTTTTCCTAATCCTTTAGAACGTGTCAAAGATAATCAGAAAAGTTTCTTTTTCTAAAATTGAAGCAGTTCTTAGGATTGGCAATAGAGGTTCCTAAAACCTGAAGGTAACTTTACTTTTCTTCACTGGCAATTCTAACATGTTGGGTTAGCACCTGTATTTCAACGGCTAAATTACAAACAAAAGTATGCCAATTGTTAAATGTTGATCAACACTAATTTAGCAACCATGAAACGGAATCAATTTTGATGATATTGTCTAAGTTCCTTATATATCCAACGTTAAAACAACACTAAACATGCATCTCTTCGACAATGTGATGTACTTTTTGTAATTTGTAGGTGTACAATCTGCGGCGCTCGGCGGCTTTCAGAGAGAAGTGAAAAAGCTTACGGCACCTGGGATTCCCAGGCGGTCTTCCATCCAGGTACTAACCAGGCCCTGCTCTGCTTAGCTTCCGAGATCAGACGAGATCGGGCGGAACCAGAGAGGTATGGCCGTAAGCTGCTTTTTATCTTTTTCCTAATCCTTTAAAACGTGTCAAAGATAATCAGAAGAGTTTCTTTTTCTAAAATTGAAGCAGTTCTTAGGATTGGCAAGAGAGGTTCCTAAAACCTGAAGGTAACTTTACTTTTCTTCACTGGCAATTCTAACATGTTGGGTTAGCACCTGTATTTCAACGGCTAAATTACAAACAAAAGTAGGCCAATTGTTAAATGTTGATCAACACTAATTTAGCAACCATGAAACGGAATCAATTTTGATGATATTGTCTAAGTTCCTTATATATCCAACGTTAAAACAACACTAAACATGCATCTCTTCGACAATGTGATATACTTTTTGTAATTTGTAGGTGTACAATCTGCGGCGCTCGGCGGCTTTCAGAGAGAAGTGAAAAAGCTTACGGCACCTGGGATTCCCAGGCGGTCTTCCATCCAGGTACTAACCAGGCCCTGCTCTGCTTAGCTTCCGAGATCAGACGAGATCGGGCGGAACCAGAGAGGTATGGCCGTAAGCTGCTTTTTATCTTTTTCCTAATCCTTTATAATGCGTCAAAAAATTATGTCACGCCTGCCGTTGGCATCTTTGTGTGGGTTAAATAAGGGTATGCAAAGAAGGCTGTGATATCCTATGCCGAAAATTGGATGGACTAGAGAAGACCCGCCCAGGAGTCCCAGCCAATCGGTGGATGGCCATTGCAGTCCCCGCCACCTCAAATGGCCTGACGATGGTATGGACGTAAGCCACCTTTCATCTTCTTCCTATTGCATCTCTTCTACAATGTGAAATACTTTTTACAATTGTGTAGGTGTAGAATCTGCGGCGCTGGGCGGCTTTCGGAGAGAGAAGTGAAAAAGCTTACGGCACCTGGGATTCCCAGGCGGTCTTCCATCCAGGTACTAACCAGGCCCTGCTCTGCTTAGCTTCCGAGATCAGACGAGATCGGGCGGAACCAGAGAGGTATGGCCGTAAGCTGCTTTTTATCTTTTTCCTAATCCTTTAGAACGTGTCAAAGATAATCAGAAGAGTTTCTTTTTCTAAAATTGAAGCAGTTCTTAGGATTGGCAAGAGAGGTTCCTAAAACCTGAAGGTAACTTTACTTTTCTTCACTGGCAATTCTAACATGTTGGGTTAGCACCTGTATTTCAACGGCTAAATTACAAACAAAAGTAGGCCAATTGTTAAATGTTGATCAACACTAATTTAGCAACCATGAAACGGAATCAATTTTGATGATATTGTCTAAGTTCCTTATATATCCAACGTTAAAACAACACTAAACATGCATCTCTTCGACAATGTGATATACTTTTTGTAATTTGTAGGTGTACAATCTGCGGCGCTCGGCGGCTTTCAGAGAGAAGTGAAAAAGCTTACGGCACCTGGGATTCCCAGGCGGTCTTCCATCCAGGTACTAACCAGGCCCTGCTCTGCTTAGCTTCCGAGATCAGACGAGATCGGGCGGAACCAGAGAGGTATGGCCGTAAGCTGCTTTTTATCTTTTTCCTAATCCTTTAGAACGTGTCAAAGATAATCAGAAGAGTTTCTTTTTCTAAAATTGAAGCAGTTCTTAGGATTGGCAAGAGAGGTTCCTAAAACCTGAAGGTAACTCTACTTTTCTTCACTGGCAATTCTAACATGTTGGGTTAGCACCTGTATTTCAACGGCTAAATTACAAACAAAAGTAGGCCAATTGTTAAATGTTGATCAACACTAATTTAGCAACCATGAAACGGAATCAATTTTGATGATATTGTCTAAGTTCCTTATATATTCAACGTTAAAACAACACTAAACATGCATCTCTTCGACAATGTGATGTACTTTTTGTAATTTGTAGGTGTACAATCTGCGGCGCTCGGCGGCTTTCAGAGAGAAGTGAAAAAGCTTACGGCACCTGGGATTCCCAGGCGGTCTTCCATCCAGGTACTAACCAGGCCCTGCTCTGCTTAGCTTCCGAGATCAGACGAGATCGGGCGGAACCAGAGAGGTATGGCCGTAAGCTGCTTTTTATCTTTTTCCTAATCCTTTATAATGCGTCAAAAAATTATGTCACGCCTGCCGTTGGCATCTTTGTGTGGGTTAAATAAGGGTATGCAAAGAAGGCTGTGACATCCTATGCCGAAAATTGGATGGACTAGAGAAGACCCGCCCAGGAGTCCCAGCCAATCGGTGGATGGCCATTGCAGTCCCCGCCACCTCAAATGTCCTGACGATGGTATGGACGTAAGCCACCTTTCATCTTCTTCCTATTGCATCTCTTCTACAATGTGAAATACTTTTTACAATTGTGTAGGTGTAGAATCTGCGGCGCTGGGCGGCTTTCGGAGAGAGAAGTGAAAAAGCTTACGGCACCTGGGATTCCCAGGCGGTCTTCCATCCAGGTACTAACCAGGCCCTGCTCTGCTTAGCTTCCGAGATCAGACGAGATCGGGCGGAACCAGAGAGGTATGGCCATAAGCTGCTTTTTATCTTTTTCCTAATCCTTTAGAACGTGTCAAAGATAATCAGAAGAGTTTCTTTTTCTAAAATTGAAGCAGTTCTTAGGATTGGCAAGAGAGGTTCCTAAAACCTGAAGGTAACTTTACTTTTCTTCACTGGCAATTCTAACATGTTGGGTTAGCACCTGTATTTCAACGGCTAAATTACAAACAAAAGTAGGCCAATTGTTAAATGTTGATCAACACTAATTTAGCAACCATGAAACGGAATCAATTTTGATGATATTGTCTAAGTTCCTTATATATCCAACGTTAAAACAACACTAAACATGCATCTCTTCGACAATGTGATATACTTTTTGTAATTTGTAGGTGTACAATCTGCGGCGCTCGGCGGCTTTCAGAGAGAAGTGAAAAAGCTTACGGCACCTGGGATTCCCAGGCGGTCTTCCATCCAGGTACTAACCAGGCCCTGCTCTGCTTAGCTTCCGAGATCAGACGAGTTCGGGCGGAACCAGAGAGGTATGGCCGTAAGCTGCTTTTTATCTTTTTCCTAATCCTTTATAATGCGTCAAAAAATTATGTCACGCCTGCCGTTGGCATCTTTGTGTGGGTTAAATAAGGGTATGCAAAGAAGGCTGTGACATCCTATGCCGAAAATTGGATGGACTAGAGAAGACCCGCCCAGGAGTCCCAGCCAATCGGTGGATGGCCATTGCAGTCCCCGCCACCTCAAATGGCCTGACGATGGTATGGACGTAAGCCACCTTTCATCTTCTTCCTATTGCATCTCTTCTACAATGTGAAATACTTTTTACAATTGTGTAGGTGTACAATCTGCGGCGCTGGGCGGCTTTCGGAGAGAGAAGTGAAAAAGCTTACGGCACCTGGGATTCCCAGGCGGTCTTCCATCCAGGTACTAACCAGGCCCTGCTCTGCTTAGCTTCCGAGATCAGACGAGATCGGGCGGAACCAGAGAGGTATGGCCGTAAGCTGCTTTTTATCTTTTTCCTAATCCTTTAGAACGTGTCAAAGATAATCAGAAAAGTTTCTTTTTCTAAAATTGAAGCAGTTCTTAGGATTGGCAATAGAGGTTCCTAAAACCTGAAGGTAACTTTACTTTTCTTCACTGGCAATTCTAACATGTTGGGTTAGCACCTGTATTTCAACGGCTAAATTACAAACAAAAGTATGCCAATTGTTAAATGTTGATCAACACTAATTTAGCAACCATGAAACGGAATCAATTTTGATGATATTGTCTAAGTTCCTTATATATCCAACGTTAAAACAACACTAAACATGCATCTCTTCGACAATGTGATGTACTTTTTGTAATTTGTAGGTGTACAATCTGCGGCGCTCGGCGGCTTTCAGAGAGAAGTGAAAAAGCTTACGGCACCTGGGATTCCCAGGCGGTCTTCCATCCAGGTACTAACCAGGCCCTGCTCTGCTTAGCTTCCGAGATCAGACGAGATCGGGCGGAACCAGAGAGGTATGGCCGTAAGCTGCTTTTTATCTTTTTCCTAATCCTTTAGAACGTGTCAAAGATAATCAGAAGAGTTTCTTTTTCTAAAATTGAAGCAGTTCTTAGGATTGGCAAGAGAGGTTCCTAAAACCTGAAGGTAACTCTACTTTTCTTCACTGGCAATTCTAACATGTTGGGTTAGCACCTGTATTTCAACGGCTAAATTACAAACAAAAGTAGGCCAATTGTTAAATGTTGATCAACACTAATTTAGCAACCATGAAACGGAATCAATTTTGATGATATTGTCTAAGTTCCTTATATATTCAACGTTAAAACAACACTAAACATGCATCTCTTCGACAATGTGATGTACTTTTTGTAATTTGTAGGTGTACAATCTGCGGCGCTCGGCGGCTTTCAGAGAGAAGTGAAAAAGCTTACGGCACCTGGGATTCCCAGGCGGTCTTCCATCCAGGTACTAACCAGGCCCTGCTCTGCTTAGCTTCCGAGATCAGACGAGATCGGGCGGAACCAGAGAGGTATGGCCGTAAGCTGCTTTTTATCTTTTTCCTAATCCTTTATAATGCGTCAAAAAATTATGTCACGCCTGCCGTTGGCATCTTTGTGTGGGTTAAATAAGGGTATGCAAAGAAGGCTGTGACATCCTATGCCGAAAATTGGATGGACTAGAGAAGACCCGCCCAGGAGTCCCAGCCAATCGGTGGATGGCCATTGCAGTCCCCGCCACCTCAAATGTCCTGACGATGGTATGGACGTAAGCCACCTTTCATCTTCTTCCTATTGCATCTCTTCTACAATGTGAAATACTTTTTACAATTGTGTAGGTGTAGAATCTGCGGCGCTGGGCGGCTTTCGGAGAGAGAAGTGAAAAAGCTTACGGCACCTGGGATTCCCAGGCGGTCTTCCATCCAGGTACTAACCAGGCCCTGCTCTGCTTAGCTTCCGAGATCAGACGAGATCGGGCGGAACCAGAGAGGTATGGCCATAAGCTGCTTTTTATCTTTTTCCTAATCCTTTAGAACGTGTCAAAGATAATCAGAAGAGTTTCTTTTTCTAAAATTGAAGCAGTTCTTAGGATTGGCAAGAGAGGTTCCTAAAACCTGAAGGTAACTTTACTTTTCTTCACTGGCAATTCTAACATGTTGGGTTAGCACCTGTATTTCAACGGCTAAATTACAAACAAAAGTAGGCCAATTGTTAAATGTTGATCAACACTAATTTAGCAACCATGAAACGGAATCAATTTTGATGATATTGTCTAAGTTCCTTATATATCCAACGTTAAAACAACACTAAACATGCATCTCTTCGACAATGTGATATACTTTTTGTAATTTGTAGGTGTACAATCTGCGGCGCTCGGCGGCTTTCAGAGAGAAGTGAAAAAGCTTACGGCACCTGGGATTCCCAGGCGGTCTTCCATCCAGGTACTAACCAGGCCCTGCTCTGCTTAGCTTCCGAGATCAGACGAGATCGGGCGGAACCAGAGAGGTATGGCCGTAAGCTGCTTTTTATCTTTTTCCTAATCCTTTATAATGCGTCAAAAAATTATGTCACGCCTGCCGTTGGCATCTTTGTGTGGGTTAAATAAGGGTATGCAAAGAAGGCTGTGATATCCTATGCCGAAAATTGGATGGACTAGAGAAGACCCGCCCAGGAGTCCCAGCCAATCGGTGGATGGCCATTGCAGTCCCCGCCACCTCAAATGGCCTGACGATGGTATGGACGTAAGCCACCTTTCATCTTCTTCCTATTGCATCTCTTCTACAATGTGAAATACTTTTTACAATTGTGTAGGTGTAGAATCTGCGGCGCTGGGCGGCTTTCGGAGAGAGAAGTGAAAAAGCTTACGGCACCTGGGATTCCCAGGCGGTCTTCCATCCAGGTACTAACCAGGCCCTGCTCTGCTTAGCTTCCGAGATCAGACGAGATCGGGCGGAACCAGAGAGGTATGGCCGTAAGCTGCTTTTTATCTTTTTCCTAATCCTTTAGAACGTGTCAAAGATAATCAGAAGAGTTTCTTTTTCTAAAATTGAAGCAGTTCTTAGGATTGGCAAGAGAGGTTCCTAAATCCTGAAGGTAACTTTACTTTTCTTCACTGGCAATTCTAACATGTTGGGTTAGCACCTGTATTTCAACGGCTAAATTACAAACAAAAGTAGGCCAATTGTTAAATGTTGATCAACACTAATTTAGCAACCATGAAACGGAATCAATTTTGATGATATTGTCTAAGTTCCTTATATATCCAACGTTAAAACAACACTAAACATGCATCTCTTCGACAATGTGATATACTTTTTGTAATTTGTAGGTGTACAATCTGCGGCGCTCGGCGGCTTTCAGAGAGAAGTGAAAAAGCTTACGGCACCTGGGATTCCCAGGCGGTCTTCCATCCAGGTACTAACCAGGCCCTGCTCTGCTTAGCTTCCGAGATCAGACGAGATCGGGCGGAACCAGAGAGGTATGGCCGTAAGCTGCTTTTTATCTTTTTCCTAATCCTTTAGAACGTGTCAAAGATAATCAGAAGAGTTTCTTTTTCTAAAATTGAAGCAGTTCTTAGGATTGGCAAGAGAGGTTCCTAAAACCTGAAGGTAACTCTACTTTTCTTCACTGGCAATTCTAACATGTTGGGTTAGCACCTGTATTTCAACGGCTAAATTACAAACAAAAGTAGGCCAATTGTTAAATGTTGATCAACACTAATTTAGCAACCATGAAACGGAATCAATTTTGATGATATTGTCTAAGTTCCTTATATATTCAACGTTAAAACAACACTAAACATGCATCTCTTCGACAATGTGATGTACTTTTTGTAATTTGTAGGTGTACAATCTGCGGCGCTCGGCGGCTTTCAGAGAGAAGTGAAAAAGCTTACGGCACCTGGGATTCCCAGGCGGTCTTCCATCCAGGTACTAACCAGGCCCTGCTCTGCTTAGCTTCCGAGATCAGACGAGATCGGGCGGAACCAGAGAGGTATGGCCGTAAGCTGCTTTTTATCTTTTTCCTAATCCTTTATAATGCGTCAAAAAATTATGTCACGCCTGCCGTTGGCATCTTTGTGTGGGTTAAATAAGGGTATGCAAAGAAGGCTGTGACATCCTATGCCGAAAATTGGATGGACTAGAGAAGACCCGCCCAGGAGTCCCAGCCAATCGGTGGATGGCCATTGCAGTCCCCGCCACCTCAAATGTCCTGACGATGGTATGGACGTAAGCCACCTTTCATCTTCTTCCTATTGCATCTCTTCTACAATGTGAAATACTTTTTACAATTGTGTAGGTGTAGAATCTGCGGCGCTGGGCGGCTTTCGGAGAGAGAAGTGAAAAAGCTTACGGCACCTGGGATTCCCAGGCGGTCTTCCATCCAGGTACTAACCAGGCCCTGCTCTGCTTAGCTTCCGAGATCAGACGAGATCGGGCGGAACCAGAGAGGTATGGCCGTAAGCTGCTTTTTATCTTTTTCCTAATCCTTTAGAACGTGTCAAAGATAATCAGAAGAGTTTCTTTTTCTAAAATTGAAGCAGTTCTTAGGATTGGCAAGAGAGGTTCCTAAAACCTGAAGGTAACTTTACTTTTCTTCACTGGCAATTCTAACATGTTGGGTTAGCACCTGTATTTCAACGGCTAAATTACAAACAAAAGTAGGCCAATTGTTAAATGTTGATCAACACTAATTTAGCAACCATGAAACGGAATCAATTTTGATGATATTGTCTAAGTTCCTTATATATCCAACGTTAAAACAACACTAAACATGCATCTCTTCGACAATGTGATATACTTTTTGTAATTTGTAGGTGTACAATCTGCGGCGCTCGGCGGCTTTCAGAGAGAAGTGAAAAAGCTTACGGCACCTGGGATTCCCAGGCGGTCTTCCATCCAGGTACTAACCAGGCCCTGCTCTGCTTAGCTTCCGAGATCAGACGAGTTCGGGCGGAACCAGAGAGGTATGGCCGTAAGCTGCTTTTTATCTTTTTCCTAATCCTTTATAATGCGTCAAAAAATTATGTCACGCCTGCCGTTGGCATCTTTGTGTGGGTTAAATAAGGGTATGCAAAGAAGGCTGTGACATCCTATGCCGAAAATTGGATGGACTAGAGAAGACCCGCCCAGGAGTCCCAGCCAATCGGTGGATGGCCATTGCAGTCCCCGCCACCTCAAATGGCCTGACGATGGTATGGACGTAAGCCACCTTTCATCTTCTTCCTATTGCATCTCTTCTACAATGTGAAATACTTTTTACAATTGTGTAGGTGTACAATCTGCGGCGCTGGGCGGCTTTCGGAGAGAGAAGTGAAAAAGCTTACGGCACCTGGGATTCCCAGGCGGTCTTCCATCCAGGTACTAACCAGGCCCTGCTCTGCTTAGCTTCCGAGATCAGACGAGATCGGGCGGAACCAGAGAGGTATGGCCGTAAGCTGCTTTTTATCTTTTTCCTAATCCTTTAGAACGTGTCAAAGATAATCAGAAAAGTTTCTTTTTCTAAAATTGAAGCAGTTCTTAGGATTGGCAATAGAGGTTCCTAAAACCTGAAGGTAACTTTACTTTTCTTCACTGGCAATTCTAACATGTTGGGTTAGCACCTGTATTTCAACGGCTAAATTACAAACAAAAGTATGCCAATTGTTAAATGTTGATCAACACTAATTTAGCAACCATGAAACGGAATCAATTTTGATGATATTGTCTAAGTTCCTTATATATCCAACGTTAAAACAACACTAAACATGCATCTCTTCGACAATGTGATGTACTTTTTGTAATTTGTAGGTGTACAATCTGCGGCGCTCGGCGGCTTTCAGAGAGAAGTGAAAAAGCTTACGGCACCTGGGATTCCCAGGCGGTCTTCCATCCAGGTACTAACCAGGCCCTGCTCTGCTTAGCTTCCGAGATCAGACGAGATCGGGCGGAACCAGAGAGGTATGGCCGTAAGCTGCTTTTTATCTTTTTCCTAATCCTTTAAAACGTGTCAAAGATAATCAGAAGAGTTTCTTTTTCTAAAATTGAAGCAGTTCTTAGGATTGGCAAGAGAGGTTCCTAAAACCTGAAGGTAACTTTACTTTTCTTCACTGGCAATTCTAACATGTTGGGTTAGCACCTGTATTTCAACGGCTAAATTACAAACAAAAGTAGGCCAATTGTTAAATGTTGATCAACACTAATTTAGCAACCATGAAACGGAATCAATTTTGATGATATTGTCTAAGTTCCTTATATATCCAACGTTAAAACAACACTAAACATGCATCTCTTCGACAATGTGATATACTTTTTGTAATTTGTAGGTGTACAATCTGCGGCGCTCGGCGGCTTTCAGAGAGAAGTGAAAAAGCTTACGGCACCTGGGATTCCCAGGCGGTCTTCCATCCAGGTACTAACCAGGCCCTGCTCTGCTTAGCTTCCGAGATCAGACGAGATCGGGCGGAACCAGAGAGGTATGGCCGTAAGCTGCTTTTTATCTTTTTCCTAATCCTTTATAATGCGTCAAAAAATTATGTCACGCCTGCCGTTGGCATCTTTGTGTGGGTTAAATAAGGGTATGCAAAGAAGGCTGTGATATCCTATGCCGAAAATTGGATGGACTAGAGAAGACCCGCCCAGGAGTCCCAGCCAATCGGTGGATGGCCATTGCAGTCCCCGCCACCTCAAATGGCCTGACGATGGTATGGACGTAAGCCACCTTTCATCTTCTTCCTATTGCATCTCTTCTACAATGTGAAATACTTTTTACAATTGTGTAGGTGTACAATCTGCGGCGCTGGGCGGCTTTCGGAGAGAGAAGTGAAAAAGCTTACGGCACCTGGGATTCCCAGGCGGTCTTCCATCCAGGTACTAACCAGGCCCTGCTCTGCTTAGCTTCCGAGATCAGACGAGTTCGGGCGGAACCAGAGAGGTATGGCCGTAAGCTGCTTTTTATCTTTTTCCTAATCCTTTATAATGCGTCAAAAAATTATGTCACGCCTGCCGTTGGCATCTTTGTGTGGGTTAAATAAGGGTATGCAAAGAAGGCTGTGACATCCTATGCCGAAAATTGGATGGACTAGAGAAGACCCGCCCAGGAGTCCCAGCCAATCGGTGGATGGCCATTGCAGTCCCCGCCACCTCAAATGGCCTGACGATGGTATGGACGTAAGCCACCTTTCATCTTCTTCCTATTGCATCTCTTCTACAATGTGAAATACTTTTTACAATTGTGTAGGTGTACAATCTGCGGCGCTGGGCGGCTTTCGGAGAGAGAAGTGAAAAAGCTTACGGCACCTGGGATTCCCAGGCGGTCTTCCATCCAGGTACTAACCAGGCCCTGCTCTGCTTAGCTTCCGAGATCAGACGAGATCGGGCGGAACCAGAGAGGTATGGCCGTAAGCTGCTTTTTATCTTTTTCCTAATCCTTTAGAACGTGTCAAAGATAATCAGAAAAGTTTCTTTTTCTAAAATTGAAGCAGTTCTTAGGATTGGCAATAGAGGTTCCTAAAACCTGAAGGTAACTTTACTTTTCTTCACTGGCAATTCTAACATGTTGGGTTAGCACCTGTATTTCAACGGCTAAATTACAAACAAAAGTATGCCAATTGTTAAATGTTGATCAACACTAATTTAGCAACCATGAAACGGAATCAATTTTGATGATATTGTCTAAGTTCCTTATATATCCAACGTTAAAACAACACTAAACATGCATCTCTTCGACAATGTGATGTACTTTTTGTAATTTGTAGGTGTACAATCTGCGGCGCTCGGCGGCTTTCAGAGAGAAGTGAAAAAGCTTACGGCACCTGGGATTCCCAGGCGGTCTTCCATCCAGGTACTAACCAGGCCCTGCTCTGCTTAGCTTCCGAGATCAGACGAGATCGGGCGGAACCAGAGAGGTATGGCCGTAAGCTGCTTTTTATCTTTTTCCTAATCCTTTAAAACGTGTCAAAGATAATCAGAAGAGTTTCTTTTTCTAAAATTGAAGCAGTTCTTAGGATTGGCAAGAGAGGTTCCTAAAACCTGAAGGTAACTTTACTTTTCTTCACTGGCAATTCTAACATGTTGGGTTAGCACCTGTATTTCAACGGCTAAATTACAAACAAAAGTAGGCCAATTGTTAAATGTTGATCAACACTAATTTAGCAACCATGAAACGGAATCAATTTTGATGATATTGTCTAAGTTCCTTATATATCCAACGTTAAAACAACACTAAACATGCATCTCTTCGACAATGTGATATACTTTTTGTAATTTGTAGGTGTACAATCTGCGGCGCTCGGCGGCTTTCAGAGAGAAGTGAAAAAGCTTACGGCACCTGGGATTCCCAGGCGGTCTTCCATCCAGGTACTAACCAGGCCCTGCTCTGCTTAGCTTCCGAGATCAGACGAGATCGGGCGGAACCAGAGAGGTATGGCCGTAAGCTGCTTTTTATCTTTTTCCTAATCCTTTATAATGCGTCAAAAAATTATGTCACGCCTGCCGTTGGCATCTTTGTGTGGGTTAAATAAGGGTATGCAAAGAAGGCTGTGATATCCTATGCCGAAAATTGGATGGACTAGAGAAGACCCGCCCAGGAGTCCCAGCCAATCGGTGGATGGCCATTGCAGTCCCCGCCACCTCAAATGGCCTGACGATGGTATGGACGTAAGCCACCTTTCATCTTCTTCCTATTGCATCTCTTCTACAATGTGAAATACTTTTTACAATTGTGTAGGTGTACAATCTGCGGCGCTGGGCGGCTTTCGGAGAGAGAAGTGAAAAAGCTTACGGCACCTGGGATTCCCAGGCGGTCTTCCATCCAGGTACTAACCAGGCCCTGCTCTGCTTAGCTTCCGAGATCAGACGAGATCGGGCGGAACCAGAGAGGTATGGCCGTAAGCTGCTTTTTATCTTTTTCCTAATCCTTTAGAACGTGTCAAAGATAATCAGAAGAGTTTCTTTTTCTAAAATTGAAGCAGTTCTTAGGATTGGCAAGAGAGGTTCCTAAAACCTGAAGGTAACTTTACTTTTCTTCACTGGCAATTCTAACATGTTGGGTTAGCACCTGTATTTCAACGGCTAAATTACAAACAAAAGTAGGCCAATTGTTAAATGTTGATCAACACTAATTTAGCAACCATGAAACGGAATCAATTTTGATGATATTGTCTAAGTTCCTTATATATCCAACGTTAAAACAACACTAAACATGCATCTCTTCGACAATGTGATATACTTTTTGTAATTTGTAGGTGTACAATCTGCGGCGCTCGGCGGCTTTCAGAGAGAAGTGAAAAAGCTTACGGCACCTGGGATTCCCAGGCGGTCTTCCATCCAGGTACTAACCAGGCCCTGCTCTGCTTAGCTTCCGAGATCAGACGAGATCGGGCGGAACCAGAGAGGTATGGCCGTAAGCTGCTTTTTATCTTTTTCCTAATCCTTTAGAACGTGTCAAAGATAATCAGAAGAGTTTCTTTTTCTAAAATTGAAGCAGTTCTTAGGATTGGCAAGAGAGGTTCCTAAAACCTGAAGGTAACTCTACTTTTCTTCACTGGCAATTCTAACATGTTGGGTTAGCACCTGTATTTCAACGGCTAAATTACAAACAAAAGTAGGCCAATTGTTAAATGTTGATCAACACTAATTTAGCAACCATGAAACGGAATCAATTTTGATGATATTGTCTAAGTTCCTTATATATTCAACGTTAAAACAACACTAAACATGCATCTCTTCGACAATGTGATGTACTTTTTGTAATTTGTAGGTGTACAATCTGCGGCGCTCGGCGGCTTTCAGAGAGAAGTGAAAAAGCTTACGGCACCTGGGATTCCCAGGCGGTCTTCCATCCAGGTACTAACCAGGCCCTGCTCTGCTTAGCTTCCGAGATCAGACGAGATCGGGCGGAACCAGAGAGGTATGGCCGTAAGCTGCTTTTTATCTTTTTCCTAATCCTTTATAATGCGTCAAAAAATTATGTCACGCCTGCCGTTGGCATCTTTGTGTGGGTTAAATAAGGGTATGCAAAGAAGGCTGTGACATCCTATGCCGAAAATTGGATGGACTAGAGAAGACCCGCCCAGGAGTCCCAGCCAATCGGTGGATGGCCATTGCAGTCCCCGCCACCTCAAATGTCCTGACGATGGTATGGACGTAAGCCACCTTTCATCTTCTTCCTATTGCATCTCTTCTACAATGTGAAATACTTTTTACAATTGTGTAGGTGTAGAATCTGCGGCGCTGGGCGGCTTTCGGAGAGAGAAGTGAAAAAGCTTACGGCACCTGGGATTCCCAGGCGGTCTTCCATCCAGGTACTAACCAGGCCCTGCTCTGCTTAGCTTCCGAGATCAGACGAGATCGGGCGGAACCAGAGAGGTATGGCCGTAAGCTGCTTTTTATCTTTTTCCTAATCCTTTAGAACGTGTCAAAGATAATCAGAAGAGTTTCTTTTTCTAAAATTGAAGCAGTTCTTAGGATTGGCAAGAGAGGTTCCTAAAACCTGAAGGTAACTTTACTTTTCTTCACTGGCAATTCTAACATGTTGGGTTAGCACCTGTATTTCAACGGCTAAATTACAAACAAAAGTAGGCCAATTGTTAAATGTTGATCAACACTAATTTAGCAACCATGAAACGGAATCAATTTTGATGATATTGTCTAAGTTCCTTATATATCCAACGTTAAAACAACACTAAACATGCATCTCTTCGACAATGTGATATACTTTTTGTAATTTGTAGGTGTACAATCTGCGGCGCTCGGCGGCTTTCAGAGAGAAGTGAAAAAGCTTACGGCACCTGGGATTCCCAGGCGGTCTTCCATCCAGGTACTAACCAGGCCCTGCTCTGCTTAGCTTCCGAGATCAGACGAGATCGGGCGGAACCAGAGAGGTATGGCCGTAAGCTGCTTTTTATCTTTTTCCTAATCCTTTATAATGCGTCAAAAAATTATGTCACGCCTGCCGTTGGCATCTTTGTGTGGGTTAAATAAGGGTATGCAAAGAAGGCTGTGATATCCTATGCCGAAAATTGGATGGACTAGAGAAGACCCGCCCAGGAGTCCCAGCCAATCGGTGGATGGCCATTGCAGTCCCCGCCACCTCAAATGGCCTGACGATGGTATGGACGTAAGCCACCTTTCATCTTCTTCCTATTGCATCTCTTCTACAATGTGAAATACTTTTTACAATTGTGTAGGTGTAGAATCTGCGGCGCTGGGCGGCTTTCGGAGAGAGAAGTGAAAAAGCTTACGGCACCTGGGATTCCCAGGCGGTCTTCCATCCAGGTACTAACCAGGCCCTGCTCTGCTTAGCTTCCGAGATCAGACGAGATCGGGCGGAACCAGAGAGGTATGGCCGTAAGCTGCTTTTTATCTTTTTCCTAATCCTTTAGAACGTGTCAAAGATAATCAGAAGAGTTTCTTTTTCTAAAATTGAAGCAGTTCTTAGGATTGGCAAGAGAGGTTCCTAAAACCTGAAGGTAACTTTACTTTTCTTCACTGGCAATTCTAACATGTTGGGTTAGCACCTGTATTTCAACGGCTAAATTACAAACAAAAGTAGGCCAATTGTTAAATGTTGATCAACACTAATTTAGCAACCATGAAACGGAATCAATTTTGATGATATTGTCTAAGTTCCTTATATATCCAACGTTAAAACAACACTAAACATGCATCTCTTCGACAATGTGATATACTTTTTGTAATTTGTAGGTGTACAATCTGCGGCGCTCGGCGGCTTTCAGAGAGAAGTGAAAAAGCTTACGGCACCTGGGATTCCCAGGCGGTCTTCCATCCAGGTACTAACCAGGCCCTGCTCTGGTTAGCTTCCGAGATCAGACGAGATCGGGCGGAACCAGAGAGGTATGGCCGTAAGCTGCTTTTTATCTTTTTCCTAATCCTTTATAATGCGTCAAAAAATTATGTCACGCCTGCCGTTGGCATCTTTGTGTGGGTTAAATAAGGGTATGCAAAGAAGGCTGTGACATCCTATGCCGAAAATTGGATGGACTAGAGAAGACCCGCCCAGGAGTCCCAGCCAATCGGTGGATGGCCATTGCAGTCCCCGCCACCTCAAATGGCCTGACGATGGTATGGACGTAAGCCACCTTTCATCTTCTTCCTATTGCATCTCTTCTACAATGTGAAATACTTTTTACAATTGTGTAGGTGTACAATCTGCGGCGCTGGGCGGCTTTCGGAGAGAGAAGTGAAAAAGCTTACGGCACCTGGGATTCCCAGGCGGTCTTCCATCCAGGTACTAACCAGGCCCTGCTCTGCTTAGCTTCCGAGATCAGACGAGATCGGGCGGAACCAGAGAGGTATGGCCGTAAGCTGCTTTTTATCTTTTTCCTAATCCTTTAGAACGTGTCAAAGATAATCAGAAGAGTTTCTTTTTCTAAAATTGAAGCAGTTCTTAGGATTGGCAAGAGAGGTTCCTAAAACCTGAAGGTAACTTTACTTTTCTTCACTGGCAATTCTAACATGTTGGGTTAGCACCTGTATTTCAACGGCTAAATTACAAACAAAAGTATGCCAATTGTTAAATGTTGATCAACACTAATTTAGCAACCATGAAACGGAATCAATTTTGATGATATTGTCTAAGTTCCTTATATATCCAACGTTAAAACAACACTAAACATGCATCTCTTCGACAATGTGATATACTTTTTGTAATTTGTAGGTGTACAATCTGCGGCGCTCGGCGGCTTTCAGAGAGAAGTGAAAAAGCTTACGGCACCTGGGATTCCCAGGCGGTCTTCCATCCAGGTACTAACCAGGCCCTGCTCTGCTTAGCTTCCGAGATCAGACGAGTTCGGGCGGAACCAGAGAGGTATGGCCGTAAGCTGCTTTTTATCTTTTTCCTAATCCTTTATAATGCGTCAAAAAATTATGTCACGCCTGCCGTTGGCATCTTTGTGTGGGTTAAATAAGGGTATGCAAAGAAGGCTGTGACATCCTATGCCGAAAATTGGATGGACTAGAGAAGACCCGCCCAGGAGTCCCAGCCAATCGGTGGATGGCCATTGCAGTCCCCGCCACCTCAAATGGCCTGACGATGGTATGGACGTAAGCCACCTTTCATCTTCTTCCTATTGCATCTCTTCTACAATGTGAAATACTTTTTACAATTGTGTAGGTGTACAATCTGCGGCGCTGGGCGGCTTTCGGAGAGAGAAGTGAAAAAGCTTACGGCACCTGGGATTCCCAGGCGGTCTTCCATCCAGGTACTAACCAGGCCCTGCTCTGCTTAGCTTCCGAGATCAGACGAGATCGGGCGGAACCAGAGAGGTATGGCCGTAAGCTGCTTTTTATCTTTTTCCTAATCCTTTAGAACGTGTCAAAGATAATCAGAAGAGTTTCTTTTTCTAAAATTGAAGCAGTTCTTAGGATTGGCAAGAGAGGTTCCTAAAACCTGAAGGTAACTTTACTTTTCTTCACTGGCAATTCTAACATGTTGGGTTAGCACCTGTATTTCAACGGCTAAATTACAAACAAAAGTAGGCCAATTGTTAAATGTTGATCAACACTAATTTAGCAACCATGAAACGGAATCAATTTTGATGATATTGTCTAAGTTCCTTATATATCCAACGTTAAAACAACACTAAACATGCATCTCTTCGACAATGTGATATACTTTTTGTAATTTGTAGGTGTACAATCTGCGGCGCTCGGCGGCTTTCAGAGAGAAGTGAAAAAGCTTACGGCACCTGGGATTCCCAGGCGGTCTTCCATCCAGGTACTAACCAGGCCCTGCTCTGCTTAGCTTCCGAGATCAGACGAGATCGGGCGGAACCAGAGAGGTATGGCCGTAAGCTGCTTTTTATCTTTTTCCTAATCCTTTAGAACGTGTCAAAGATAATCAGAAGAGTTTCTTTTTCTAAAATTGAAGCAGTTCTTAGGATTGGCAAGAGAGGTTCCTAAAACCTGAAGGTAACTTTACTTTTCTTCACTGGCAATTCTAACATGTTGGGTTAGCACCTGTATTTCAACGGCTAAATTACAAACAAAAGTAGGCCAATTGTTAAATGTTGATCAACACTAATTTAGCAACCATGAAACGGAATCAATTTTGATGATATTGTCTAAGTTCCTTATATATCCAACGTTAAAACAACACTAAACATGCATCTCTTCGACAATGTGATATACTTTTTGTAATTTGTAGGTGTACAATCTGCGGCGCTCGGCGGCTTTCAGAGAGAAGTGAAAAAGCTTACGGCACCTGGGATTCCCAGGCGGTCTTCCATCCAGGTACTAACCAGGCCCTGCTCTGCTTAGCTTCCGAGATCAGACGAGATCGGGCGGAACCAGAGAGGTATGGCCGTAAGCTGCTTTTTATCTTTTTCCTAATCCTTTAGAACGTGTCAAAGATAATCAGAAGAGTTTCTTTTTCTAAAATTGAAGCAGTTCTTAGGATTGGCAAGAGAGGTTCCTAAAACCTGAAGGTAACTTTACTTTTCTTCACTGGCAATTCTAACATGTTGGGTTAGCACCTGTATTTCAACGGCTAAATTACAAACAAAAGTAGGCCAATTGTTAAATGTTGATCAACACTAATTTAGCAACCATGAAACGGAATCAATTTTGATGATATTGTCTAAGTTCCTTATATATCCAACGTTAAAACAACACTAAACATGCATCTCTTCGACAATGTGATATACTTTTTGTAATTTGTAGGTGTACAATCTGCGGCGCTCGGCGGCTTTCAGAGAGAAGTGAAAAAGCTTACGGCACCTGGGATTCCCAGGCGGTCTTCCATCCAGGTACTAACCAGGCCCTGCTCTGCTTAGCTTCCGAGATCAGACGAGATCGGGCGGAACCAGAGAGGTATGGCCGTAAGCTGCTTTTTATCTTTTTCCTAATCCTTTATAATGCGTCAAAAAATTATGTCACGCCTGCCGTTGGCATCTTTGTGTGGGTTAAATAAGGGTATGCAAAGAAGGCTGTGACATCCTATGCCGAAAATTGGATGGACTAGAGAAGACCCGCCCAGGAGTCCCAGCCAATCGGTGGATGGCCATTGCAGTCCCCGCCACCTCAAATGTCCTGACGATGGTATGGACGTAAGCCACCTTTCATCTTCTTCCTATTGCATCTCTTCTACAATGTGAAATACTTTTTACAATTGTGTAGGTGTAGAATCTGCGGCGCTGGGCGGCTTTCGGAGAGAGAAGTGAAAAAGCTTACGGCACCTGGGATTCCCAGGCGGTCTTCCATCCAGGTACTAACCAGGCCCTGCTCTGCTTAGCTTCCGAGATCAGACGAGATCGGGCGGAACCAGAGAGGTATGGCCGTAAGCTGCTTTTTATCTTTTTCCTAATCCTTTAGAACGTGTCAAAGATAATCAGAAGAGTTTCTTTTTCTAAAATTGAAGCAGTTCTTAGGATTGGCAAGAGAGGTTCCTAAAACCTGAAGGTAACTTTACTTTTCTTCACTGGCAATTCTAACATGTTGGGTTAGCACCTGTATTTCAACGGCTAAATTACAAACAAAAGTAGGCCAATTGTTAAATGTTGATCAACACTAATTTAGCAACCATGAAACGGAATCAATTTTGATGATATTGTCTAAGTTCCTTATATATCCAACGTTAAAACAACACTAAACATGCATCTCTTCGACAATGTGATATACTTTTTGTAATTTGTAGGTGTACAATCTGCGGCGCTCGGCGGCTTTCAGAGAGAAGTGAAAAAGCTTACGGCACCTGGGATTCCCAGGCGGTCTTCCATCCAGGTACTAACCAGGCCCTGCTCTGCTTAGCTTCCGAGATCAGACGAGTTCGGGCGGAACCAGAGAGGTATGGCCGTAAGCTGCTTTTTATCTTTTTCCTAATCCTTTATAATGCGTCAAAAAATTATGTCACGCCTGCCGTTGGCATCTTTGTGTGGGTTAAATAAGGGTATGCAAAGAAGGCTGTGACATCCTATGCCGAAAATTGGATGGACTAGAGAAGACCCGCCCAGGAGTCCCAGCCAATCGGTGGATGGCCATTGCAGTCCCCGCCACCTCAAATGGCCTGACGATGGTATGGACGTAAGCCACCTTTCATCTTCTTCCTATTGCATCTCTTCTACAATGTGAAATACTTTTTACAATTGTGTAGGTGTACAATCTGCGGCGCTGGGCGGCTTTCGGAGAGAGAAGTGAAAAAGCTTACGGCACCTGGGATTCCCAGGCGGTCTTCCATCCAGGTACTAACCAGGCCCTGCTCTGCTTAGCTTCCGAGATCAGACGAGATCGGGCGGAACCAGAGAGGTATGGCCGTAAGCTGCTTTTTATCTTTTTCCTAATCCTTTAGAACGTGTCAAAGATAATCAGAAGAGTTTCTTTTTCTAAAATTGAAGCAGTTCTTAGGATTGGCAAGAGAGGTTCCTAAAACCTGAAGGTAACTTTACTTTTCTTCACTGGCAATTCTAACATGTTGGGTTAGCACCTGTATTTCAACGGCTAAATTACAAACAAAAGTAGGCCAATTGTTAAATGTTGATCAACACTAATTTAGCAACCATGAAACGGAATCAATTTTGATGATATTGTCTAAGTTCCTTATATATCCAACGTTAAAACAACACTAAACATGCATCTCTTCGACAATGTGATATACTTTTTGTAATTTGTAGGTGTACAATCTGCGGCGCTCGGCGGCTTTCAGAGAGAAGTGAAAAAGCTTACGGCACCTGGGATTCCCAGGCGGTCTTCCATCCAGGTACTAACCAGGCCCTGCTCTGCTTAGCTTCCGAGATCAGACGAGATCGGGCGGAACCAGAGAGGTATGGCCGTAAGCTGCTTTTTATCTTTTTCCTAATCCTTTAGAACGTGTCAAAGATAATCAGAAGAGTTTCTTTTTCTAAAATTGAAGCAGTTCTTAGGATTGGCAAGAGAGGTTCCTAAAACCTGAAGGTAACTTTACTTTTCTTCACTGGCAATTCTAACATGTTGGGTTAGCACCTGTATTTCAACGGCTAAATTACAAACAAAAGTAGGCCAATTGTTAAATGTTGATCAACACTAATTTAGCAACCATGAAACGGAATCAATTTTGATGATATTGTCTAAGTTCCTTATATATCCAACGTTAAAACAACACTAAACATGCATCTCTTCGACAATGTGATATACTTTTTGTAATTTGTAGGTGTACAATCTGCGGCGCTCGGCGGCTTTCAGAGAGAAGTGAAAAAGCTTACGGCACCTGGGATTCCCAGGCGGTCTTCCATCCAGGTACTAACCAGGCCCTGCTCTGCTTAGCTTCCGAGATCAGACGAGATCGGGCGGAACCAGAGAGGTATGGCCGTAAGCTGCTTTTTATCTTTTTCCTAATCCTTTAGAACGTGTCAAAGATAATCAGAAGAGTTTCTTTTTCTAAAATTGAAGCAGTTCTTAGGATTGGCAAGAGAGGTTCCTAAAACCTGAAGGTAACTTTACTTTTCTTCACTGGCAATTCTAACATGTTGGGTTAGCACCTGTATTTCAACGGCTAAATTACAAACAAAAGTAGGCCAATTGTTAAATGTTGATCAACACTAATTTAGCAACCATGAAACGGAATCAATTTTGATGATATTGTCTAAGTTCCTTATATATCCAACGTTAAAACAACACTAAACATGCATCTCTTCGACAATGTGATATACTTTTTGTAATTTGTAGGTGTACAATCTGCGGCGCTCGGCGGCTTTCAGAGAGAAGTGAAAAAGCTTACGGCACCTGGGATTCCCAGGCGGTCTTCCATCCAGGTACTAACCAGGCCCTGCTCTGCTTAGCTTCCGAGATCAGACGAGATCGGGCGGAACCAGAGAGGTATGGCCGTAAGCTGCTTTTTATCTTTTTCCTAATCCTTTATAATGCGTCAAAAAATTATGTCACGCCTGCCGTTGGCATCTTTGTGTGGGTTAAATAAGGGTATGCAAAGAAGGCTGTGACATCCTATGCCGAAAATTGGATGGACTAGAGAAGACCCGCCCAGGAGTCCCAGCCAATCGGTGGATGGCCATTGCAGTCCCCGCCACCTCAAATGTCCTGACGATGGTATGGACGTAAGCCACCTTTCATCTTCTTCCTATTGCATCTCTTCTACAATGTGAAATACTTTTTACAATTGTGTAGGTGTAGAATCTGCGGCGCTGGGCGGCTTTCGGAGAGAGAAGTGAAAAAGCTTACGGCACCTGGGATTCCCAGGCGGTCTTCCATCCAGGTACTAACCAGGCCCTGCTCTGCTTAGCTTCCGAGATCAGACGAGATCGGGCGGAACCAGAGAGGTATGGCCGTAAGCTGCTTTTTATCTTTTTCCTAATCCTTTAGAACGTGTCAAAGATAATCAGAAGAGTTTCTTTTTCTAAAATTGAAGCAGTTCTTAGGATTGGCAAGAGAGGTTCCTAAAACCTGAAGGTAACTTTACTTTTCTTCACTGGCAATTCTAACATGTTGGGTTAGCACCTGTATTTCAACGGCTAAATTACAAACAAAAGTAGGCCAATTGTTAAATGTTGATCAACACTAATTTAGCAACCATGAAACGGAATCAATTTTGATGATATTGTCTAAGTTCCTTATATATCCAACGTTAAAACAACACTAAACATGCATCTCTTCGACAATGTGATATACTTTTTGTAATTTGTAGGTGTACAATCTGCGGCGCTCGGCGGCTTTCAGAGAGAAGTGAAAAAGCTTACGGCACCTGGGATTCCCAGGCGGTCTTCCATCCAGGTACTAACCAGGCCCTGCTCTGCTTAGCTTCCGAGATCAGACGAGTTCGGGCGGAACCAGAGAGGTATGGCCGTAAGCTGCTTTTTATCTTTTTCCTAATCCTTTATAATGCGTCAAAAAATTATGTCACGCCTGCCGTTGGCATCTTTGTGTGGGTTAAATAAGGGTATGCAAAGAAGGCTGTGACATCCTATGCCGAAAATTGGATGGACTAGAGAAGACCCGCCCAGGAGTCCCAGCCAATCGGTGGATGGCCATTGCAGTCCCCGCCACCTCAAATGGCCTGACGATGGTATGGACGTAAGCCACCTTTCATCTTCTTCCTATTGCATCTCTTCTACAATGTGAAATACTTTTTACAATTGTGTAGGTGTACAATCTGCGGCGCTGGGCGGCTTTCGGAGAGAGAAGTGAAAAAGCTTACGGCACCTGGGATTCCCAGGCGGTCTTCCATCCAGGTACTAACCAGGCCCTGCTCTGCTTAGCTTCCGAGATCAGACGAGATCGGGCGGAACCAGAGAGGTATGGCCGTAAGCTGCTTTTTATCTTTTTCCTAATCCTTTAGAACGTGTCAAAGATAATCAGAAGAGTTTCTTTTTCTAAAATTGAAGCAGTTCTTAGGATTGGCAAGAGAGGTTCCTAAAACCTGAAGGTAACTTTACTTTTCTTCACTGGCAATTCTAACATGTTGGGTTAGCACCTGTATTTCAACGGCTAAATTACAAACAAAAGTAGGCCAATTGTTAAATGTTGATCAACACTAATTTAGCAACCATGAAACGGAATCAATTTTGATGATATTGTCTAAGTTCCTTATATATCCAACGTTAAAACAACACTAAACATGCATCTCTTCGACAATGTGATATACTTTTTGTAATTTGTAGGTGTACAATCTGCGGCGCTCGGCGGCTTTCAGAGAGAAGTGAAAAAGCTTACGGCACCTGGGATTCCCAGGCGGTCTTCCATCCAGGTACTAACCAGGCCCTGCTCTGCTTAGCTTCCGAGATCAGACGAGTTCGGGCGGAACCAGAGAGGTATGGCCGTAAGCTGCTTTTTATCTTTTTCCTAATCCTTTATAATGCGTCAAAAAATTATGTCACGCCTGCCGTTGGCATCTTTGTGTGGGTTAAATAAGGGTATGCAAAGAAGGCTGTGACATCCTATGCCGAAAATTGGATGGACTAGAGAAGACCCGCCCAGGAGTCCCAGCCAATCGGTGGATGGCCATTGCAGTCCCCGCCACCTCAAATGGCCTGACGATGGTATGGACGTAAGCCACCTTTCATCTTCTTCCTATTGCATCTCTTCTACAATGTGAAATACTTTTTACAATTGTGTAGGTGTACAATCTGCGGCGCTGGGCGGCTTTCGGAGAGAGAAGTGAAAAAGCTTACGGCACCTGGGATTCCCAGGCGGTCTTCCATCCAGGTACTAACCAGGCCCTGCTCTGCTTAGCTTCCGAGATCAGACGAGATCGGGCGGAACCAGAGAGGTATGGCCGTAAGCTGCTTTTTATCTTTTTCCTAATCCTTTAGAACGTGTCAAAGATAATCAGAAGAGTTTCTTTTTCTAAAATTGAAGCAGTTCTTAGGATTGGCAAGAGAGGTTCCTAAAACCTGAAGGTAACTTTACTTTTCTTCACTGGCAATTCTAACATGTTGGGTTAGCACCTGTATTTCAACGGCTAAATTACAAACAAAAGTAGGCCAATTGTTAAATGTTGATCAACACTAATTTAGCAACCATGAAACGGAATCAATTTTGATGATATTGTCTAAGTTCCTTATATATCCAACGTTAAAACAACACTAAACATGCATCTCTTCGACAATGTGATATACTTTTTGTAATTTGTAGGTGTACAATCTGCGGCGCTCGGCGGCTTTCAGAGAGAAGTGAAAAAGCTTACGGCACCTGGGATTCCCAGGCGGTCTTCCATCCAGGTACTAACCAGGCCCTGCTCTGCTTAGCTTCCGAGATCAGACGAGATCGGGCGGAACCAGAGAGGTATGGCCGTAAGCTGCTTTTTATCTTTTTCCTAATCCTTTATAATGCGTCAAAAAATTATGTCACGCCTGCCGTTGGCATCTTTGTGTGGGTTAAATAAGGGTATGCAAAGAAGGCTGTGACATCCTATGCCGAAAATTGGATGGACTAGAGAAGACCCGCCCAGGAGTCCCAGCCAATCGGTGGATGGCCATTGCAGTCCCCGCCACCTCAAATGTCCTGACGATGGTATGGACGTAAGCCACCTTTCATCTTCTTCCTATTGCATCTCTTCTACAATGTGAAATACTTTTTACAATTGTGTAGGTGTAGAATCTGCGGCGCTGGGCGGCTTTCGGAGAGAGAAGTGAAAAAGCTTACGGCACCTGGGATTCCCAGGCGGTCTTCCATCCAGGTACTAACCAGGCCCTGCTCTGCTTAGCTTCCGAGATCAGACGAGATCGGGCGGAACCAGAGAGGTATGGCCGTAAGCTGCTTTTTATCTTTTTCCTAATCCTTTAGAACGTGTCAAAGATAATCAGAAGAGTTTCTTTTTCTAAAATTGAAGCAGTTCTTAGGATTGGCAAGAGAGGTTCCTAAAACCTGAAGGTAACTTTACTTTTCTTCACTGGCAATTCTAACATGTTGGGTTAGCACCTGTATTTCAACGGCTAAATTACAAACAAAAGTAGGCCAATTGTTAAATGTTGATCAACACTAATTTAGCAACCATGAAACGGAATCAATTTTGATGATATTGTCTAAGTTCCTTATATATCCAACGTTAAAACAACACTAAACATGCATCTCTTCGACAATGTGATATACTTTTTGTAATTTGTAGGTGTACAATCTGCGGCGCTCGGCGGCTTTCAGAGAGAAGTGAAAAAGCTTACGGCACCTGGGATTCCCAGGCGGTCTTCCATCCAGGTACTAACCAGGCCCTGCTCTGCTTAGCTTCCGAGATCAGACGAGTTCGGGCGGAACCAGAGAGGTATGGCCGTAAGCTGCTTTTTATCTTTTTCCTAATCCTTTATAATGCGTCAAAAAATTATGTCACGCCTGCCGTTGGCATCTTTGTGTGGGTTAAATAAGGGTATGCAAAGAAGGCTGTGACATCCTATGCCGAAAATTGGATGGACTAGAGAAGACCCGCCCAGGAGTCCCAGCCAATCGGTGGATGGCCATTGCAGTCCCCGCCACCTCAAATGGCCTGACGATGGTATGGACGTAAGCCACCTTTCATCTTCTTCCTATTGCATCTCTTCTACAATGTGAAATACTTTTTACAATTGTGTAGGTGTACAATCTGCGGCGCTGGGCGGCTTTCGGAGAGAGAAGTGAAAAAGCTTACGGCACCTGGGATTCCCAGGCGGTCTTCCATCCAGGTACTAACCAGGCCCTGCTCTGCTTAGCTTCCGAGATCAGACGAGATCGGGCGGAACCAGAGAGGTATGGCCGTAAGCTGCTTTTTATCTTTTTCCTAATCCTTTAGAACGTGTCAAAGATAATCAGAAGAGTTTCTTTTTCTAAAATTGAAGCAGTTCTTAGGATTGGCAAGAGAGGTTCCTAAAACCTGAAGGTAACTTTACTTTTCTTCACTGGCAATTCTAACATGTTGGGTTAGCACCTGTATTTCAACGGCTAAATTACAAACAAAAGTAGGCCAATTGTTAAATGTTGATCAACACTAATTTAGCAACCATGAAACGGAATCAATTTTGATGATATTGTCTAAGTTCCTTATATATCCAACGTTAAAACAACACTAAACATGCATCTCTTCGACAATGTGATATACTTTTTGTAATTTGTAGGTGTACAATCTGCGGCGCTCGGCGGCTTTCAGAGAGAAGTGAAAAAGCTTACGGCACCTGGGATTCCCAGGCGGTCTTCCATCCAGGTACTAACCAGGCCCTGCTCTGCTTAGCTTCCGAGATCAGACGAGATCGGGCGGAACCAGAGAGGTATGGCCGTAAGCTGCTTTTTATCTTTTTCCTAATCCTTTAGAACGTGTCAAAGATAATCAGAAGAGTTTCTTTTTCTAAAATTGAAGCAGTTCTTAGGATTGGCAAGAGAGGTTCCTAAAACCTGAAGGTAACTTTACTTTTCTTCACTGGCAATTCTAACATGTTGGGTTAGCACCTGTATTTCAACGGCTAAATTACAAACAAAAGTAGGCCAATTGTTAAATGTTGATCAACACTAATTTAGCAACCATGAAACGGAATCAATTTTGATGATATTGTCTAAGTTCCTTATATATCCAACGTTAAAACAACACTAAACATGCATCTCTTCGACAATGTGATATACTTTTTGTAATTTGTAGGTGTACAATCTGCGGCGCTCGGCGGCTTTCAGAGAGAAGTGAAAAAGCTTACGGCACCTGGGATTCCCAGGCGGTCTTCCATCCAGGTACTAACCAGGCCCTGCTCTGCTTAGCTTCCGAGATCAGACGAGTTCGGGCGGAACCAGAGAGGTATGGCCGTAAGCTGCTTTTTATCTTTTTCCTAATCCTTTATAATGCGTCAAAAAATTATGTCACGCCTGCCGTTGGCATCTTTGTGTGGGTTAAATAAGGGTATGCAAAGAAGGCTGTGACATCCTATGCCGAAAATTGGATGGACTAGAGAAGACCCGCCCAGGAGTCCCAGCCAATCGGTGGATGGCCATTGCAGTCCCCGCCACCTCAAATGGCCTGACGATGGTATGGACGTAAGCCACCTTTCATCTTCTTCCTATTGCATCTCTTCTACAATGTGAAATACTTTTTACAATTGTGTAGGTGTACAATCTGCGGCGCTGGGCGGCTTTCGGAGAGAGAAGTGAAAAAGCTTACGGCACCTGGGATTCCCAGGCGGTCTTCCATCCAGGTACTAACCAGGCCCTGCTCTGCTTAGCTTCCGAGATCAGACGAGATCGGGCGGAACCAGAGAGGTATGGCCGTAAGCTGCTTTTTATCTTTTTCCTAATCCTTTAGAACGTGTCAAAGATAATCAGAAGAGTTTCTTTTTCTAAAATTGAAGCAGTTCTTAGGATTGGCAAGAGAGGTTTCTAAAACCTGAAGGTAACTTTACTTTTCTTCACTGGCAATTCTAACATGTTGGGTTAGCACCTGTATTTCAACGGCTAAATTACAAACAAAAGTAGGCCAATTGTTAAATGTTGATCAACACTAATTTAGCAACCATGAAACGGAATCAATTTTGATGATATTGTCTAAGTTCCTTATATATCCAACGTTAAAACAACACTAAACATGCATCTCTTCGACAATGTGATATACTTTTTGTAATTTGTAGGTGTACAATCTGCGGCGCTCGGCGGCTTTCAGAGAGAAGTGAAAAAGCTTACGGCACCTGGGATTCCCAGGCGGTCTTCCATCCAGGTACTAACCAGGCCCTGCTCTGGTTAGCTTCCGAGATCAGACGAGATCGGGCGGAACCAGAGAGGTATGGCCGTAAGCTGCTTTTTATCTTTTTCCTAATCCTTTATAATGCGTCAAAAAATTATGTCACGCCTGCCGTTGGCATCTTTGTGTGGGTTAAATAAGGGTATGCAAAGAAGGCTGTGACATCCTATGCCGAAAATTGGATGGACTAGAGAAGACCCGCCCAGGAGTCCCAGCCAATCGGTGGATGGCCATTGCAGTCCCCGCCACCTCAAATGGCCTGACGATGGTATGGACGTAAGCCACCTTTCATCTTCTTCCTATTGCATCTCTTCTACAATGTGAAATACTTTTTACAATTGTGTAGGTGTAGAATCTGCGGCGCTGGGCGGCTTTCGGAGAGAGAAGTGAAAAAGCTTACGGCACCTGGGATTCCCAGGCGGTCTTCCATCCAGGTACTAACCAGGCCCTGCTCTGCTTAGCTTCCGAGATCAGACGAGATCGGGCGGAACCAGAGAGGTATGGCCGTAAGCTGCTTTTTATCTTTTTCCTAATCCTTTAGAACGTGTCAAAGATAATCAGAAAAGTTTCTTTTTCTAAAATTGAAGCAGTTCTTAGGATTGGCAATAGAGGTTCCTAAAACCTGAAGGTAACTTTACTTTTCTTCACTGGCAATTCTAACATGTTGGGTTAGCACCTGTATTTCAACGGCTAAATTACAAACAATAGTATGCCAATTGTTAAATGTTGATCAACACTAATTTAGCAACCATGAAACGGAATCAATTTTGATGATATTGTCTAAGTTCCTTATATATCCAACGTTAAAACAACACTAAACATGCATCTCTTCGACAATGTGATGTACTTTTTGTAATTTGTAGGTGTACAATCTGCGGCGCTCGGCGGCTTTCAGAGAGAAGTGAAAAAGCTTACGGCACCTGGGATTCCCAGGCGGTCTTCCATCCAGGTACTAACCAGGCCCTGCTCTGCTTAGCTTCCGAGATCAGACGAGATCGGGCGGAACCAGAGAGGTATGGCCGTAAGCTGCTTTTTATCTTTTTCCTAATCCTTTAGAACGTGTCAAAGATAATCAGAAGAGTTTCTTTTTCTAAAATTGAAGCAGTTCTTAGGATTGGCAAGAGAGGTTCCTAAAACCTGAAGGTAACTTTACTTTTCTTCACTGGCAATTCTAACATGTTGGGTTAGCACCTGTATTTCAACGGCTAAATTACAAACAAAAGTAGGCCAATTGTTAAATGTTGATCAACACTAATTTAGCAACCATGAAACGGAATCAATTTTGATGATATTGTCTAAGTTCCTTATATATCCAACGTTAAAACAACACTAAACATGCATCTCTTCGACAATGTGATATACTTTTTGTAATTTGTAGGTGTACAATCTGCGGCGCTCGGCGGCTTTCAGAGAGAAGTGAAAAAGCTTACGGCACCTGGGATTCCCAGGCGGTCTTCCATCCAGGTACTAACCAGGCCCTGCTCTGCTTAGCTTCCGAGATCAGACGAGATCGGGCGGAACCAGAGAGGTATGGCCGTAAGCTGCTTTTTATCTTTTTCCTAATCCTTTAGAACGTGTCAAAGATAATCAGAAGAGTTTCTTTTTCTAAAATTGAAGCAGTTCTTAGGATTGGCAAGAGAGGTTCCTAAAACCTGAAGGTAACTTTACTTTTCTTCACTGGCAATTCTAACATGTTGGGTTAGCACCTGTATTTCAACGGCTAAATTACAAACAAAAGTAGGCCAATTGTTAAATGTTGATCAACACTAATTTAGCAACCATGAAACGGAATCAATTTTGATGATATTGTCTAAGTTCCTTATATATCCAACGTTAAAACAACACTAAACATGCATCTCTTCGACAATGTGATATACTTTTTGTAATTTGTAGGTGTACAATCTGCGGCGCTCGGCGGCTTTCAGAGAGAAGTGAAAAAGCTTACGGCACCTGGGATTCCCAGGCGGTCTTCCATCCAGGTACTAACCAGGCCCTGCTCTGCTTAGCTTCCGAGATCAGACGAGATCGGGCGGAACCAGAGAGGTATGGCCGTAAGCTGCTTTTTATCTTTTTCCTAATCCTTTATAATGCGTCAAAAAATTATGTCACGCCTGCCGTTGGCATCTTTGTGTGGGTTAAATAAGGGTATGCAAAGAAGGCTGTGACATCCTATGCCGAAAATTGGATGGACTAGAGAAGACCCGCCCAGGAGTCCCAGCCAATCGGTGGATGGCCATTGCAGTCCCCGCCACCTCAAATGGCCTGACGATGGTATGGACGTAAGCCACCTTTCATCTTCTTCCTATTGCATCTCTTCTACAATGTGAAATACTTTTTACAATTGTGTAGGTGTACAATCTGCGGCGCTGGGCGGCTTTCGGAGAGAGAAGTGAAAAAGCTTACGGCACCTGGGATTCCCAGGCGGTCTTCCATCCAGGTACTAACCAGGCCCTGCTCTGCTTAGCTTCCGAGATCAGACGAGATCGGGCGGAACCAGAGAGGTATGGCCGTAAGCTGCTTTTTATCTTTTTCCTAATCCTTTAGAACGTGTCAAAGATAATCAGAAGAGTTTCTTTTTCTAAAATTGAAGCAGTTCTTAGGATTGGCAAGAGAGGTTCCTAAAACCTGAAGGTAACTTTACTTTTCTTCACTGGCAATTCTAACATGTTGGGTTAGCACCTGTATTTCAACGGCTAAATTACAAACAAAAGTAGGCCAATTGTTAAATGTTGATCAACACTAATTTAGCAACCATGAAACGGAATCAATTTTGATGATATTGTCTAAGTTCCTTATATATCCAACGTTAAAACAACACTAAACATGCATCTCTTCGACAATGTGATATACTTTTTGTAATTTGTAGGTGTACAATCTGCGGCGCTCGGCGGCTTTCAGAGAGAAGTGAAAAAGCTTACGGCACCTGGGATTCCCAGGCGGTCTTCCATCCAGGTACTAACCAGGCCCTGCTCTGCTTAGCTTCCGAGATCAGACGAGATCGGGCGGAACCAGAGAGGTATGGCCGTAAGCTGCTTTTTATCTTTTTCCTAATCCTTTAGAACGTGTCAAAGATAATCAGAAGAGTTTCTTTTTCTAAAATTGAAGCAGTTCTTAGGATTGGCAAGAGAGGTTCCTAAAACCTGAAGGTAACTTTACTTTTCTTCACTGGCAATTCTAACATGTTGGGTTAGCACCTGTATTTCAACGGCTAAATTACAAACAAAAGTAGGCCAATTGTTAAATGTTGATCAACACTAATTTAGCAACCATGAAACGGAATCAATTTTGATGATATTGTCTAAGTTCCTTATATATCCAACGTTAAAACAACACTAAACATGCATCTCTTCGACAATGTGATATACTTTTTGTAATTTGTAGGTGTACAATCTGCGGCGCTCGGCGGCTTTCAGAGAGAAGTGAAAAAGCTTACGGCACCTGGGATTCCCAGGCGGTCTTCCATCCAGGTACTAACCAGGCCCTGCTCTGCTTAGCTTCCGAGATCAGACGAGATCGGGCGGAACCAGAGAGGTATGGCCGTAAGCTGCTTTTTATCTTTTTCCTAATCCTTTAGAACGTGTCAAAGATAATCAGAAGAGTTTCTTTTTCTAAAATTGAAGCAGTTCTTAGGATTGGCAAGAGAGGTTCCTAAAACCTGAAGGTAACTTTACTTTTCTTCACTGGCAATTCTAACATGTTGGGTTAGCACCTGTATTTCAACGGCTAAATTACAAACAAAAGTAGGCCAATTGTTAAATGTTGATCAACACTAATTTAGCAACCATGAAACGGAATCAATTTTGATGATATTGTCTAAGTTCCTTATATATCCAACGTTAAAACAACACTAAACATGCATCTCTTCGACAATGTGATATACTTTTTGTAATTTGTAGGTGTACAATCTGCGGCGCTCGGCGGCTTTCAGAGAGAAGTGAAAAAGCTTACGGCACCTGGGATTCCCAGGCGGTCTTCCATCCAGGTACTAACCAGGCCCTGCTCTGCTTAGCTTCCGAGATCAGACGAGATCGGGCGGAACCAGAGAGGTATGGCCGTAAGCTGCTTTTTATCTTTTTCCTAATCCTTTATAATGCGTCAAAAAATTATGTCACGCCTGCCGTTGGCATCTTTGTGTGGGTTAAATAAGGGTATGCAAAGAAGGCTGTGACATCCTATGCCGAAAATTGGATGGACTAGAGAAGACCCGCCCAGGAGTCCCAGCCAATCGGTGGATGGCCATTGCAGTCCCCGCCACCTCAAATGGCCTGACGATGGTATGGACGTAAGCCACCTTTCATCTTCTTCCTATTGCATCTCTTCTACAATGTGAAATACTTTTTACAATTGTGTAGGTGTACAATCTGCGGCGCTGGGCGGCTTTCGGAGAGAGAAGTGAAAAAGCTTACGGCACCTGGGATTCCCAGGCGGTCTTCCATCCAGGTACTAACCAGGCCCTGCTCTGCTTAGCTTCCGAGATCAGACGAGATCGGGCGGAACCAGAGAGGTATGGCCGTAAGCTGCTTTTTATCTTTTTCCTAATCCTTTAGAACGTGTCAAAGATAATCAGAAGAGTTTCTTTTTCTAAAATTGAAGCAGTTCTTAGGATTGGCAAGAGAGGTTCCTAAAACCTGAAGGTAACTTTACTTTTCTTCACTGGCAATTCTAACATGTTGGGTTAGCACCTGTATTTCAACGGCTAAATTACAAACAAAAGTAGGCCAATTGTTAAATGTTGATCAACACTAATTTAGCAACCATGAAACGGAATCAATTTTGATGATATTGTCTAAGTTCCTTATATATCCAACGTTAAAACAACACTAAACATGCATCTCTTCGACAATGTGATATACTTTTTGTAATTTGTAGGTGTACAATCTGCGGCGCTCGGCGGCTTTCAGAGAGAAGTGAAAAAGCTTACGGCACCTGGGATTCCCAGGCGGTCTTCCATCCAGGTACTAACCAGGCCCTGCTCTGCTTAGCTTCCGAGATCAGACGAGATCGGGCGGAACCAGAGAGGTATGGCCGTAAGCTGCTTTTTATCTTTTTCCTAATCCTTTAGAACGTGTCAAAGATAATCAGAAGAGTTTCTTTTTCTAAAATTGAAGCAGTTCTTAGGATTGGCAAGAGAGGTTCCTAAAACCTGAAGGTAACTTTACTTTTCTTCACTGGCAATTCTAACATGTTGGGTTAGCACCTGTATTTCAACGGCTAAATTACAAACAAAAGTAGGCCAATTGTTAAATGTTGATCAACACTAATTTAGCAACCATGAAACGGAATCAATTTTGATGATATTGTCTAAGTTCCTTATATATCCAACGTTAAAACAACACTAAACATGCATCTCTTCGACAATGTGATATACTTTTTGTAATTTGTAGGTGTACAATCTGCGGCGCTCGGCGGCTTTCAGAGAGAAGTGAAAAAGCTTACGGCACCTGGGATTCCCAGGCGGTCTTCCATCCAGGTACTAACCAGGCCCTGCTCTGCTTAGCTTCCGAGATCAGACGAGATCGGGCGGAACCAGAGAGGTATGGCCGTAAGCTGCTTTTTATCTTTTTCCTAATCCTTTATAATGCGTCAAAAAATTATGTCACGCCTGCCGTTGGCATCTTTGTGTGGGTTAAATAAGGGTATGCAAAGAAGGCTGTGACATCCTATGCCGAAAATTGGATGGACTAGAGAAGACCCGCCCAGGAGTCCCAGCCAATCGGTGGATGGCCATTGCAGTCCCCGCCACCTCAAATGGCCTGACGATGGTATGGACGTAAGCCACCTTTCATCTTCTTCCTATTGCATCTCTTCTACAATGTGAAATACTTTTTACAATTGTGTAGGTGTACAATCTGCGGCGCTGGGCGGCTTTCGGAGAGAGAAGTGAAAAAGCTTACGGCACCTGGGATTCCCAGGCGGTCTTCCATCCAGGTACTAACCAGGCCCTGCTCTGCTTAGCTTCCGAGATCAGACGAGATCGGGCGGAACCAGAGAGGTATGGCCGTAAGCTGCTTTTTATCTTTTTCCTAATCCTTTAGAACGTGTCAAAGATAATCAGAAGAGTTTCTTTTTCTAAAATTGAAGCAGTTCTTAGGATTGGCAAGAGAGGTTCCTAAAACCTGAAGGTAACTTTACTTTTCTTCACTGGCAATTCTAACATGTTGGGTTAGCACCTGTATTTCAACGGCTAAATTACAAACAAAAGTAGGCCAATTGTTAAATGTTGATCAACACTAATTTAGCAACCATGAAACGGAATCAATTTTGATGATATTGTCTAAGTTCCTTATATATCCAACGTTAAAACAACACTAAACATGCATCTCTTCGACAATGTGATATACTTTTTGTAATTTGTAGGTGTACAATCTGCGGCGCTCGGCGGCTTTCAGAGAGAAGTGAAAAAGCTTACGGCACCTGGGATTCCCAGGCGGTCTTCCATCCAGGTACTAACCAGGCCCTGCTCTGCTTAGCTTCCGAGATCAGACGAGATCGGGCGGAACCAGAGAGGTATGGCCGTAAGCTGCTTTTTATCTTTTTCCTAATCCTTTAGAACGTGTCAAAGATAATCAGAAGAGTTTCTTTTTCTAAAATTGAAGCAGTTCTTAGGATTGGCAAGAGAGGTTCCTAAAACCTGAAGGTAACTTTACTTTTCTTCACTGGCAATTCTAACATGTTGGGTTAGCACCTGTATTTCAACGGCTAAATTACAAACAAAAGTAGGCCAATTGTTAAATGTTGATCAACACTAATTTAGCAACCATGAAACGGAATCAATTTTGATGATATTGTCTAAGTTCCTTATATATCCAACGTTAAAACAACACTAAACATGCATCTCTTCGACAATGTGATATACTTTTTGTAATTTGTAGGTGTACAATCTGCGGCGCTCGGCGGCTTTCAGAGAGAAGTGAAAAAGCTTACGGCACCTGGGATTCCCAGGCGGTCTTCCATCCAGGTACTAACCAGGCCCTGCTCTGCTTAGCTTCCGAGATCAGACGAGATCGGGCGGAACCAGAGAGGTATGGCCGTAAGCTGCTTTTTATCTTTTTCCTAATCCTTTAGAACGTGTCAAAGATAATCAGAAGAGTTTCTTTTTCTAAAATTGAAGCAGTTCTTAGGATTGGCAAGAGAGGTTCCTAAAACCTGAAGGTAACTTTACTTTTCTTCACTGGCAATTCTAACATGTTGGGTTAGCACCTGTATTTCAACGGCTAAATTACAAACAAAAGTAGGCCAATTGTTAAATGTTGATCAACACTAATTTAGCAACCATGAAACGGAATCAATTTTGATGATATTGTCTAAGTTCCTTATATATCCAACGTTAAAACAACACTAAACATGCATCTCTTCGACAATGTGATATACTTTTTGTAATTTGTAGGTGTACAATCTGCGGCGCTCGGCGGCTTTCAGAGAGAAGTGAAAAAGCTTACGGCACCTGGGATTCCCAGGCGGTCTTCCATCCAGGTACTAACCAGGCCCTGCTCTGCTTAGCTTCCGAGATCAGACGAGATCGGGCGGAACCAGAGAGGTATGGCCGTAAGCTGCTTTTTATCTTTTTCCTAATCCTTTATAATGCGTCAAAAAATTATGTCACGCCTGCCGTTGGCATCTTTGTGTGGGTTAAATAAGGGTATGCAAAGAAGGCTGTGACATCCTATGCCGAAAATTGGATGGACTAGAGAAGACCCGCCCAGGAGTCCCAGCCAATCGGTGGATGGCCATTGCAGTCCCCGCCACCTCAAATGGCCTGACGATGGTATGGACGTAAGCCACCTTTCATCTTCTTCCTATTGCATCTCTTCTACAATGTGAAATACTTTTTACAATTGTGTAGGTGTACAATCTGCGGCGCTGGGCGGCTTTCGGAGAGAGAAGTGAAAAAGCTTACGGCACCTGGGATTCCCAGGCGGTCTTCCATCCAGGTACTAACCAGGCCCTGCTCTGCTTAGCTTCCGAGATCAGACGAGATCGGGCGGAACCAGAGAGGTATGGCCGTAAGCTGCTTTTTATCTTTTTCCTAATCCTTTAGAACGTGTCAAAGATAATCAGAAGAGTTTCTTTTTCTAAAATTGAAGCAGTTCTTAGGATTGGCAAGAGAGGTTCCTAAAACCTGAAGGTAACTTTACTTTTCTTCACTGGCAATTCTAACATGTTGGGTTAGCACCTGTATTTCAACGGCTAAATTACAAACAAAAGTAGGCCAATTGTTAAATGTTGATCAACACTAATTTAGCAACCATGAAACGGAATCAATTTTGATGATATTGTCTAAGTTCCTTATATATCCAACGTTAAAACAACACTAAACATGCATCTCTTCGACAATGTGATATACTTTTTGTAATTTGTAGGTGTACAATCTGCGGCGCTCGGCGGCTTTCAGAGAGAAGTGAAAAAGCTTACGGCACCTGGGATTCCCAGGCGGTCTTCCATCCAGGTACTAACCAGGCCCTGCTCTGCTTAGCTTCCGAGATCAGACGAGATCGGGCGGAACCAGAGAGGTATGGCCGTAAGCTGCTTTTTATCTTTTTCCTAATCCTTTATAATGCGTCAATGAATTATGACACGCCTGCCGTTGGCATCTTTGTGTGGGTTAAATAAGGGTATGCAAAGAAGGCTGTGACATCCCATGCCGAAAATTGGATGGACTAGAGAAGACCCGCCCAGGGGTCCCAGCCAATCGGTGAATGGCCATTGCAGTCCCCGCCACCTCAAATGGCCTGACGATGGTATGGACGTAAGCCACCTTTCATCTTCTTCCTATTGCATCTCTTCTACAATGTGACATTTTTTTTACAATTGTGTAGGTGTACAATCTACGGCGCTGGGCGGCTTTCAGAGAGAGAAGTGAAAAAGCTTACGGCACCTGGGATTCCCAGGCGGTCTTCCATCCAGGTACTAACCAGGCCCTGCTCTGCTTAGCTTCCGAGATCAGACGAGATCGGGTGGAACCAGAGAGGTATGGCCGTAAGCTGCTTTTCATCTTTTTCCTAATCCTTTAAAACGTGTCAAAGATAATCAGAAGTTTCTTTTTCTAAAATTGAAGCAGTTCTTAGCATTGGCAAGAGAGGTTCCTAAAGCCTGAAGGTAACTTTACTTTTCTTCACTGGCAATTCTAACATGTTGGGTTAGCACCTGTATTTCAACGGCTAAATTACAAACAATAGTATGCCAATCGTAAATGTTGATCAACACTAATTTAGCAATCATGAAACGGAATCATTTTGGATAATATTGTCTAATTTCCTTTAATATCCAACGTTAAAACAGGTGTACAATCTGCGGCGCTCGGCGGCTTTCGGAGAGAGAAGTGAAAAAGCTTACGGCACCTGGGATTCCCAGGCGGTCTTCCATCCAGGTACTAACCAGGCCCTGCTCTGCTTAGCTTCCGAGATCAGACGAGATCGGGCGGAACCAGAGAGGTATGGCCGTAAGCTGCTTTTCATCTTTTTCCTAATCCTTTAAAACGTGTCAAAGATAATCAGAAGTTTCTTTTTCTAAAATTGAAGCAGTTCTTAGCATTGGCAAGAGAGGTTCCTAAAGCCTGAAGGTAACTTTACTTTTCTTCACTGGCAATTCTAACATGTTGGGTTAGCACCTGTATTTCAACGGCTAAATTACAAACAATAGTATGCCAATCGTAAATGTTGATCAACACTAATTTAGCAATCATGAAACGGAATCATTTTGGATAATATTGTCTAATTTCCTTTAATATCCAACGTTAAAACAGGTGTACAATCTGCGGCGCTCGGCGGCTTTCGGAGAGAGAAGTGAAAAAGCTTACGGCACCTGGGATTCCCAGGCGGTCTTCCATCCAGGTACTAACCAGGCCCTGCTCTGCTTAGCTTCCGAGATCAGACGAGATCGGGCGGAACCAGAGAGGTATGGCCGTAAGCTGCTTTTCATCTTTTTCCTAATCCTTTAAAACGTGTGAAAGATAATCAGAAGTTTCTTTTTCTAAAATTGAAGCAGTTCTTAGCATTGGCAAGAGAGGTTCCTAAAGCCTGAAGGTAACTTTACTTTTCTTCACTGGCAATTCTAACATGTTGGGTTAGCACCTGTATTTCAACGGCTAAATTACAAACAATAGTATGCCAATCGTAAATGTTGATCAACACTAATTTAGCAATCATGAAACGGAATCATTTTGGATAATATTGTCTAATTTCCTTTCATATCCAACGTTAAAACAACACTAAACATGCATCTCTTCAACAATGTGATATTCTTTTTGTAATTTGTAGGTGTACAATCTGCGGCGCTCGGCGGCTTTCGGAGAGAGAAGTGAAAAAGCTTACGGCACCTGGGATTCCCAGGCGGTCTTCCATCCAGGTACTAACCAGGCCCTGCTCTGCTTAGCTTCCGAGATCAGACGAGATCGGGCGGAACCAGAGAGGTATGGCCGTAAGCTGCTTTTTATCTTTTTCCTAATCCTTTATAATGCGTCAATGAATTATGACACGCCTGCCGTTGGCATCTTTGTGTGGGTTAAATAAGGGTATGCAAAGAAGGCTGTGACATCCCATGCCGAAAATTGGATGGACTAGAGAAGACCCGCCCAGGGGTCCCAGCCAATCGGTGAATGGCCATTGCAGTCCCCGCCACCTCAAATGGCCTGACGATGGTATGGACGTAAGCCACCTTTCATCTTCTTCCTATTGCATCTCTTCTACAATGTGACATTTTTTTTACAATTGTGTAGGTGTACAATCTACGGCGCTGGGCGGCTTTCAGAGAGAGAAGTGAAAAAGCTTACGGCACCTGGGATTCCCAGGCGGTCTTCCATCCAGGTACTAACCAGGCCCTGCTCTGCTTAGCTTCCGAGATCAGACGCGATCGGGCGGAACCAGAGAGGTATGGCCGTAAGCTGCTTTTCATCTTTTTCCTAATCCTTTAAAACGTGTCAAAGATAATCAGAAGTTTCTTTTTCTAAAATTGAAGCAGTTCTTAGCATTGGCAAGAGAGGTTCCTAAAGCCTGAAGGTAACTTTACTTTTCTTCACTGGCAATTCTAACATGTTGGGTTAGCACCTGTATTTCAACGGCTAAATTACAAACAATAGTATGCCAATCGTAAATGTTGATCAACACTAATTTAGCAATCATGAAACGGAATCATTTTGGATAATATTGTCTAATTTCCTTTCATATCCAACGTTAAAACAACACTAAACATGCATCTCTTCAACAATGTGATATTCTTTTTGTAATTTGTAGGTGTACAATCTGCGGCGCTCGGCGGTTTTCGGAGAGAGAAGTGAAAAAGCTTACGGCACCTGGGATTCCCAGGCGGTCTTCCATCCAGGTACTAACCAGGCCCTGCTCTGCTTAGCTTCCGAGATCAGACGAGATCGGGCGGAACCAGAGAGGTATGGCCGTAAGCTGCTTTTTATCTTTTTCCTAATCCTTTATAATGCGTCAATGAATTATGACACGCCTGCCGTTGGCATCTTTGTGTGGGTTAAATAAGGGTATGCAAAGAAGGCTGTGACATCCCATGCCGAAAATTGGATGGACTAGAGAAGACCCGCCCAGGGGTCCCAGCCAATCGGTGAATGGCCATTGCAGTCCCCGCCACCTCAAATGGCCTGACGATGGTATGGACGTAAGCCACCTTTCATCTTCTTCCTATTGCATCTCTTCTACAATGTGACATTTTTTTTACAATTGTGTAGGTGTACAATCTACGGCGCTGGGCGGCTTTCAGAGAGAGAAGTGAAAAAGCTTACGGCACCTGGGATTCCCAGGCGGTCTTCCATCCAGGTACTAACCAGGCCCTGCTCTGCTTAGCTTCCGAGATCAGACGAGATCGGGCGGAACCAGAGAGGTATGGCCGTAAGCTGCTTTTGATCTTTTTCCTAATCCTTTAAAACGTGTCAAAGATAATCAGAAGTTTCTTTTTCTAAAATTGAAGCAGTTCTTAGCATTGGCAAGAGAGGTTCCTAAAGCCTGAAGGTAACTTTACTTTTCTTCACTGGCAATTCTAACATGTTGGGTTAGCACCTGTATTTCAACGGCTAAATTACAAACAATAGTATGCCAATCGTAAATGTTGATCAACACTAATTTAGCAATCATGAAACGGAATCATTTTGGATAATATTGTCTAATTTCCTTTCATATCCAACGTTAAAACAACACTAAACATGCATCTCTTCAACAATGTGATATTCTTTTTGTAATTTGTAGGTGTACAATCTGCGGCGCTCGGCGGCTTTCGGAGAGAGAAGTGAAAAAGCTTACGGCACCTGGGATTCCCAGGCGGTCTTCCATCCAGGTACTAACCAGGCCCTGCTCTGCTTAGCTTCCGAGATCAGACGAGATCGGGCGGAACCAGAGAGGTATGGCCGTAAGCTGCTTTTTATCTTTTTCCTAATCCTTTATAATGCGTCAATGAATTATGACACGCCTGCCGTTGGCATCTTTGTGTGGGTTAAATAAGGGTATGCAAAGAAGGCTGTGACATCCCATGCCGAAAATTGGATGGACTAGAGAAGACCCGCCCAGGGGTCCCAGCCAATCGGTGAATGGCCATTGCAGTCCCCGCCACCTCAAATGGCCTGACGATGGTATGGACGTAAGCCACCTTTCATCTTCTTCCTATTGCATCTCTTCTACAATGTGACATTTTTTTTACAATTGTGTAGGTGTACAATCTACGGCGCTGGGCGGCTTTCAGAGAGAGAAGTGAAAAAGCTTACGGCACCTGGGATTCCCAGGCGGTCTTCCATCCAGGTACTAACCAGGCCCTGCTCTGCTTAGCTTCCGAGATCAGACGAGATCGGGCGGAACCAGAGAGGTATGGCCGTAAGCTGCTTTTCATCTTTTTCCTAATCCTTTAAAACGTGTCAAAGATAATCAGAAGTTTCTTTTTCTAAAATTGAAGCAGTTCTTAGCATTGGCAAGAGAGGTTCCTAAAGCCTGAAGGTAACTTTACTTTTCTTCACTGGCAATTCTAACATGTTGGGTTAGCACCTGTATTTCAACGGCTAAATTACAAACAATAGTATGCCAATCGTAAATGTTGATCAACACTAATTTAGCAATCATGAAACGGAATCATTTTGGATAATATTGTCTAATTTCCTTTAATATCCAACGTTAAAACAGGTGTACAATCTGCGGCGCTCGGCGGCTTTCGGAGAGAGAAGTGAAAAAGCTTACGGCACCTGGGATTCCCAGGCGGTCTTCCATCCAGGTACTAACCAGGCCCTGCTCTGCTTAGCTTCCGAGATCAGACGAGATCGGGCGGAACCAGAGAGGTATGGCCGTAAGCTGCTTTTCATCTTTTTCCTAATCCTTTAAAACGTGTCAAAGATAATCAGAAGTTTCTTTTTCTAAAATTGAAGCAGTTCTTAGCATTGGCAAGAGAGGTTCCTAAAGCCTGAAGGTAACTTTACTTTTCTTCACTGGCAATTCTAACATGTTGGGTTAGCACCTGTATTTCAACGGCTAAATTACAAACAATAGTATGCCAATCGTAAATGTTGATCAACACTAATTTAGCAATCATGAAACGGAATCATTTTGGATAATATTGTCTAATTTCCTTTAATATCCAACGTTAAAACAGGTGTACAATCTGCGGCGCTCGGCGGCTTTCGGAGAGAGAAGTGAAAAAGCTTACGGCACCTGGGATTCCCAGGCGGTCTTCCATCCAGGTACTAACCAGGCCCTGCTCTGCTTAGCTTCCGAGATCAGACGAGATCGGGCGGAACCAGAGAGGTATGGCCGTAAGCTGCTTTTCATCTTTTTCCTAATCCTTTAAAACGTGTCAAAGATAATCAGAAGTTTCTTTTTCTAAAATTGAAGCAGTTCTTAGCATTGGCAAGAGAGGTTCCTAAAGCCTGAAGGTAACTTTACTTTTCTTCACTGGCAATTCTAACATGTTGGGTTAGCACCTGTATTTCAACGGCTAAATTACAAACAATAGTATGCCAATCGTAAATGTTGATCAACACTAATTTAGCAATCATGAAACGGAATCATTTTGGATAATATTGTCTAATTTCCTTTCATATCCAACGTTAAAACAACACTAAACATGCATCTCTTCAACAATGTGATATTCTTTTTGTAATTTGTAGGTGTACAATCTGCGGCGCTCGGCGGCTTTCGGAGAGAGAAGTGAAAAAGCTTACGGCACCTGGGATTCCCAGGCGGTCTTCCATCCAGGTACTAACCAGGCCCTGCTCTGCTTAGCTTCCAAGATCAGACGAGATCGGGCGGAACCAGAGAGGTATGGCCGTAAGCTGCTTTTTATCTTTTTCCTAATCCTTTATAATGCGTCAATGAATTATGACACGCCTGCCGTTGGCATCTTTGTGTGGGTTAAATAAGGGTATGCAAAGAAGGCTGTGACATCCCATGCCGAAAATTGGATGGACTAGAGAAGACCCGCCCAGGGGTCCCAGCCAATCGGTGAATGGCCATTGCAGTCCCCGCCACCTCAAATGGCCTGACGATGGTATGGACGTAAGCCACCTTTCATCTTGTTCCTATTGCATCTCTTCTACAATGTGACATTTTTTTTACAATTGTGTAGGTGTACAATCTACGGCGCTGGGCGGCTTTCAGAGAGAGAAGTGAAAAAGCTTACGGCACCTGGGATTCCCAGGCGGTCTTCCATCCAGGTACTAACCAGGCCCTGCTCTGCTTAGCTTCCGAGATCAGACGAGATCGGGCGGAACCAGAGAGGTATGGCCGTAAGCTGCTTTTTATCTTTTTCCTAATCCTTTATAATGCGTCAATGAATTATGACACGCCTGCCGTTGGCATCTTTGTGTGGGTTAAATAAGGGTATGCAAAGAAGGCTGTGACATCCCATGCCGAAAATTGGATGGACTAGAGAAGACCCGCCCAGGGGTCCCAGCCAATCGGTGAATGGCCATTGCAGTCCCCGCCACCTCAAATGGCCTGACGATGGTATGGACGTAAGCCACCTTTCATCTTCTTCCTATTGCATCTCTTCTACAATGTGACATTTTTTTTACAATTGTGTAGGTGTACAATCTACGGCGCTGGGCGGCTTTCAGAGAGAGAAGTGAAAAAGCTTACGGCACCTGGGATTCCCAGGCGGTCTTCCATCCAGGTACTAACCAGGCCCTGCTCTGCTTAGCTTCCGAGATCAGACGAGATCGGGCGGAACCAGAGAGGTATGGCCGTAAGCTGCTTTTGATCTTTTTCCTAATCCTTTAAAACGTGTCAAAGATAATCAGAAGTTTCTTTTTCTAAAATTGAAGCAGTTCTTAGCATTGGCAAGAGAGGTTCCTAAAGCCTGAAGGTAACTTTACTTTTCTTCACTGGCAATTCTAACATGTTGGGTTAGCACCTGTATTTCAACGGCTAAATTACAAACAATAGTATGCCAATCGTAAATGTTGATCAACACTAATTTAGCAATCATGAAACGGAATCATTTTGGATAATATTGTCTAATTTCCTTTCATATCCAACGTTAAAACAACACTAAACATGCATCTCTTCAACAATGTGATATTCTTTTTGTAATTTGTAGGTGTACAATCTGCGGCGCTCGGCGGCTTTCGGAGAGAGAAGTGAAAAAGCTTACGGCACCTGGGATTCCCAGGCGGTCTTCCATCCAGGTACTAACCAGGCCCTGCTCTGCTTAGCTTCCGAGATCAGACGAGATCGGGCGGAACCAGAGAGGTATGGCCGTAAGCTGCTTTTTATCTTTTTCCTAATCCTTTATAATGCGTCAATGAATTATGACACGCCTGCCGTTGGCATCTTTGTGTGGGTTAAATAAGGGTATGCAAAGAAGGCTGTGACATCCCATGCCGAAAATTGGATGGACTAGAGAAGACCCGCCCAGGGGTCCCAGCCAATCGGTGAATGGCCATTGCAGTCCCCGCCACCTCAAATGGCCTGACGATGGTATGGACGTAAGCCACCTTTCATCTTCTTCCTATTGCATCTCTTCTACAATGTGACATTTTTTTTACAATTGTGTAGGTGTACAATCTACGGCGCTGGGCGGCTTTCAGAGAGAGAAGTGAAAAAGCTTACGGCACCTGGGATTCCCAGGCGGTCTTCCATCCAGGTACTAACCAGGCCCTGCTCTGCTTAGCTTCCGAGATCAGACGAGATCGGGCGGAACCAGAGAGGTATGGCCGTAAGCTGCTTTTCATCTTTTTCCTAATCCTTTAAAACGTGTCAAAGATAATCAGAAGTTTCTTTTTCTAAAATTGAAGCAGTTCTTAGCATTGGCAAGAGAGGTTCCTAAAGCCTGAAGGTAACTTTACTTTTCTTCACTGGCAATTCTAACATGTTGGGTTAGCACCTGTATTTCAACGGCTAAATTACAAACAATAGTATGCCAATCGTAAATGTTGATCAACACTAATTTAGCAATCATGAAACGGAATCATTTTGGATAATATTGTCTAATTTCCTTTAATATCCAACGTTAAAACAGGTGTACAATCTGCGGCGCTCGGCGGCTTTCGGAGAGAGAAGTGAAAAAGCTTACGGCACCTGGGATTCCCAGGCGGTCTTCCATCCAGGTACTAACCAGGCCCTGCTCTGCTTAGCTTCCGAGATCAGACGAGATCGGGCGGAACCAGAGAGGTATGGCCGTAAGCTGCTTTTCATCTTTTTCCTAATCCTTTAAAACGTGTCAAAGATAATCAGAAGTTTCTTTTTCTAAAATTGAAGCAGTTCTTAGCATTGGCAAGAGAGGTTCCTAAAGCCTGAAGGTAACTTTACTTTTCTTCACTGGCAATTCTAACATGTTGGGTTAGCACCTGTATTTCAACGGCTAAATTACAAACAATAGTATGCCAATCGTAAATGTTGATCAACACTAATTTAGCAATCATGAAACGGAATCATTTTGGATAATATTGTCTAATTTCCTTTCATATCCAACGTTAAAACAACACTAAACATGCATCTCTTCAACAATGTGATATTCTTTTTGTAATTTGTAGGTGTACAATCTGCGGCGCTCGGCGGCTTTCGGAGAGAGAAGTGAAAAAGCTTACGGCACCTGGGATTCCCAGGCGGTCTTCCATCCAGGTACTAACCAGGCCCTGCTCTGCTTAGCTTCCGAGATCAGACGAGATCGGGCGGAACCAGAGAGGTATGGCCGTAAGCTGCTTTTTATCTTTTTCCTAATCCTTTATAATGCGTCAATGAATTATGACACGCCTGCCGTTGGCATCTTTGTGTGGGTTAAATAAGGGTATGCAAAGAAGGCTGTGACATCCCATGCCGAAAATTGGATGGACTAGAGAAGACCCGCCCAGGGGTCCCAGCCAATCGGTGAATGGCCATTGCAGTCCCCGCCACCTCAAATGGCCTGACGATGGTATGGACGTAAGCCACCTTTCATCTTCTTCCTATTGCATCTCTTCTACAATGTGACATTTTTTTTACAATTGTGTAGGTGTACAATCTACGGCGCTGGGCGGCTTTCAGAGAGAGAAGTGAAAAAGCTTACGGCACCTGGGATTCCCAGGCGGTCTTCCATCCAGGTACTAACCAGGCCCTGCTCTGCTTAGCTTCCGAGATCAGACGAGATCGGGCGGAACCAGAGAGGTATGGCCGTAAGCTGCTTTTTATCTTTTTCCTAATCCTTTATAATGCGTCAATGAATTATGACACGCCTGCCGTTGGCATCTTTGTGTGGGTTAAATAAGGGTATGCAAAGAAGGCTGTGACATCCCATGCCGAAAATTGGATGGACTAGAGAAGACCCGCCCAGGGGTCCCAGCCAATCGGTGAATGGCCATTGCAGTCCCCGCCACCTCAAATGGCCTGACGATGGTATGGACGTAAGCCACCTTTCATCTTCTTCCTATTGCATCTCTTCTACAATGTGACATTTTTTTTACAATTGTGTAGGTGTACAATCTACGGCGCTGGGCGGCTTTCAGAGAGAGAAGTGAAAAAGCTTACGGCACCTGGGATTCCCAGGCGGTCTTCCATCCAGGTACTAACCAGGCCCTGCTCTGCTTAGCTTCCGAGATCAGACGAGATCGGGCGGAACCAGAGAGGTATGGCCGTAAGCTGCTTTTTATCTTTTTCCTAATCCTTTATAATGCGTCAATGAATTATGACACGCCTGCCGTTGGCATCTTTGTGTGGGTTAAATAAGGGTATGCAAAGAAGGCTGTGACATCCCATGCCGAAAATTGGATGGACTAGAGAAGACCCGCCCAGGGGTCCCAGCCAATCGGTGAATGGCCATTGCAGTCCCCGCCACCTCAAATGGCCTGACGATGGTATGGACGTAAGCCACCTTTCATCTTCTTCCTATTGCATCTCTTCTACAATGTGACATTTTTTTTACAATTGTGTAGGTGTACAATCTACGGCGCTGGGCGGCTTTCAGAGAGAGAAGTGAAAAAGCTTACGGCACCTGGGATTCCCAGGCGGTCTTCCATCCAGGTACTAACCAGGCCCTGCTCTGCTTAGCTTCCGAGATCAGACGAGATCGGGCGGAACCAGAGAGGTATGGCCGTAAGCTGCTTTTGATCTTTTTCCTAATCCTTTAAAACGTGTCAAAGATAATCAGAAGTTTCTTTTTCTAAAATTGAAGCAGTTCTTAGCATTGGCAAGAGAGGTTCCTAAAGCCTGAAGGTAACTTTACTTTTCTTCACTGGCAATTCTAACATGTTGGGTTAGCACCTGTATTTCAACGGCTAAATTACAAACAATAGTATGCCAATCGTAAATGTTGATCAACACTAATTTAGCAATCATGAAACGGAATCATTTTGGATAATATTGTCTAATTTCCTTTCATATCCAACGTTAAAACAACACTAAACATGCATCTCTTCAACAATGTGATATTCTTTTTGTAATTTGTAGGTGTACAATCTGCGGCGCTCGGCGGCTTTCGGAGAGAGAAGTGAAAAAGCTTACGGCACCTGGGATTCCCAGGCGGTCTTCCATCCAGGTACTAACCAGGCCCTGCTCTGCTTAGCTTCCGAGATCAGACGAGATCGGGCGGAACCAGAGAGGTATGGCCGTAAGCTGCTTTTTATCTTTTTCCTAATCCTTTATAATGCGTCAATGAATTATGACACGCCTGCCGTTGGCATCTTTGTGTGGGTTAAATAAGGGTATGCAAAGAAGGCTGTGACATCCCATGCCGAAAATTGGATGGACTAGAGAAGACCCGCCCAGGGGTCCCAGCCAATCGGTGAATGGCCATTGCAGTCCCCGCCACCTCAAATGGCCTGACGATGGTATGGACGTAAGCCACCTTTCATCTTCTTCCTATTGCATCTCTTCTACAATGTGACATTTTTTTTACAATTGTGTAGGTGTACAATCTACGGCGCTGGGCGGCTTTCAGAGAGAGAAGTGAAAAAGCTTACGGCACCTGGGATTCCCAGGCGGTCTTCCATCCAGGTACTAACCAGGCCCTGCTCTGCTTAGCTTCCGAGATCAGACGAGATCGGGCGGAACCAGAGAGGTATGGCCGTAAGCTGCTTTTCATCTTTTTCCTAATCCTTTAAAACGTGTCAAAGATAATCAGAAGTTTCTTTTTCTAAAATTGAAGCAGTTCTTAGCATTGGCAAGAGAGGTTCCTAAAGCCTGAAGGTAACTTTACTTTTCTTCACTGGCAATTCTAACATGTTGGGTTAGCACCTGTATTTCAACGGCTAAATTACAAACAATAGTATGCCAATCGTAAATGTTGATCAACACTAATTTAGCAATCATGAAACGGAATCATTTTGGATAATATTGTCTAATTTCCTTTAATATCCAACGTTAAAACAGGTGTACAATCTGCGGCGCTCGGCGGCTTTCGGAGAGAGAAGTGAAAAAGCTTACGGCACCTGGGATTCCCAGGCGGTCTTCCATCCAGGTACTAACCAGGCCCTGCTCTGCTTAGCTTCCGAGATCAGACGAGATCGGGCGGAACCAGAGAGGTATGGCCGTAAGCTGCTTTTCATCTTTTTCCTAATCCTTTAAAACGTGTCAAAGATAATCAGAAGTTTCTTTTTCTAAAATTGAAGCAGTTCTTAGCATTGGCAAGAGAGGTTCCTAAAGCCTGAAGGTAACTTTACTTTTCTTCACTGGCAATTCTAACATGTTGGGTTAGCACCTGTATTTCAACGGCTAAATTACAAACAATAGTATGCCAATCGTAAATGTTGATCAACACTAATTTAGCAATCATGAAACGGAATCATTTTGGATAATATTGTCTAATTTCCTTTCATATCCAACGTTAAAACAACACTAAACATGCATCTCTTCAACAATGTGATATTCTTTTTGTAATTTGTAGGTGTACAATCTGCGGCGCTCGGCGGCTTTCGGAGAGAGAAGTGAAAAAGCTTACGGCACCTGGGATTCCCAGGCGGTCTTCCATCCAGGTACTAACCAGGCCCTGCTCTGCTTAGCTTCCGAGATCAGACGAGATCGGGCGGAACCAGAGAGGTATGGCCGTAAGCTGCTTTTTATCTTTTTCCTAATCCTTTATAATGCGTCAATGAATTATGACACGCCTGCCGTTGGCATCTTTGTGTGGGTTAAATAAGGGTATGCAAAGAAGGCTGTGACATCCCATGCCGAAAATTGGATGGACTAGAGAAGACCCGCCCAGGGGTCCCAGCCAATCGGTGAATGGCCATTGCAGTCCCCGCCACCTCAAATGGCCTGACGATGGTATGGACGTAAGCCACCTTTCATCTTCTTCCTATTGCATCTCTTCTACAATGTGACATTTTTTTTACAATTGTGTAGGTGTACAATCTACGGCGCTGGGCGGCTTTCAGAGAGAGAAGTGAAAAAGCTTACGGCACCTGGGATTCCCAGGCGGTCTTCCATCCAGGTACTAACCAGGCCCTGCTCTGCTTAGCTTCCGAGATCAGACGAGATCGGGCGGAACCAGAGAGGTATGGCCGTAAGCTGCTTTTTATCTTTTTCCTAATCCTTTATAATGCGTCAATGAATTATGACACGCCTGCCGTTGGCATCTTTGTGTGGGTTAAATAAGGGTATGCAAAGAAGGCTGTGACATCCCATGCCGAAAATTGGATGGACTAGAGAAGACCCGCCCAGGGGTCCCAGCCAATCGGTGAATGGCCATTGCAGTCCCCGCCACCTCAAATGGCCTGACGATGGTATGGACGTAAGCCACCTTTCATCTTCTTCCTATTGCATCTCTTCTACAATGTGACATTTTTTTTACAATTGTGTAGGTGTACAATCTACGGCGCTGGGCGGCTTTCAGAGAGAGAAGTGAAAAAGCTTACGGCACCTGGGATTCCCAGGCGGTCTTCCATCCAGGTACTAACCAGGCCCTGCTCTGCTTAGCTTCCGAGATCAGACGAGATCGGGCGGAACCAGAGAGGTATGGCCGTAAGCTGCTTTTGATCTTTTTCCTAATCCTTTAAAACGTGTCAAAGATAATCAGAAGTTTCTTTTTCTAAAATTGAAGCAGTTCTTAGCATTGGCAAGAGAGGTTCCTAAAGCCTGAAGGTAACTTTACTTTTCTTCACTGGCAATTCTAACATGTTGGGTTAGCACCTGTATTTCAACGGCTAAATTACAAACAATAGTATGCCAATCGTAAATGTTGATCAACACTAATTTAGCAATCATGAAACGGAATCATTTTGGATAATATTGTCTAATTTCCTTTCATATCCAACGTTAAAACAACACTAAACATGCATCTCTTCAACAATGTGATATTCTTTTTGTAATTTGTAGGTGTACAATCTGCGGCGCTCGGCGGCTTTCGGAGAGAGAAGTGAAAAAGCTTACGGCACCTGGGATTCCCAGGCGGTCTTCCATCCAGGTACTAACCAGGCCCTGCTCTGCTTAGCTTCCGAGATCAGACGAGATCGGGCGGAACCAGAGAGGTATGGCCGTAAGCTGCTTTTCATCTTTTTCCTAATCCTTTAAAACGTGTCAAAGATAATCAGAAGTTTCTTTTTCTAAAATTGAAGCAGTTCTTAGCATTGGCAAGAGAGGTTCCTAAAGCCTGAAGGTAACTTTACTTTTCTTCACTGGCAATTCTAACATGTTGGGTTAGCACCTGTATTTCAACGGCTAAATTACAAACAATAGTATGCCAATCGTAAATGTTGATCAACACTAATTTAGCAATCATGAAACGGAATCATTTTGGATAATATTGTCTAATTTCCTTTAATATCCAACGTTAAAACAGGTGTACAATCTGCGGCGCTCGGCGGCTTTCGGAGAGAGAAGTGAAAAAGCTTACGGCACCTGGGATTCCCAGGCGGTCTTCCATCCAGGTACTAACCAGGCCCTGCTCTGCTTAGCTTCCGAGATCAGACGAGATCGGGCGGAACCAGAGAGGTATGGCCGTAAGCTGCTTTTCATCTTTTTCCTAATCCTTTAAAACGTGTCAAAGATAATCAGAAGTTTCTTTTTCTAAAATTGAAGCAGTTCTTAGCATTGGCAAGAGAGGTTCCTAAAGCCTGAAGGTAACTTTACTTTTCTTCACTGGCAATTCTAACATGTTGGGTTAGCACCTGTATTTCAACGGCTAAATTACAAACAATAGTATGCCAATCGTAAATGTTGATCAACACTAATTTAGCAATCATGAAACGGAATCATTTTGGATAATATTGTCTAATTTCCTTTCATATCCAACGTTAAAACAACACTAAACATGCATCTCTTCAACAATGTGATATTCTTTTTGTAATTTGTAGGTGTACAATCTGCGGCGCTCGGCGGCTTTCGGAGAGAGAAGTGAAAAAGCTTACGGCACCTGGGATTCCCAGGCGGTCTTCCATCCAGGTACTAACCAGGCCCTGCTCTGCTTAGCTTCCAAGATCAGACGAGATCGGGCGGAACCAGAGAGGTATGGCCGTAAGCTGCTTTTTATCTTTTTCCTAATCCTTTATAATGCGTCAATGAATTATGACACGCCTGCCGTTGGCATCTTTGTGTGGGTTAAATAAGGGTATGCAAAGAAGGCTGTGACATCCCATGCCGAAAATTGGATGGACTAGAGAAGACCCGCCCAGGGGTCCCAGCCAATCGGTGAATGGCCATTGCAGTCCCCGCCACCTCAAATGGCCTGACGATGGTATGGACGTAAGCCACCTTTCATCTTCTTCCTATTGCATCTCTTCTACAATGTGACATTTTTTTTACAATTGTGTAGGTGTACAATCTACGGCGCTGGGCGGCTTTCAGAGAGAGAAGTGAAAAAGCTTACGGCACCTGGGATTCCCAGGCGGTCTTCCATCCAGGTACTAACCAGGCCCTGCTCTGCTTAGCTTCCGAGATCAGACGAGATCGGGCGGAACCAGAGAGGTATGGCCGTAAGCTGCTTTTTATCTTTTTCCTAATCCTTTATAATGCGTCAATGAATTATGACACGCCTGCCGTTGGCATCTTTGTGTGGGTTAAATAAGGGTATGCAAAGAAGGCTGTGACATCCCATGCCGAAAATTGGATGGACTAGAGAAGACCCGCCCAGGGGTCCCAGCCAATCGGTGAATGGCCATTGCAGTCCCCGCCACCTCAAATGGCCTGACGATGGTATGGACGTAAGCCACCTTTCATCTTCTTCCTATTGCATCTCTTCTACAATGTGACATTTTTTTTACAATTGTGTAGGTGTACAATCTACGGCGCTGGGCGGCTTTCAGAGAGAGAAGTGAAAAAGCTTACGGCACCTGGGATTCCCAGGCGGTCTTCCATCCAGGTACTAACCAGGCCCTGCTCTGCTTAGCTTCCGAGATCAGACGAGATCGGGCGGAACCAGAGAGGTATGGCCGTAAGCTGCTTTTGATCTTTTTCCTAATCCTTTAAAACGTGTCAAAGATAATCAGAAGTTTCTTTTTCTAAAATTGAAGCAGTTCTTAGCATTGGCAAGAGAGGTTCCTAAAGCCTGAAGGTAACTTTACTTTTCTTCACTGGCAATTCTAACATGTTGGGTTAGCACCTGTATTTCAACGGCTAAATTACAAACAATAGTATGCCAATCGTAAATGTTGATCAACACTAATTTAGCAATCATGAAACGGAATCATTTTGGATAATATTGTCTAATTTCCTTTCATATCCAACGTTAAAACAACACTAAACATGCATCTCTTCAACAATGTGATATTCTTTTTGTAATTTGTAGGTGTACAATCTGCGGCGCTCGGCGGCTTTCGGAGAGAGAAGTGAAAAAGCTTACGGCACCTGGGATTCCCAGGCGGTCTTCCATCCAGGTACTAACCAGGCCCTGCTCTGCTTAGCTTCCGAGATCAGACGAGATCGGGCGGAACCAGAGAGGTATGGCCGTAAGCTGCTTTTTATCTTTTTCCTAATCCTTTATAATGCGTCAATGAATTATGACACGCCTGCCGTTGGCATCTTTGTGTGGGTTAAATAAGGGTATGCAAAGAAGGCTGTGACATCCCATGCCGAAAATTGGATGGACTAGAGAAGACCCGCCCAGGGGTCCCAGCCAATCGGTGAATGGCCATTGCAGTCCCCGCCACCTCAAATGGCCTGACGATGGTATGGACGTAAGCCACCTTTCATCTTCTTCCTATTGCATCTCTTCTACAATGTGACATTTTTTTTACAATTGTGTAGGTGTACAATCTACGGCGCTGGGCGGCTTTCAGAGAGAGAAGTGAAAAAGCTTACGGCACCTGGGATTCCCAGGCGGTCTTCCATCCAGGTACTAACCAGGCCCTGCTCTGCTTAGCTTCCGAGATCAGACGAGATCGGGCGGAACCAGAGAGGTATGGCCGTAAGCTGCTTTTCATCTTTTTCCTAATCCTTTAAAACGTGTCAAAGATAATCAGAAGTTTCTTTTTCTAAAATTGAAGCAGTTCTTAGCATTGGCAAGAGAGGTTCCTAAAGCCTGAAGGTAACTTTACTTTTCTTCACTGGCAATTCTAACATGTTGGGTTAGCACCTGTATTTCAACGGCTAAATTACAAACAATAGTATGCCAATCGTAAATGTTGATCAACACTAATTTAGCAATCATGAAACGGAATCATTTTGGATAATATTGTCTAATTTCCTTTAATATCCAACGTTAAAACAGGTGTACAATCTGCGGCGCTCGGCGGCTTTCGGAGAGAGAAGTGAAAAAGCTTACGGCACCTGGGATTCCCAGGCGGTCTTCCATCCAGGTACTAACCAGGCCCTGCTCTGCTTAGCTTCCGAGATCAGACGAGATCGGGCGGAACCAGAGAGGTATGGCCGTAAGCTGCTTTTCATCTTTTTCCTAATCCTTTAAAACGTGTCAAAGATAATCAGAAGTTTCTTTTTCTAAAATTGAAGCAGTTCTTAGCATTGGCAAGAGAGGTTCCTAAAGCCTGAAGGTAACTTTACTTTTCTTCACTGGCAATTCTAACATGTTGGGTTAGCACCTGTATTTCAACGGCTAAATTACAAACAATAGTATGCCAATCGTAAATGTTGATCAACACTAATTTAGCAATCATGAAACGGAATCATTTTGGATAATATTGTCTAATTTCCTTTCATATCCAACGTTAAAACAACACTAAACATGCATCTCTTCAACAATGTGATATTCTTTTTGTAATTTGTAGGTGTACAATCTGCGGCGCTCGGCGGCTTTCGGAGAGAGAAGTGAAAAAGCTTACGGCACCTGGGATTCCCAGGCGGTCTTCCATCCAGGTACTAACCAGGCCCTGCTCTGCTTAGCTTCCGAGATCAGACGAGATCGGGCGGAACCAGAGAGGTATGGCCGTAAGCTGCTTTTTATCTTTTTCCTAATCCTTTATAATGCGTCAATGAATTATGACACGCCTGCCGTTGGCATCTTTGTGTGGGTTAAATAAGGGTATGCAAAGAAGGCTGTGACATCCCATGCCGAAAATTGGATGGACTAGAGAAGACCCGCCCAGGGGTCCCAGCCAATCGGTGAATGGCCATTGCAGTCCCCGCCACCTCAAATGGCCTGACGATGGTATGGACGTAAGCCACCTTTCATCTTCTTCCTATTGCATCTCTTCTACAATGTGACATTTTTTTTACAATTGTGTAGGTGTACAATCTACGGCGCTGGGCGGCTTTCAGAGAGAGAAGTGAAAAAGCTTACGGCACCTGGGATTCCCAGGCGGTCTTCCATCCAGGTACTAACCAGGCCCTGCTCTGCTTAGCTTCCGAGATCAGACGAGATCGGGCGGAACCAGAGAGGTATGGCCGTAAGCTGCTTTTTATCTTTTTCCTAATCCTTTATAATGCGTCAATGAATTATGACACGCCTGCCGTTGGCATCTTTGTGTGGGTTAAATAAGGGTATGCAAAGAAGGCTGTGACATCCCATGCCGAAAATTGGATGGACTAGAGAAGACCCGCCCAGGGGTCCCAGCCAATCGGTGAATGGCCATTGCAGTCCCCGCCACCTCAAATGGCCTGACGATGGTATGGACGTAAGCCACCTTTCATCTTCTTCCTATTGCATCTCTTCTACAATGTGACATTTTTTTTACAATTGTGTAGGTGTACAATCTACGGCGCTGGGCGGCTTTCAGAGAGAGAAGTGAAAAAGCTTACGGCACCTGGGATTCCCAGGCGGTCTTCCATCCAGGTACTAACCAGGCCCTGCTCTGCTTAGCTTCCGAGATCAGACGAGATCGGGCGGAACCAGAGAGGTATGGCCGTAAGCTGCTTTTGATCTTTTTCCTAATCCTTTAAAACGTGTCAAAGATAATCAGAAGTTTCTTTTTCTAAAATTGAAGCAGTTCTTAGCATTGGCAAGAGAGGTTCCTAAAGCCTGAAGGTAACTTTACTTTTCTTCACTGGCAATTCTAACATGTTGGGTTAGCACCTGTATTTCAACGGCTAAATTACAAACAATAGTATGCCAATCGTAAATGTTGATCAACACTAATTTAGCAATCATGAAACGGAATCATTTTGGATAATATTGTCTAATTTCCTTTCATATCCAACGTTAAAACAACACTAAACATGCATCTCTTCAACAATGTGATATTCTTTTTGTAATTTGTAGGTGTACAATCTGCGGCGCTCGGCGGCTTTCGGAGAGAGAAGTGAAAAAGCTTACGGCACCTGGGATTCCCAGGCGGTCTTCCATCCAGGTACTAACCAGGCCCTGCTCTGCTTAGCTTCCGAGATCAGACGAGATCGGGCGGAACCAGAGAGGTATGGCCGTAAGCTGCTTTTTATCTTTTTCCTAATCCTTTATAATGCGTCAATGAATTATGACACGCCTGCCGTTGGCATCTTTGTGTGGGTTAAATAAGGGTATGCAAAGAAGGCTGTGACATCCCATGCCGAAAATTGGATGGACTAGAGAAGACCCGCCCAGGGGTCCCAGCCAATCGGTGAATGGCCATTGCAGTCCCCGCCACCTCAAATGGCCTGACGATGGTATGGACGTAAGCCACCTTTCATCTTCTTCCTATTGCATCTCTTCTACAATGTGACATTTTTTTTACAATTGTGTAGGTGTACAATCTACGGCGCTGGGCGGCTTTCAGAGAGAGAAGTGAAAAAGCTTACGGCACCTGGGATTCCCAGGCGGTCTTCCATCCAGGTACTAACCAGGCCCTGCTCTGCTTAGCTTCCGAGATCAGACGAGATCGGGCGGAACCAGAGAGGTATGGCCGTAAGCTGCTTTTCATCTTTTTCCTAATCCTTTAAAACGTGTCAAAGATAATCAGAAGTTTCTTTTTCTAAAATTGAAGCAGTTCTTAGCATTGGCAAGAGAGGTTCCTAAAGCCTGAAGGTAACTTTACTTTTCTTCACTGGCAATTCTAACATGTTGGGTTAGCACCTGTATTTCAACGGCTAAATTACAAACAATAGTATGCCAATCGTAAATGTTGATCAACACTAATTTAGCAATCATGAAACGGAATCATTTTGGATAATATTGTCTAATTTCCTTTAATATCCAACGTTAAAACAGGTGTACAATCTGCGGCGCTCGGCGGCTTTCGGAGAGAGAAGTGAAAAAGCTTACGGCACCTGGGATTCCCAGGCGGTCTTCCATCCAGGTACTAACCAGGCCCTGCTCTGCTTAGCTTCCGAGATCAGACGAGATCGGGCGGAACCAGAGAGGTATGGCCGTAAGCTGCTTTTCATCTTTTTCCTAATCCTTTAAAACGTGTCAAAGATAATCAGAAGTTTCTTTTTCTAAAATTGAAGCAGTTCTTAGCATTGGCAAGAGAGGTTCCTAAAGCCTGAAGGTAACTTTACTTTTCTTCACTGGCAATTCTAACATGTTGGGTTAGCACCTGTATTTCAACGGCTAAATTACAAACAATAGTATGCCAATCGTAAATGTTGATCAACACTAATTTAGCAATCATGAAACGGAATCATTTTGGATAATATTGTCTAATTTCCTTTAATATCCAACGTTAAAACAGGTGTACAATCTGCGGCGCTCGGCGGCTTTCGGAGAGAGAAGTGAAAAAGCTTACGGCACCTGGGATTCCCAGGCGGTCTTCCATCCAGGTACTAACCAGGCCCTGCTCTGCTTAGCTTCCGAGATCAGACGAGATCGGGCGGAACCAGAGAGGTATGGCCGTAAGCTGCTTTTCATCTTTTTCCTAATCCTTTAAAACGTGTCAAAGATAATCAGAAGTTTCTTTTTCTAAAATTGAAGCAGTTCTTAGCATTGGCAAGAGAGGTTCCTAAAGCCTGAAGGTAACTTTACTTTTCTTCACTGGCAATTCTAACATGTTGGGTTAGCACCTGTATTTCAACGGCTAAATTACAAACAATAGTATGCCAATCGTAAATGTTGATCAACACTAATTTAGCAATCATGAAACGGAATCATTTTGGATAATATTGTCTAATTTCCTTTCATATCCAACGTTAAAACAACACTAAACATGCATCTCTTCAACAATGTGATATTCTTTTTGTAATTTGTAGGTGTACAATCTGCGGCGCTCGGCGGCTTTCGGAGAGAGAAGTGAAAAAGCTTACGGCACCTGGGATTCCCAGGCGGTCTTCCATCCAGGTACTAACCAGGCCCTGCTCTGCTTAGCTTCCGAGATCAGACGAGATCGGGCGGAACCAGAGAGGTATGGCCGTAAGCTGCTTTTTATCTTTTTCCTAATCCTTTATAATGCGTCAATGAATTATGACACGCCTGCCGTTGGCATCTTTGTGTGGGTTAAATAAGGGTATGCAAAGAAGGCTGTGACATCCCATGCCGAAAATTGGATGGACTAGAGAAGACCCGCCCAGGGGTCCCAGCCAATCGGTGAATGGCCATTGCAGTCCCCGCCACCTCAAATGGCCTGACGATGGTATGGACGTAAGCCACCTTTCATCTTCTTCCTATTGCATCTCTTCTACAATGTGACATTTTTTTTACAATTGTGTAGGTGTACAATCTACGGCGCTGGGCGGCTTTCAGAGAGAGAAGTGAAAAAGCTTACGGCACCTGGGATTCCCAGGCGGTCTTCCATCCAGGTACTAACCAGGCCCTGCTCTGCTTAGCTTCCGAGATCAGACGAGATCGGGCGGAACCAGAGAGGTATGGCCGTAAGCTGCTTTTTATCTTTTTCCTAATCCTTTATAATGCGTCAATGAATTATGACACGCCTGCCGTTGGCATCTTTGTGTGGGTTAAATAAGGGTATGCAAAGAAGGCTGTGACATCCCATGCCGAAAATTGGATGGACTAGAGAAGACCCGCCCAGGGGTCCCAGCCAATCGGTGAATGGCCATTGCAGTCCCCGCCACCTCAAATGGCCTGACGATGGTATGGACGTAAGCCACCTTTCATCTTCTTCCTATTGCATCTCTTCTACAATGTGAAATTTTTTTTACAATTGTGTAGGTGTACAATCTACGGCGCTGGGCGGCTTTCAGAGAGAGAAGTGAAAAAGCTTACGGCACATGGGATTCCCAGGCGGTCTTCCATCCAGGTACTAACCAGGCCCTGCTCTGCTTAGCTTCCGAGATCAGACGAGATCGGGCGGAACCAGAGAGGTATGGCCGTAAGCTGCTTTTCATCTTTTTCCTAATCCTTTAAAACGTGTCAATGAATTATGACACGCCTGCCGTTGGCATCTTTGTGTGGGTTAAATAAGGGTATGCAAAGAAGGCTGTGACATCCCATGCCGAAAATTGGATGGACTAGAGAAGACCCGCCCAGGGGTCCCAGCCAATCGGTGAATGGCCATTGCAGTCCCCGCCACCTCAAATGGCCTGACGATGGTATGGACGTAAGCCACCTTTCATCTTCTTCCTATTGCATCTCTTCTACAATGTGACATTTTTTTTACAATTGTGTAGGTGTACAATCTACGGCGCTGGGCGGCTTTCAGAGAGAGAAGTGAAAAAGCTTACGGCACCTGGGATTCCCAGGCGGTCTTCCATCCAGGTACTAACCAGGCCCTGCTCTGCTTAGCTTCCGAGATCAGACGAGATCGGGCGGAACCAGAGAGGTATGGCCGTAAGCTGCTTTTCATCTTTTTCCTAATCCTTTAAAACGTGTCAAAGATAATCAGAAGTTTCTTTTTCTAAAATTGAAGCAGTTCTTAGCATTGGCAAGAGAGGTTCCTAAAGCCTGAAGGTAACTTTACTTTTCTTCACTGGCAATTCTAACATGTTGGGTTAGCACCTGTATTTCAACGGCTAAATTACAAACAATAGTATGCCAATCGTAAATGTTGATCAACACTAATTTAGCAATCATGAAACGGAATCATTTTGGATAATATTGTCTAATTTCCTTTAATATCCAACGTTAAAACAGGTGTACAATCTGCGGCGCTCGGCGGCTTTCGGAGAGAGAAGTGAAAAAGCTTACGGCACCTGGGATTCCCAGGCGGTCTTCCATCCAGGTACTAACCAGGCCCTGCTCTGCTTAGCTTCCGAGATCAGACGAGATCGGGCGGAACCAGAGAGGTATGGCCGTAAGCTGCTTTTCATCTTTTTCCTAATCCTTTAAAACGTGTCAAAGATAATCAGAAGTTTCTTTTTCTAAAATTGAAGCAGTTCTTAGCATTGGCAAGAGAGGTTCCTAAAGCCTGAAGGTAACTTTACTTTTCTTCACTGGCAATTCTAACATGTTGGGTTAGCACCTGTATTTCAACGGCTAAATTACAAACAATAGTATGCCAATCGTAAATGTTGATCAACACTAATTTAGCAATCATGAAACGGAATCATTTTGGATAATATTGTCTAATTTCCTTTAATATCCAACGTTAAAACAGGTGTACAATCTGCGGCGCTCGGCGGCTTTCGGAGAGAGAAGTGAAAAAGCTTACGGCACCTGGGATTCCCAGGCGGTCTTCCATCCAGGTACTAACCAGGCCCTGCTCTGCTTAGCTTCCGAGATCAGACGAGATCGGGCGGAACCAGAGAGGTATGGCCGTAAGCTGCTTTTCATCTTTTTCCTAATCCTTTAAAACGTGTCAAAGATAATCAGAAGTTTCTTTTTCTAAAATTGAAGCAGTTCTTAGCATTGGCAAGAGAGGTTCCTAAAGCCTGAAGGTAACTTTACTTTTCTTCACTGGCAATTCTAACATGTTGGGTTAGCACCTGTATTTCAACGGCTAAATTACAAACAATAGTATGCCAATCGTAAATGTTGATCAACACTAATTTAGCAATCATGAAACGGAATCATTTTGGATAATATTGTCTAATTTCCTTTCATATCCAACGTTAAAACAACACTAAACATGCATCTCTTCAACAATGTGATATTCTTTTTGTAATTTGTAGGTGTACAATCTGCGGCGCTCGGCGGCTTTCGGAGAGAGAAGTGAAAAAGCTTACGGCACCTGGGATTCCCAGGCGGTCTTCCATCCAGGTACTAACCAGGCCCTGCTCTGCTTAGCTTCCGAGATCAGACGAGATCGGGCGGAACCAGAGAGGTATGGCCGTAAGCTGCTTTTTATCTTTTTCCTAATCCTTTATAATGCGTCAATGAATTATGACACGCCTGCCGTTGGCATCTTTGTGTGGGTTAAATAAGGGTATGCAAAGAAGGCTGTGACATCCCATGCCGAAAATTGGATGGACTAGAGAAGACCCGCCCAGGGGTCCCAGCCAATCGGTGAATGGCCATTGCAGTCCCCGCCACCTCAAATGGCCTGACGATGGTATGGACGTAAGCCACCTTTCATCTTCTTCCTATTGCATCTCTTCTACAATGTGACATTTTTTTTACAATTGTGTAGGTGTACAATCTACGGCGCTGGGCGGCTTTCAGAGAGAGAAGTGAAAAAGCTTACGGCACCTGGGATTCCCAGGCGGTCTTCCATCCAGGTACTAACCAGGCCCTGCTCTGCTTAGCTTCCGAGATCAGACGAGATCGGGCGGAACCAGAGAGGTATGGCCGTAAGCTGCTTTTTATCTTTTTCCTAATCCTTTATAATGCGTCAATGAATTATGACACGCCTGCCGTTGGCATCTTTGTGTGGGTTAAATAAGGGTATGCAAAGAAGGCTGTGACATCCCATGCCGAAAATTGGATGGACTAGAGAAGACCCGCCCAGGGGTCCCAGCCAATCGGTGAATGGCCATTGCAGTCCCCGCCACCTCAAATGGCCTGACGATGGTATGGACGTAAGCCACCTTTCATCTTCTTCCTATTGCATCTCTTCTACAATGTGAAATTTTTTTTACAATTGTGTAGGTGTACAATCTACGGCGCTGGGCGGCTTTCAGAGAGAGAAGTGAAAAAGCTTACGGCACATGGGATTCCCAGGCGGTCTTCCATCCAGGTACTAACCAGGCCCTGCTCTGCTTAGCTTCCGAGATCAGACGAGATCGGGCGGAACCAGAGAGGTATGGCCGTAAGCTGCTTTTCATCTTTTTCCTAATCCTTTAAAACGTGTCAAAGATAATCAGAAGTTTCTTTTTCTAAAATTGAAGCAGTTCTTAGCATTGGCAAGAGAGGTTCCTAAAGCCTGAAGGTAACTTTACTTTTCTTCACTGGCAATTCTAACATGTTGGGTTAGCACCTGTATTTCAACGGCTAAATTACAAACAATAGTATGCCAATCGTAAATGTTGATCAACACTAATTTAGCAATCATGAAACGGAATCATTTTGGATAATATTGTCTAATTTCCTTTAATATCCAACGTTAAAACAGGTGTACAATCTGCGGCGCTCGGCGGCTTTCGGAGAGAGAAGTGAAAAAGCTTACGGCACCTGGGATTCCCAGGCGGTCTTCCATCCAGGTACTAACCAGGCCCTGCTCTGCTTAGCTTCCGAGATCAGACGAGATCGGGCGGAACCAGAGAGGTATGGCCGTAAGCTGCTTTTCATCTTTTTCCTAATCCTTTAAAACGTGTCAAAGATAATCAGAAGTTTCTTTTTCTAAAATTGAAGCAGTTCTTAGCATTGGCAAGAGAGGTTCCTAAAGCCTGAAGGTAACTTTACTTTTCTTCACTGGCAATTCTAACATGTTGGGTTAGCACCTGTATTTCAACGGCTAAATTACAAACAATAGTATGCCAATCGTAAATGTTGATCAACACTAATTTAGCAATCATGAAACGGAATCATTTTGGATAATATTGTCTAATTTCCTTTCATATCCAACGTTAAAACAACACTAAACATGCATCTCTTCAACAATGTGATATTCTTTTTGTAATTTGTAGGTGTACAATCTGCGGCGCTCGGCGGCTTTCGGAGAGAGAAGTGAAAAAGCTTACGGCACCTGGGATTCCCAGGCGGTCTTCCATCCAGGTACTAACCAGGCCCTGCTCTGCTTAGCTTCCGAGATCAGACGAGATCGGGCGGAACCAGAGAGGTATGGCCGTAAGCTGCTTTTTATCTTTTTCCTAATCCTTTATAATGCGTCAATGAATTATGACACGCCTGCCGTTGGCATCTTTGTGTGGGTTAAATAAGGGTATGCAAAGAAGGCTGTGACATCCCATGCCGAAAATTGGATGGACTAGAGAAGACCCGCCCAGGGGTCCCAGCCAATCGGTGAATGGCCATTGCAGTCCCCGCCACCTCAAATGGCCTGACGATGGTATGGACGTAAGCCACCTTTCATCTTCTTCCTATTGCATCTCTTCTACAATGTGACATTTTTTTTACAATTGTGTAGGTGTACAATCTACGGCGCTGGGCGGCTTTCAGAGAGAGAAGTGAAAAAGCTTACGGCACCTGGGATTCCCAGGCGGTCTTCCATCCAGGTACTAACCAGGCCCTGCTCTGCTTAGCTTCCGAGATCAGACGAGATCGGGCGGAACCAGAGAGGTATGGCCGTAAGCTGCTTTTCATCTTTTTCCTAATCCTTTAAAACGTGTCAAAGATAATCAGAAGTTTCTTTTTCTAAAATTGAAGCAGTTCTTAGCATTGGCAAGAGAGGTTCCTAAAGCCTGAAGGTAACTTTACTTTTCTTCACTGGCAATTCTAACATGTTGGGTTAGCACCTGTATTTCAACGGCTAAATTACAAACAATAGTATGCCAATCGTAAATGTTGATCAACACTAATTTAGCAATCATGAAACGGAATCATTTTGGATAATATTGTCTAATTTCCTTTCATATCCAACGTTAAAACAACACTAAACATGCATCTCTTCAACAATGTGATATTCTTTTTGTAATTTGTAGGTGTACAATCTACGGCGCTGGGCGGCTTTCAGAGAGAGAAGTGAAAAAGCTTACGGCACCTGGGATTCCCAGGCGGTCTTCCATCCAGGTACTAACCAGGCCCTGCTCTGCTTAGCTTCCGAGATCAGACGAGATCGGGCGGAACCAGAGAGGTATGGCCGTAAGCTGCTTTTTATCTTTTTCCTAATCCTTTATAATGCGTCAATGAATTATGACACGCCTGCCGTTGGCATCTTTGTGTGGGTTAAATAAGGGTATGCAAAGAAGGCTGTGACATCCCATGCCGAAAATTGGATGGACTAGAGAAGACCCGCCCAGGGGTCCCAGCCAATCGGTGAATGGCCATTGCAGTCCCCGCCACCTCAAATGGCCTGACGATGGTATGGACGTAAGCCACCTTTCATCTTCTTCCTATTGCATCTCTTCTACAATGTGAAATTTTTTTTACAATTGTGTAGGTGTACAATCTACGGCGCTGGGCGGCTTTCAGAGAGAGAAGTGAAAAAGCTTACGGCACATGGGATTCCCAGGCGGTCTTCCATCCAGGTACTAACCAGGCCCTGCTCTGCTTAGCTTCCGAGATCAGACGAGATCGGGCGGAACCAGAGAGGTATGGCCGTAAGCTGCTTTTCATCTTTTTCCTAATCCTTTAAAACGTGTCAAAGATAATCAGAAGTTTCTTTTTCTAAAATTGAAGCAGTTCTTAGCATTGGCAAGAGAGGTTCCTAAAGCCTGAAGGTAACTTTACTTTTCTTCACTGGCAATTCTAACATGTTGGGTTAGCACCTGTATTTCAACGGCTAAATTACAAACAATAGTATGCCAATCGTAAATGTTGATCAACACTAATTTAGCAATCATGAAACGGAATCATTTTGGATAATATTGTCTAATTTCCTTTAATATCCAACGTTAAAACAGGTGTACAATCTGCGGCGCTCGGCGGCTTTCGGAGAGAGAAGTGAAAAAGCTTACGGCACCTGGGATTCCCAGGCGGTCTTCCATCCAGGTACTAACCAGGCCCTGCTCTGCTTAGCTTCCGAGATCAGACGAGATCGGGCGGAACCAGAGAGGTATGGCCGTAAGCTGCTTTTCATCTTTTTCCTAATCCTTTAAAACGTGTCAAAGATAATCAGAAGTTTCTTTTTCTAAAATTGAAGCAGTTCTTAGCATTGGCAAGAGAGGTTCCTAAAGCCTGAAGGTAACTTTACTTTTCTTCACTGGCAATTCTAACATGTTGGGTTAGCACCTGTATTTCAACGGCTAAATTACAAACAATAGTATGCCAATCGTAAATGTTGATCAACACTAATTTAGCAATCATGAAACGGAATCATTTTGGATAATATTGTCTAATTTCCTTTCATATCCAACGTTAAAACAACACTAAACATGCATCTCTTCAACAATGTGATATTCTTTTTGTAATTTGTAGGTGTACAATCTGCGGCGCTCGGCGGCTTTCGGAGAGAGAAGTGAAAAAGCTTACGGCACCTGGGATTCCCAGGCGGTCTTCCATCCAGGTACTAACCAGGCCCTGCTCTGCTTAGCTTCCGAGATCAGACGAGATCGGGCGGAACCAGAGAGGTATGGCCGTAAGCTGCTTTTTATCTTTTTCCTAATCCTTTATAATGCGTCAATGAATTATGACACGCCTGCCGTTGGCATCTTTGTGTGGGTTAAATAAGGGTATGCAAAGAAGGCTGTGACATCCCATGCCGAAAATTGGATGGACTAGAGAAGACCCGCCCAGGGGTCCCAGCCAATCGGTGAATGGCCATTGCAGTCCCCGCCACCTCAAATGGCCTGACGATGGTATGGACGTAAGCCACCTTTCATCTTCTTCCTATTGCATCTCTTCTACAATGTGACATTTTTTTTACAATTGTGTAGGTGTACAATCTACGGCGCTGGGCGGCTTTCAGAGAGAGAAGTGAAAAAGCTTACGGCACCTGGGATTCCCAGGCGGTCTTCCATCCAGGTACTAACCCGGCCCTGCTCTGCTTAGCTTCCGAGATCAGACGAGATCGGGCGGAACCAGAGAGGTATGGCCGTAAGCTGCTTTTCATCTTTTTCCTAATCCTTTAAAACGTGTCAAAGATAATCAGAAGTTTCTTTTTCTAAAATTGAAGCAGTTCTTAGCATTGGCAAGAGAGGTTCCTAAAGCCTGAAGGTAACTTTACTTTTCTTCACTGGCAATTCTAACATGTTGGGTTAGCACCTGTATTTCAACGGCTAAATTACAAACAATAGTATGCCAATCGTAAATGTTGATCAACACTAATTTAGCAATCATGAAACGGAATCATTTTGGATAATATTGTCTAATTTCCTTTCATATCCAACGTTAAAACAACACTAAACATGCATCTCTTCAACAATGTGATATTCTTTTTGTAATTTGTAGGTGTACAATCTGCGGCGCTCGGCGGCTTTCGGAGAGAGAAGTGAAAAAGCTTACGGCACCTGGGATTCCCAGGCGGTCTTCCATCCAGGTACTAACCAGGCCCTGCTCTGCTTAGCTTCCGAGATCAGACGAGATCGGGCGGAACCAGAGAGGTATGGCCGTAAGCTGCTTTTTATCTTTTTCCTAATCCTTTATAATGCGTCAATGAATTATGACACGCCTGCCGTTGGCATCTTTGTGTGGGTTAAATAAGGGTATGCAAAGAAGGCTGTGACATCCCATGCCGAAAATTGGATGGACTAGAGAAGACCCGCCCAGGGGTCCCAGCCAATCGGTGAATGGCCATTGCAGTCCCCGCCACCTCAAATGGCCTGACGATGGTATGGACGTAAGCCACCTTTCATCTTCTTCCTATTGCATCTCTTCTACAATGTGACATTTTTTTTACAATTGTGTAGGTGTACAATCTACGGCGCTGGGCGGCTTTCAGAGAGAGAAGTGAAAAAGCTTACGGCACCTGGGATTCCCAGGCGGTCTTCCATCCAGGTACTAACCAGGCCCTGCTCTGCTTAGCTTCCGAGATCAGACGAGATCGGGCGGAACCAGAGAGGTATGGCCGTAAGCTGCTTTTCATCTTTTTCCTAATCCTTTAAAACGTGTCAAAGATAATCAGAAGTTTCTTTTTCTAAAATTGAAGCAGTTCTTAGCATTGGCAAGAGAGGTTCCTAAAGCCTGAAGGTAACTTTACTTTTCTTCACTGGCAATTCTAACATGTTGGGTTAGCACCTGTATTTCAACGGCTAAATTACAAACAATAGTATGCCAATCGTAAATGTTGATCAACACTAATTTAGCAATCATGAAACGGAATCATTTTGGATAATATTGTCTAATTTCCTTTAATATCCAACGTTAAAACAGGTGTACAATCTGCGGCGCTCGGCGGCTTTCGGAGAGAGAAGTGAAAAAGCTTACGGCACCTGGGATTCCCAGGCGGTCTTCCATCCAGGTACTAACCAGGCCCTGCTCTGCTTAGCTTCCGAGATCAGACGAGATCGGGCGGAACCAGAGAGGTATGGCCGTAAGCTGCTTTTTATCTTTTTCCTAATCCTTTAAAACGTGTCAAAGATAATCAGAAGTTTCTTTTTCTAAAATTGAAGCAGTTCTTAGCATTGGCAAGAGAGGTTCCTAAAGCCTGAAGGTAACTTTACTTTTCTTCACTGGCAATTCTAACATGTTGGGTTAGCACCTGTATTTCAACGGCTAAATTACAAACAATAGTATGCCAATCGTAAATGTTGATCAACACTAATTTAGCAATCATGAAACGGAATCATTTTGGATAATATTGTCTAATTTCCTTTCATATCCAACGTTAAAACAACACTAAACATGCATCTCTTCAACAATGTGATATTCTTTTTGTAATTTGTAGGTGTACAATCTGCGGCGCTCGGCGGCTTTCGGAGAGAGAAGTGAAAAAGCTTACGGCACCTGGGATTCCCAGGCGGTCTTCCATCCAGGTACTAACCAGGCCCTGCTCTGCTTAGCTTCCGAGATCAGACGAGATCGGGCGGAACCAGAGAGGTATGGCCGTAAGCTGCTTTTTATCTTTTTCCTAATCCTTTATAATGCGTCAATGAATTATGACACGCCTGCCGTTGGCATCTTTGTGTGGGTTAAATAAGGGTATGCAAAGAAGGCTGTGACATCCCATGCCGAAAATTGGATGGACTAGAGAAGACCCGCCCAGGGGTCCCAGCCAATCGGTGAATGGCCATTGCAGTCCCCGCCACCTCAAATGGCCTGACGATGGTATGGACGTAAGCCACCTTTCATCTTCTTCCTATTGCATCTCTTCTACAATGTGAAATTTTTTTTACAATTGTGTAGGTGTACAATCTACGGCGCTGGGCGGCTTTCAGAGAGAGAAGTGAAAAAGCTTACGGCACATGGGATTCCCAGGCGGTCTTCCATCCAGGTACTAACCAGGCCCTGCTCTGCTTAGCTTCCGAGATCAGACGAGATCGGGCGGAACCAGAGAGGTATGGCCGTAAGCTGCTTTTCATCTTTTTCCTAATCCTTTAAAACGTGTCAAAGATAATCAGAAGTTTCTTTTTCTAAAATTGAAGCAGTTCTTAGCATTGGCAAGAGAGGTTCCTAAAGCCTGAAGGTAACTTTACTTTTCTTCACTGGCAATTCTAACATGTTGGGTTAGCACCTGTATTTCAACGGCTAAATTACAAACAATAGTATGCCAATCGTAAATGTTGATCAACACTAATTTAGCAATCATGAAACGGAATCATTTTGGATAATATTGTCTAATTTCCTTTCATATCCAACGTTAAAACAACACTAAACATGCATCTCTTCAACAATGTGATATTCTTTTTGTAATTTGTAGGTGTACAATCTGCGGCGCTCGGCGGCTTTCAGAGAGAAGTGAAAAAGCTTACGGCACCTGGGATTCCCAGGCGGTCTTCCATCCAGGTACTAACCAGGCCCTGCTCTGCTTAGCTTCCGAGATCAGACGAGATCGGGCGGAACCAGAGAGGTATGGCCGTAAGCTGCTTTTCATCTTTTTCCTAATCCTTTAAAACGTGTCAAAGATAATCAGAAGTTTCTTTTTCTAAAATTGAAGCAGTTCTTAGCATTGGCAAGAGAGGTTCCTAAAGCCTGAAGGTAACTTTACTTTTCTTCACTGGCAATTCTAACATGTTGGGTTAGCACCTGTATTTCAACGGCTAAATTACAAACAATAGTATGCCAATCGTAAATGTTGATCAACACTAATTTAGCAATCATGAAACGGAATCATTTTGGATAATATTGTCTAATTTCCTTTAATATCCAACGTTAAAACAGGTGTACAATCTGCGGCGCTCGGCGGCTTTCGGAGAGAGAAGTGAAAAAGCTTACGGCACCTGGGATTCCCAGGCGGTCTTCCATCCAGGTACTAACCAGGCCCTGCTCTGCTTAGCTTCCGAGATCAGACGAGATCGGGCGGAACCAGAGAGGTATGGCCGTAAGCTGCTTTTTATCTTTTTCCTAATCCTTTAAAACGTGTCAAAGATAATCAGAAGTTTCTTTTTCTAAAATTGAAGCAGTTCTTAGCATTGGCAAGAGAGGTTCCTAAAGCCTGAAGGTAACTTTACTTTTCTTCACTGGCAATTCTAACATGTTGGGTTAGCACCTGTATTTCAACGGCTAAATTACAAACAATAGTATGCCAATCGTAAATGTTGATCAACACTAATTTAGCAATCATGAAACGGAATCATTTTGGATAATATTGTCTAATTTCCTTTCATATCCAACGTTAAAACAACACTAAACATGCATCTCTTCAACAATGTGATATTCTTTTTGTAATTTGTAGGTGTACAATCTGCGGCGCTCGGCGGCTTTCGGAGAGAGAAGTGAAAAAGCTTACGGCACCTGGGATTCCCAGGCGGTCTTCCATCCAGGTACTAACCAGGCCCTGCTCTGCTTAGCTTCCGAGATCAGACGAGATCGGGCGGAACCAGAGAGGTATGGCCGTAAGCTGCTTTTTATCTTTTTCCTAATCCTTTATAATGCGTCAATGAATTATGACACGCCTGCCGTTGGCATCTTTGTGTGGGTTAAATAAGGGTATGCAAAGAAGGCTGTGACATCCCATGCCGAAAATTGGATGGACTAGAGAAGACCCGCCCAGGGGTCCCAGCCAATCGGTGAATGGCCATTGCAGTCCCCGCCACCTCAAATGGCCTGACGATGGTATGGACGTAAGCCACCTTTCATCTTCTTCCTATTGCATCTCTTCTACAATGTGAAATTTTTTTTACAATTGTGTAGGTGTACAATCTACGGCGCTGGGCGGCTTTCAGAGAGAGAAGTGAAAAAGCTTACGGCACATGGGATTCCCAGGCGGTCTTCCATCCAGGTACTAACCAGGCCCTGCTCTGCTTAGCTTCCGAGATCAGACGAGATCGGGCGGAACCAGAGAGGTATGGCCGTAAGCTGCTTTTCATCTTTTTCCTAATCCTTTAAAACGTGTCAAAGATAATCAGAAGTTTCTTTTTCTAAAATTGAAGCAGTTCTTAGCATTGGCAAGAGAGGTTCCTAAAGCCTGAAGGTAACTTTACTTTTCTTCACTGGCAATTCTAACATGTTGGGTTAGCACCTGTATTTCAACGGCTAAATTACAAACAATAGTATGCCAATCGTAAATGTTGATCAACACTAATTTAGCAATCATGAAACGGAATCATTTTGGATAATATTGTCTAATTTCCTTTAATATCCAACGTTAAAACAGGTGTACAATCTGCGGCGCTCGGCGGCTTTCGGAGAGAGAAGTGAAAAAGCTTACGGCACCTGGGATTCCCAGGCGGTCTTCCATCCAGGTACTAACCAGGCCCTGCTCTGCTTAGCTTCCGAGATCAGACGAGATCGGGCGGAACCAGAGAGGTATGGCCGTAAGCTGCTTTTTATCTTTTTCCTAATCCTTTATAATGCGTCAATGAATTATGACACGCCTGCCGTTGGCATCTTTGTGTGGGTTAAATAAGGGTATGCAAAGAAGGCTGTGACATCCCATGCCGAAAATTGGATGGACTAGAGAAGACCCGCCCAGGGGTCCCAGCCAATCGGTGAATGGCCATTGCAGTCCCCGCCACCTCAAATGGCCTGACGATGGTATGGACGTAAGCCACCTTTCATCTTCTTCCTATTGCATCTCTTCTACAATGTGAAATTTTTTTTACAATTGTGTAGGTGTACAATCTACGGCGCTGGGCGGCTTTCAGAGAGAGAAGTGAAAAAGCTTACGGCACATGGGATTCCCAGGCGGTCTTCCATCCAGGTACTAACCAGGCCCTGCTCTGCTTAGCTTCCGAGATCAGACGAGATCGGGCGGAACCAGAGAGGTATGGCCGTAAGCTGCTTTTCATCTTTTTCCTAATCCTTTAAAACGTGTCAAAGATAATCAGAAGTTTCTTTTTCTAAAATTGAAGCAGTTCTTAGCATTGGCAAGAGAGGTTCCTAAAGCCTGAAGGTAACTTTACTTTTCTTCACTGGCAATTCTAACATGTTGGGTTAGCACCTGTATTTCAACGGCTAAATTACAAACAATAGTATGCCAATCGTAAATGTTGATCAACACTAATTTAGCAATCATGAAACGGAATCATTTTGGATAATATTGTCTAATTTCCTTTAATATCCAACGTTAAAACAGGTGTACAATCTGCGGCGCTCGGCGGCTTTCGGAGAGAGAAGTGAAAAAGCTTACGGCACCTGGGATTCCCAGGCGGTCTTCCATCCAGGTACTAACCAGGCCCTGCTCTGCTTAGCTTCCGAGATCAGACGAGATCGGGCGGAACCAGAGAGGTATGGCCGTAAGCTGCTTTTCATCTTTTTCCTAATCCTTTAAAACGTGTCAAAGATAATCAGAAGTTTCTTTTTCTAAAATTGAAGCAGTTCTTAGCATTGGCAAGAGAGGTTCCTAAAGCCTGAAGGTAACTTTACTTTTCTTCACTGGCAATTCTAACATGTTGGGTTAGCACCTGTATTTCAACGGCTAAATTACAAACAATAGTATGCCAATCGTAAATGTTGATCAACACTAATTTAGCAATCATGAAACGGAATCATTTTGGATAATATTGTCTAATTTCCTTTCATATCCAACGTTAAAACAACACTAAACATGCATCTCTTCAACAATGTGATATTCTTTTTGTAATTTGTAGGTGTACAATCTGCGGCGCTCGGCGGCTTTCGGAGAGAGAAGTGAAAAAGCTTACGGCACCTGGGATTCCCAGGCGGTCTTCCATCCAGGTACTAACCAGGCCCTGCTCTGCTTAGCTTCCGAGATCAGACGAGATCGGGCGGAACCAGAGAGGTATGGCCGTAAGCTGCTTTTTATCTTTTTCCTAATCCTTTATAATGCGTCAATGAATTATGACACGCCTGCCGTTGGCATCTTTGTGTGGGTTAAATAAGGGTATGCAAAGAAGGCTGTGACATCCCATGCCGAAAATTGGATGGACTAGAGAAGACCCGCCCAGGGGTCCCAGCCAATCGGTGAATGGCCATTGCAGTCCCCGCCACCTCAAATGGCCTGACGATGGTATGGACGTAAGCCACCTTTCATCTTCTTCCTATTGCATCTCTTCTACAATGTGACATTTTTTTTACAATTGTGTAGGTGTACAATCTACGGCGCTGGGCGGCTTTCAGAGAGAGAAGTGAAAAAGCTTACGGCACCTGGGATTCCCAGGCGGTCTTCTAATCCAGGTACTAACCAGGCCCTGCTCTGCTTAGCTTCCGAGATCAGACGAGATCGGGCGGAACCAGAGAGGTATGGCCGTAAGCTGCTTTTCATCTTTTTCCTAATCCTTTAAAACGTGTCAAAGATAATCAGAAGTTTCTTTTTCTAAAATTGAAGCAGTTCTTAGCATTGGCAAGAGAGGTTCCTAAAGCCTGAAGGTAACTTTACTTTTCTTCACTGGCAATTCTAACATGTTGGGTTAGCACCTGTATTTCAACGGCTAAATTACAAACAATAGTATGCCAATCGTAAATGTTGATCAACACTAATTTAGCAATCATGAAACGGAATCATTTTGGATAATATTGTCTAATTTCCTTTCATATCCAACGTTAAAACAACACTAAACATGCATCTCTTCAACAATGTGATATTCTTTTTGTAATTTGTAGGTGTACAATCTGCGGCGCTCGGCGGCTTTCGGAGAGAGAAGTGAAAAAGCTTACGGCACCTGGGATTCCCAGGCGGTCTTCCATCCAGGTACTAACCAGGCCCTGCTCTGCTTAGCTTCCGAGATCAGACGAGATCGGGCGGAACCAGAGAGGTATGGCCGTAAGCTGCTTTTTATCTTTTTCCTAATCCTTTATAATGCGTCAATGAATTATGACACGCCTGCCGTTGGCATCTTTGTGTGGGTTAAATAAGGGTATGCAAAGAAGGCTGTGACATCCCATGCCGAAAATTGGATGGACTAGAGAAGACCCGCCCAGGGGTCCCAGCCAATCGGTGAATGGCCATTGCAGTCCCCGCCACCTCAAATGGCCTGACGATGGTATGGACGTAAGCCACCTTTCATCTTCTTCCTATTGCATCTCTTCTACAATGTGAAATTTTTTTTACAATTGTGTAGGTGTACAATCTACGGCGCTGGGCGGCTTTCAGAGAGAGAAGTGAAAAAGCTTACGGCACATGGGATTCCCAGGCGGTCTTCCATCCAGGTACTAACCAGGCCCTGCTCTGCTTAGCTTCCGAGATCAGACGAGATCGGGCGGAACCAGAGAGGTAGGGCCGTAAGCTGCTTTTCATCTTTTTCCTAATCCTTTAAAACGTGTCAAAGATAATCAGAAGTTTCTTTTTCTAAAATTGAAGCAGTTCTTAGCATTGGCAAGAGAGGTTCCTAAAGCCTGAAGGTAACTTTACTTTTCTTCACTGGCAATTCTAACATGTTGGGTTAGCACCTGTATTTCAACGGCTAAATTACAAACAATAGTATGCCAATCGTAAATGTTGATCAACACTAATTTAGCAATCATGAAACGGAATCATTTTGGATAATATTGTCTAATTTCCTTTAATATCCAACGTTAAAACAGGTGTACAATCTGCGGCGCTCGGCGGCTTTCGGAGAGAGAAGTGAAAAAGCTTACGGCACCTGGGATTCCCAGGCGGTCTTCCATCCAGGTACTAACCAGGCCCTGCTCTGCTTAGCTTCCGAGATCAGACGAGATCGGGCGGAACCAGAGAGGTATGGCCGTAAGCTGCTTTTTATCTTTTTCCTAATCCTTTAAAACGTGTCAAAGATAATCAGAAGTTTCTTTTTCTAAAATTGAAGCAGTTCTTAGCATTGGCAAGAGAGGTTCCTAAAGCCTGAAGGTAACTTTACTTTTCTTCACTGGCAATTCTAACATGTTGGGTTAGCACCTGTATTTCAACGGCTAAATTACAAACAATAGTATGCCAATCGTAAATGTTGATCAACACTAATTTAGCAATCATGAAACGGAATCATTTTGGATAATATTGTCTAATTTCCTTTCATATCCAACGTTAAAACAACACTAAACATGCATCTCTTCAACAATGTGATATTCTTTTTGTAATTTGTAGGTGTACAATCTGCGGCGCTCGGCGGCTTTCGGAGAGAGAAGTGAAAAAGCTTACGGCACCTGGGATTCCCAGGCGGTCTTCCATCCAGGTACTAACCAGGCCCTGCTCTGCTTAGCTTCCGAGATCAGACGAGATCGGGCGGAACCAGAGAGGTATGGCCGTAAGCTGCTTTTTATCTTTTTCCTAATCCTTTATAATGCGTCAATGAATTATGACACGCCTGCCGTTGGCATCTTTGTGTGGGTTAAATAAGGGTATGCAAAGAAGGCTGTGACATCCCATGCCGAAAATTGGATGGACTAGAGAAGACCCGCCCAGGGGTCCCAGCCAATCGGTGAATGGCCATTGCAGTCCCCGCCACCTCAAATGGCCTGACGATGGTATGGACGTAAGCCACCTTTCATCTTCTTCCTATTGCATCTCTTCTACAATGTGAAATTTTTTTTACAATTGTGTAGGTGTACAATCTACGGCGCTGGGCGGCTTTCAGAGAGAGAAGTGAAAAAGCTTACGGCACATGGGATTCCCAGGCGGTCTTCCATCCAGGTACTAACCAGGCCCTGCTCTGCTTAGCTTCCGAGATCAGACGAGATCGGGCGGAACCAGAGAGGTATGGCCGTAAGCTGCTTTTCATCTTTTTCCTAATCCTTTAAAACGTGTCAAAGATAATCAGAAGTTTCTTTTTCTAAAATTGAAGCAGTTCTTAGCATTGGCAAGAGAGGTTCCTAAAGCCTGAAGGTAACTTTACTTTTCTTCACTGGCAATTCTAACATGTTGGGTTAGCACCTGTATTTCAACGGCTAAATTACAAACAATAGTATGCCAATCGTAAATGTTGATCAACACTAATTTAGCAATCATGAAACGGAATCATTTTGGATAATATTGTCTAATTTCCTTTAATATCCAACGTTAAAACAGGTGTACAATCTGCGGCGCTCGGCGGCTTTCGGAGAGAGAAGTGAAAAAGCTTACGGCACCTGGGATTCCCAGGCGGTCTTCCATCCAGGTACTAACCAGGCCCTGCTCTGCTTAGCTTCCGAGATCAGACGAGATCGGGCGGAACCAGAGAGGTATGGCCGTAAGCTGCTTTTTATCTTTTTCCTAATCCTTTAAAACGTGTCAAAGATAATCAGAAGTTTCTTTTTCTAAAATTGAAGCAGTTCTTAGCATTGGCAAGAGAGGTTCCTAAAGCCTGAAGGTAACTTTACTTTTCTTCACTGGCAATTCTAACATGTTGGGTTAGCACCTGTATTTCAACGGCTAAATTACAAACAATAGTATGCCAATCGTAAATGTTGATCAACACTAATTTAGCAATCATGAAACGGAATCATTTTGGATAATATTGTCTAATTTCCTTTCATATCCAACGTTAAAACAACACTAAACATGCATCTCTTCAACAATGTGATATTCTTTTTGTAATTTGTAGGTGTACAATCTGCGGCGCTCGGCGGCTTTCGGAGAGAGAAGTGAAAAAGCTTACGGCACCTGGGATTCCCAGGCGGTCTTCCATCCAGGTACTAACCAGGCCCTGCTCTGCTTAGCTTCCGAGATCAGACGAGATCGGGCGGAACCAGAGAGGTATGGCCGTAAGCTGCTTTTTATCTTTTTCCTAATCCTTTATAATGCGTCAATGAATTATGACACGCCTGCCGTTGGCATCTTTGTGTGGGTTAAATAAGGGTATGCAAAGAAGGCTGTGACATCCCATGCCGAAAATTGGATGGACTAGAGAAGACCCGCCCAGGGGTCCCAGCCAATCGGTGAATGGCCATTGCAGTCCCCGCCACCTCAAATGGCCTGACGATGGTATGGACGTAAGCCACCTTTCATCTTCTTCCTATTGCATCTCTTCTACAATGTGAAATTTTTTTTACAATTGTGTAGGTGTACAATCTACGGCGCTGGGCGGCTTTCAGAGAGAGAAGTGAAAAAGCTTACGGCACATGGGATTCCCAGGCGGTCTTCCATCCAGGTACTAACCAGGCCCTGCTCTGCTTAGCTTCCGAGATCAGACGAGATCGGGCGGAACCAGAGAGGTATGGCCGTAAGCTGCTTTTCATCTTTTTCCTAATCCTTTAAAACGTGTCAAAGATAATCAGAAGTTTCTTTTTCTAAAATTGAAGCAGTTCTTAGCATTGGCAAGAGAGGTTCCTAAAGCCTGAAGGTAACTTTACTTTTCTTCACTGGCAATTCTAACATGTTGGGTTAGCACCTGTATTTCAACGGCTAAATTACAAACAATAGTATGCCAATCGTAAATGTTGATCAACACTAATTTAGCAATCATGAAACGGAATCATTTTGGATAATATTGTCTAATTTCCTTTAATATCCAACGTTAAAACAGGTGTACAATCTGCGGCGCTCGGCGGCTTTCGGAGAGAGAAGTGAAAAAGCTTACGGCACCTGGGATTCCCAGGCGGTCTTCCATCCAGGTACTAACCAGGCCCTGCTCTGCTTAGCTTCCGAGATCAGACGAGATCGGGCGGAACCAGAGAGGTATGGCCGTAAGCTGCTTTTTATCTTTTTCCTAATCCTTTAAAACGTGTCAAAGATAATCAGAAGTTTCTTTTTCTAAAATTGAAGCAGTTCTTAGCATTGGCAAGAGAGGTTCCTAAAGCCTGAAGGTAACTTTACTTTTCTTCACTGGCAATTCTAACATGTTGGGTTAGCACCTGTATTTCAACGGCTAAATTACAAACAATAGTATGCCAATCGTAAATGTTGATCAACACTAATTTAGCAATCATGAAACGGAATCATTTTGGATAATATTGTCTAATTTCCTTTCATATCCAACGTTAAAACAACACTAAACATGCATCTCTTCAACAATGTGATATTCTTTTTGTAATTTGTAGGTGTACAATCTGCGGCGCTCGGCGGCTTTCGGAGAGAGAAGTGAAAAAGCTTACGGCACCTGGGATTCCCAGGCGGTCTTCCATCCAGGTACTAACCAGGCCCTGCTCTGCTTAGCTTCCGAGATCAGACGAGATCGGGCGGAACCAGAGAGGTATGGCCGTAAGCTGCTTTTTATCTTTTTCCTAATCCTTTATAATGCGTCAATGAATTATGACACGCCTGCCGTTGGCATCTTTGTGTGGGTTAAATAAGGGTATGCAAAGAAGGCTGTGACATCCCATGCCGAAAATTGGATGGACTAGAGAAGACCCGCCCAGGGGTCCCAGCCAATCGGTGAATGGCCATTGCAGTCCCCGCCACCTCAAATGGCCTGACGATGGTATGGACGTAAGCCACCTTTCATCTTCTTCCTATTGCATCTCTTCTACAATGTGACATTTTTTTTACAATTGTGTAGGTGTACAATCTACGGCGCTGGGCGGCTTTCAGAGAGAGAAGTGAAAAAGCTTACGGCACCTGGGATTCCCAGGCGGTCTTCCATCCAGGTACTAACCAGGCCCTGCTCTGCTTAGCTTCCGAGATCAGACGAGATCGGGCGGAACCAGAGAGGTATGGCCGTAAGCTGCTTTTCATCTTTTTCCTAATCCTTTAAAACGTGTCAAAGATAATCAGAAGTTTCTTTTTCTAAAATTGAAGCAGTTCTTAGCATTGGCAAGAGAGGTTCCTAAAGCCTGAAGGTAACTTTACTTTTCTTCACTGGCAATTCTAACATGTTGGGTTAGCACCTGTATTTCAACGGCTAAATTACAAACAATAGTATGCCAATCGTAAATGTTGATCAACACTAATTTAGCAATCATGAAACGGAATCATTTTGGATAATATTGTCTAATTTCCTTTCATATCCAACGTTAAAACAACACTAAACATGCATCTCTTCAACAATGTGATATTCTTTTTGTAATTTGTAGGTGTACAATCTGCGGCGCTCGGCGGCTTTCGGAGAGAGAAGTGAAAAAGCTTACGGCACCTGGGATTCCCAGGCGGTCTTCCATCCAGGTACTAACCAGGCCCTGCTCTGCTTAGCTTCCGAGATCAGACGAGATCGGGCGGAACCAGAGAGGTATGGCCGTAAGCTGCTTTTTATCTTTTTCCTAATCCTTTATAATGCGTCAATGAATTATGACACGCCTGCCGTTGGCATCTTTGTGTGGGTTAAATAAGGGTATGCAAAGAAGGCTGTGACATCCCATGCCGAAAATTGGATGGACTAGAGAAGACCCGCCCAGGGGTCCCAGCCAATCGGTGAATGGCCATTGCAGTCCCCGCCACCTCAAATGGCCTGACGATGGTATGGACGTAAGCCACCTTTCATCTTCTTCCTATTGCATCTCTTCTACAATGTGACATTTTTTTTACAATTGTGTAGGTGTACAATCTACGGCGCTGGGCGGCTTTCAGAGAGAGAAGTGAAAAAGCTTACGGCACCTGGGATTCCCAGGCGGTCTTCCATCCAGGTACTAACCAGGCCCTGCTCTGCTTAGCTTCCGAGATCAGACGAGATCGGGCGGAACCAGAGAGGTATGGCCGTAAGCTGCTTTTCATCTTTTTCCTAATCCTTTAAAACGTGTCAAAGATAATCAGAAGTTTCTTTTTCTAAAATTGAAGCAGTTCTTAGCATTGGCAAGAGAGGTTCCTAAAGCCTGAAGGTAACTTTACTTTTCTTCACTGGCAATTCTAACATGTTGGGTTAGCACCTGTATTTCAACGGCTAAATTACAAACAATAGTATGCCAATCGTAAATGTTGATCAACACTAATTTAGCAATCATGAAACGGAATCATTTTGGATAATATTGTCTAATTTCCTTTCATATCCAACGTTAAAACAACACTAAACATGCATCTCTTCAACAATGTGATATTCTTTTTGTAATTTGTAGGTGTACAATCTGCGGCGCTCGGCGGCTTTCGGAGAGAGAAGTGAAAAAGCTTACGGCACCTGGGATTCCCAGGCGGTCTTCCATCCAGGTACTAACCAGGCCCTGCTCTGCTTAGCTTCCGAGATCAGACGAGATCGGGCGGAACCAGAGAGGTATGGCCGTAAGCTGCATTTTATCTTTTTCCTAATCCTTTATAATGCGTCAATGAATTATGACACGCCTGCCGTTGGCATCTTTGTGTGGGTTAAATAAGGGTATGCAAAGAAGGCTGTGACATCCCATGCCGAAAATTGGATGGACTAGAGAAGACCCGCCCAGGGGTCCCAGCCAATCGGTGAATGGCCATTGCAGTCCCCGCCACCTCAAATGGCCTGACGATGGTATGGACGTAAGCCACCTTTCATCTTCTTCCTATTGCATCTCTTCTACAATGTGACATTTTTTTTACAATTGTGTAGGTGTACAATCTACGGCGCTGGGCGGCTTTCAGAGAGAGAAGTGAAAAAGCTTACGGCACATGGGATTCCCAGGCGGTCTTCCATCCAGGTACTAACCAGGCCCTGCTCTGCTTAGCTTCCGAGATCAGACGAGATCGGGCGGAACCAGAGAGGTATGGCCGTAAGCTGCTTTTCATCTTTTTCCTAATCCTTTAAAACGTGTCAAAGATAATCAGAAGTTTCTTTTTCTAAAATTGAAGCAGTTCTTAGCATTGGCAAGAGAGGTTCCTAAAGCCTGAAGGTAACTTTACTTTTCTTCACTGGCAATTCTAACATGTTGGGTTAGCACCTGTATTTCAACGGCTAAATTACAAACAATAGTATGCCAATCGTAAATGTTGATCAACACTAATTTAGCAATCATGAAACGGAATCATTTTGGATAATATTGTCTAATTTCCTTTAATATCCAACGTTAAAACAGGTGTACAATCTGCGGCGCTCGGCGGCTTTCGGAGAGAGAAGTGAAAAAGCTTACGGCACCTGGGATTCCCAGGCGGTCTTCCATCCAGGTACTAACCAGGCCCTGCTCTGCTTAGCTTCCGAGATCAGACGAGATCGGGCGGAACCAGAGAGGTATGGCCGTAAGCTGCTTTTCATCTTTTTCCTAATCCTTTAAAACGTGTCAAAGATAATCAGAAGTTTCTTTTTCTAAAATTGAAGCAGTTCTTAGCATTGGCAAGAGAGGTTCCTAAAGCCTGAAGGTAACTTTACTTTTCTTCACTGGCAATTCTAACATGTTGGGTTAGCACCTGTATTTCAACGGCTAAATTACAAACAATAGTATGCCAATCGTAAATGTTGATCAACACTAATTTAGCAATCATGAAACGGAATCATTTTGGATAATATTGTCTAATTTCCTTTCATATCCAACGTTAAAACAACACTAAACATGCATCTCTTCAACAATGTGATATTCTTTTTGTAATTTGTAGGTGTACAATCTGCGGCGCTCGGCGGCTTTCGGAGAGAGAAGTGAAAAAGCTTACGGCACCTGGGATTCCCAGGCGGTCTTCCATCCAGGTACTAACCAGGCCCTGCTCTGCTTAGCTTCCGAGATCAGACGAGATCGGGCGGAACCAGAGAGGTATGGCCGTAAGCTGCTTTTTATCTTTTTCCTAATCCTTTATAATGCGTCAATGAATTATGACACGCCTGCCGTTGGCATCTTTGTGTGGGTTAAATAAGGGTATGCAAAGAAGGCTGTGACATCCCATGCCGAAAATTGGATGGACTAGAGAAGACCCGCCCAGGGGTCCCAGCCAATCGGTGAATGGCCATTGCAGTCCCCGCCACCTCAAATGGCCTGACGATGGTATGGACGTAAGCCACCTTTCATCTTCTTCCTATTGCATCTCTTCTACAATGTGACATTTTTTTTACAATTGTGTAGGTGTACAATCTACGGCGCTGGGCGGCTTTCAGAGAGAGAAGTGAAAAAGCTTACGGCACCTGGGATTCCCAGGCGGTCTTCCATCCAGGTACTAACCAGGCCCTGCTCTGCTTAGCTTCCGAGATCAGACGAGATCGGGCGGAACCAGAGAGGTATGGCCGTAAGCTGCTTTTCATCTTTTTCCTAATCCTTTAAAACGTGTCAAAGATAATCAGAAGTTTCTTTTTCTAAAATTGAAGCAGTTCTTAGCATTGGCAAGAGAGGTTCCTAAAGCCTGAAGGTAACTTTACTTTTCTTCACTGGCAATTCTAACATGTTGGGTTAGCACCTGTATTTCAACGGCTAAATTACAAACAATAGTATGCCAATCGTAAATGTTGATCAACACTAATTTAGCAATCATGAAACGGAATCATTTTGGATAATATTGTCTAATTTCCTTTCATATCCAACGTTAAAACAACACTAAACATGCATCTCTTCAACAATGTGATATTCTTTTTGTAATTTGTAGGTGTACAATCTGCGGCGCTCGGCGGCTTTCGGAGAGAGAAGTGAAAAAGCTTACGGCACCTGGGATTCCCAGGCGGTCTTCCATCCAGGTACTAACCAGGCCCTGCTCTGCTTAGCTTCCGAGATCAGACGAGATCGGGCGGAACCAGAGAGGTATGGCCGTAAGCTGCTTTTTATCTTTTTCCTAATCCTTTATAATGCGTCAATGAATTATGACACGCCTGCCGTTGGCATCTTTGTGTGGGTTAAATAAGGGTATGCAAAGAAGGCTGTGACATCCCATGCCGAAAATTGGATGGACTAGAGAAGACCCGCCCAGGGGTCCCAGCCAATCGGTGAATGGCCATTGCAGTCCCCGCCACCTCAAATGGCCTGACGATGGTATGGACGTAAGCCACCTTTCATCTTCTTCCTATTGCATCTCTTCTACAATGTGACATTTTTTTTACAATTGTGTAGGTGTACAATCTACGGCGCTGGGCGGCTTTCAGAGAGAGAAGTGAAAAAGCTTACGGCACCTGGGATTCCCAGGCGGTCTTCCATCCAGGTACTAACCAGGCCCTGCTCTGCTTAGCTTCCGAGATCAGACGAGATCGGGCGGAACCAGAGAGGTATGGCCGTAAGCTGCTTTTCATCTTTTTCCTAATCCTTTAAAACGTGTCAAAGATAATCAGAAGTTTCTTTTTCTAAAATTGAAGCAGTTCTTAGCATTGGCAAGAGAGGTTCCTAAAGCCTGAAGGTAACTTTACTTTTCTTCACTGGCAATTCTAACATGTTGGGTTAGCACCTGTATTTCAACGGCTAAATTACAAACAATAGTATGCCAATCGTAAATGTTGATCAACACTAATTTAGCAATCATGAAACGGAATCATTTTGGATAATATTGTCTAATTTCCTTTCATATCCAACGTTAAAACAACACTAAACATGCATCTCTTCAACAATGTGATATTCTTTTTGTAATTTGTAGGTGTACAATCTGCGGCGCTCGGCGGCTTTCGGAGAGAGAAGTGAAAAAGCTTACGGCACCTGGGATTCCCAGGCGGTCTTCCATCCAGGTACTAACCAGGCCCTGCTCTGCTTAGCTTCCGAGATCAGACGAGATCGGGCGGAACCAGAGAGGTATGGCCGTAAGCTGCATTTTATCTTTTTCCTAATCCTTTATAATGCGTCAATGAATTATGACACGCCTGCCGTTGGCATCTTTGTGTGGGTTAAATAAGGGTATGCAAAGAAGGCTGTGACATCCCATGCCGAAAATTGGATGGACTAGAGAAGACCCGCCCAGGGGTCCCAGCCAATCGGTGAATGGCCATTGCAGTCCCCGCCACCTCAAATGGCCTGACGATGGTATGGACGTAAGCCACCTTTCATCTTCTTCCTATTGCATCTCTTCTACAATGTGACATTTTTTTTACAATTGTGTAGGTGTACAATCTACGGCGCTGGGCGGCTTTCAGAGAGAGAAGTGAAAAAGCTTACGGCACATGGGATTCCCAGGCGGTCTTCCATCCAGGTACTAACCAGGCCCTGCTCTGCTTAGCTTCCGAGATCAGACGAGATCGGGCGGAACCAGAGAGGTATGGCCGTAAGCTGCTTTTCATCTTTTTCCTAATCCTTTAAAACGTGTCAAAGATAATCAGAAGTTTCTTTTTCTAAAATTGAAGCAGTTCTTAGCATTGGCAAGAGAGGTTCCTAAAGCCTGAAGGTAACTTTACTTTTCTTCACTGGCAATTCTAACATGTTGGGTTAGCACCTGTATTTCAACGGCTAAATTACAAACAATAGTATGCCAATCGTAAATGTTGATCAACACTAATTTAGCAATCATGAAACGGAATCATTTTGGATAATATTGTCTAATTTCCTTTAATATCCAACGTTAAAACAGGTGTACAATCTGCGGCGCTCGGCGGCTTTCGGAGAGAGAAGTGAAAAAGCTTACGGCACCTGGGATTCCCAGGCGGTCTTCCATCCAGGTACTAACCAGGCCCTGCTCTGCTTAGCTTCCGAGATCAGACGAGATCGGGCGGAACCAGAGAGGTATGGCCGTAAGCTGCTTTTCATCTTTTTCCTAATCCTTTAAAACGTGTCAAAGATAATCAGAAGTTTCTTTTTCTAAAATTGAAGCAGTTCTTAGCATTGGCAAGAGAGGTTCCTAAAGCCTGAAGGTAACTTTACTTTTCTTCACTGGCAATTCTAACATGTTGGGTTAGCACCTGTATTTCAACGGCTAAATTACAAACAATAGTATGCCAATCGTAAATGTTGATCAACACTAATTTAGCAATCATGAAACGGAATCATTTTGGATAATATTGTCTAATTTCCTTTCATATCCAACGTTAAAACAACACTAAACATGCATCTCTTCAACAATGTGATATTCTTTTTGTAATTTGTAGGTGTACAATCTGCGGCGCTCGGCGGCTTTCGGAGAGAGAAGTGAAAAAGCTTACGGCACCTGGGATTCCCAGGCGGTCTTCCATCCAGGTACTAACCAGGCCCTGCTCTGCTTAGCTTCCGAGATCAGACGAGATCGGGCGGAACCAGAGAGGTATGGCCGTAAGCTGCTTTTTATCTTTTTCCTAATCCTTTATAATGCGTCAATGAATTATGACACGCCTGCCGTTGGCATCTTTGTGTGGGTTAAATAAGGGTATGCAAAGAAGGCTGTGACATCCCATGCCGAAAATTGGATGGACTAGAGAAGACCCGCCCAGGGGTCCCAGCCAATCGGTGAATGGCCATTGCAGTCCCCGCCACCTCAAATGGCCTGACGATGGTATGGACGTAAGCCACCTTTCATCTTCTTCCTATTGCATCTCTTCTACAATGTGACATTTTTTTTACAATTGTGTAGGTGTACAATCTACGGCGCTGGGCGGCTTTCAGAGAGAGAAGTGAAAAAGCTTACGGCACCTGGGATTCCCAGGCGGTCTTCCATCCAGGTACTAACCAGGCCCTGCTCTGCTTAGCTTCCGAGATCAGACGAGATCGGGCGGAACCAGAGAGGTATGGCCGTAAGCTGCTTTTCATCTTTTTCCTAATCCTTTAAAACGTGTCAAAGATAATCAGAAGTTTCTTTTTCTAAAATTGAAGCAGTTCTTAGCATTGGCAAGAGAGGTTCCTAAAGCCTGAAGGTAACTTTACTTTTCTTCACTGGCAATTCTAACATGTTGGGTTAGCACCTGTATTTCAACGGCTAAATTACAAACAATAGTATGCCAATCGTAAATGTTGATCAACACTAATTTAGCAATCATGAAACGGAATCATTTTGGATAATATTGTCTAATTTCCTTTCATATCCAACGTTAAAACAACACTAAACATGCATCTCTTCAACAATGTGATATTCTTTTTGTAATTTGTAGGTGTACAATCTGCGGCGCTCGGCGGCTTTCGGAGAGAGAAGTGAAAAAGCTTACGGCACCTGGGATTCCCAGGCGGTCTTCCATCCAGGTACTAACCAGGCCCTGCTCTGCTTAGCTTCCGAGATCAGACGAGATCGGGCGGAACCAGAGAGGTATGGCCGTAAGCTGCATTTTATCTTTTTCCTAATCCTTTATAATGCGTCAATGAATTATGACACGCCTGCCGTTGGCATCTTTGTGTGGGTTAAATAAGGGTATGCAAAGAAGGCTGTGACATCCCATGCCGAAAATTGGATGGACTAGAGAAGACCCGCCCAGGGGTCCCAGCCAATCGGTGAATGGCCATTGCAGTCCCCGCCACCTCAAATGGCCTGACGATGGTATGGACGTAAGCCACCTTTCATCTTCTTCCTATTGCATCTCTTCTACAATGTGACATTTTTTTTACAATTGTGTAGGTGTACAATCTACGGCGCTGGGCGGCTTTCAGAGAGAGAAGTGAAAAAGCTTACGGCACCTGGGATTCCCAGGCGGTCTTCCATCCAGGTACTAACCAGGCCCTGCTCTGCTTAGCTTCCGAGATCAGACGAGATCGGGCGGAACCAGAGAGGTATGGCCGTAAGCTGCTTTTCATCTTTTTCCTAATCCTTTAAAACGTGTCAAAGATAATCAGAAGTTTCTTTTTCTAAAATTGAAGCAGTTCTTAGCATTGGCAAGAGAGGTTCCTAAAGCCTGAAGGTAACTTTACTTTTCTTCACTGGCAATTCTAACATGTTGGGTTAGCACCTGTATTTCAACGGCTAAATTACAAACAATAGTATGCCAATCGTAAATGTTGATCAACACTAATTTAGCAATCATGAAACGGAATCATTTTGGATAATATTGTCTAATTTCCTTTCATATCCAACGTTAAAACAGGTGTACAATCTGCGGCGCTCGGCGGCTTTCGGAGAGAGAAGTGAAAAAGCTTACGGCACCTGGGATTCCCAGGCGGTCTTCCATCCAGGTACTAACCAGGCCCTGCTCTGCTTAGCTTCCGAGATCAGACGAGATCGGGCGGAACCAGAGAGGTATGGCCGTAAGCTGCTTTTCATCTTTTTCCTAATCCTTTAAAACGTGTCAAAGATAATCAGAAGTTTCTTTTTCTAAAATTGAAGCAGTTCTTAGCATTGGCAAGAGAGGTTCCTAAAGCCTGAAGGTAACTTTACTTTTCTTCACTGGCAATTCTAACATGTTGGGTTAGCACCTGTATTTCAACGGCTAAATTACAAACAATAGTATGCCAATCGTAAATGTTGATCAACACTAATTTAGCAATCATGAAACGGAATCATTTTGGATAATATTGTCTAATTTCCTTTCATATCCAACGTTAAAACAACACTAAACATGCATCTCTTCAACAATGTGATATTCTTTTTGTAATTTGTAGGTGTACAATCTGCGGCGCTCGGCGGCTTTCGGAGAGAGAAGTGAAAAAGCTTACGGCACCTGGGATTCCCAGGCGGTCTTCCATCCAGGTACTAACCAGGCCCTGCTCTGCTTAGCTTCCGAGATCAGACGAGATCGGGCGGAACCAGAGAGGTATGGCCGTAAGCTGCTTTTTATCTTTTTCCTAATCCTTTATAATGCGTCAATGAATTATGACACGCCTGCCGTTGGCATCTTTGTGTGGGTTAAATAAGGGTATGCAAAGAAGGCTGTGACATCCCATGCCGAAAATTGGATGGACTAGAGAAGACCCGCCCAGGGGTCCCAGCCAATCGGTGAATGGCCATTGCAGTCCCCGCCACCTCAAATGGCCTGACGATGGTATGGACGTAAGCCACCTTTCATCTTCTTCCTATTGCATCTCTTCTACAATGTGACATTTTTTTTACAATTGTGTAGGTGTACAATCTACGGCGCTGGGCGGCTTTCAGAGAGAGAAGTGAAAAAGCTTACGGCACATGGGATTCCCAGGCGGTCTTCCATCCAGGTACTAACCAGGCCCTGCTCTGCTTAGCTTCCGAGATCAGACGAGATCGGGCGGAACCAGAGAGGTATGGCCGTAAGCTGCTTTTCATCTTTTTCCTAATCCTTTAAAACGTGTCAAAGATAATCAGAAGTTTCTTTTTCTAAAATTGAAGCAGTTCTTAGCATTGGCAAGAGAGGTTCCTAAAGCCTGAAGGTAACTTTACTTTTCTTCACTGGCAATTCTAACATGTTGGGTTAGCACCTGTATTTCAACGGCTAAATTACAAACAATAGTATGCCAATCGTAAATGTTGATCAACACTAATTTAGCAATCATGAAACGGAATCATTTTGGATAATATTGTCTAATTTCCTTTCATATCCAACGTTAAAACAGGTGTACAATCTGCGGCGCTCGGCGGCTTTCGGAGAGAGAAGTGAAAAAGCTTACGGCACCTGGGATTCCCAGGCGGTCTTCCATCCAGGTACTAACCAGGCCCTGCTCTGCTTAGCTTCCGAGATCAGACGAGATCGGGCGGAACCAGAGAGGTATGGCCGTAAGCTGCTTTTCATCTTTTTCCTAATCCTTTAAAACGTGTCAAAGATAATCAGAAGTTTCTTTTTCTAAAATTGAAGCAGTTCTTAGCATTGGCAAGAGAGGTTCCTAAAGCCTGAAGGTAACTTTACTTTTCTTCACTGGCAATTCTAACATGTTGGGTTAGCACCTGTATTTCAACGGCTAAATTACAAACAATAGTATGCCAATCGTAAATGTTGATCAACACTAATTTAGCAATCATGAAACGGAATCATTTTGGATAATATTGTCTAATTTCCTTTCATATCCAACGTTAAAACAACACTAAACATGCATCTCTTCAACAATGTGATATTCTTTTTGTAATTTGTAGGTGTACAATCTGCGGCGCTCGGCGGCTTTCGGAGAGAGAAGTGAAAAAGCTTACGGCACCTGGGATTCCCAGGCGGTCTTCCATCCAGGTACTAACCAGGCCCTGCTCTGCTTAGCTTCCGAGATCAGACGAGATCGGGCGGAACCAGAGAGGTATGGCCGTAAGCTGCTTTTTATCTTTTTCCTAATCCTTTATAATGCGTCAATGAATTATGACACGCCTGCCGTTGGCATCTTTGTGTGGGTTAAATAAGGGTATGCAAAGAAGGCTGTGACATCCCATGCCGAAAATTGGATGGACTAGAGAAGACCCGCCCAGGGGTCCCAGCCAATCGGTGAATGGCCATTGCAGTCCCCGCCACCTCAAATGGCCTGACGATGGTATGGACGTAAGCCACCTTTCATCTTCTTCCTATTGCATCTCTTCTACAATGTGACATTTTTTTTACAATTGTGTAGGTGTACAATCTACGGCGCTGGGCGGCTTTCAGAGAGAGAAGTGAAAAAGCTTACGGCACCTGGGATTCCCAGGCGGTCTTCCATCCAGGTACTAACCAGGCCCTGCTCTGCTTAGCTTCCGAGATCAGACGAGATCGGGCGGAACCAGAGAGGTATGGCCGTAAGCTGCTTTTCATCTTTTTCCTAATCCTTTAAAACGTGTCAAAGATAATCAGAAGTTTCTTTTTCTAAAATTGAAGCAGTTCTTAGCATTGGCAAGAGAGGTTCCTAAAGCCTGAAGGTAACTTTACTTTTCTTCACTGGCAATTCTAACATGTTGGGTTAGCACCTGTATTTCAACGGCTAAATTACAAACAATAGTATGCCAATCGTAAATGTTGATCAACACTAATTTAGCAATCATGAAACGGAATCATTTTGGATAATATTGTCTAATTTCCTTTCATATCCAACGTTAAAACAACACTAAACATGCATCTCTTCAACAATGTGATATTCTTTTTGTAATTTGTAGGTGTACAATCTGCGGCGCTCGGCGGCTTTCGGAGAGAGAAGTGAAAAAGCTTACGGCACCTGGGATTCCCAGGCGGTCTTCCATCCAGGTACTAACCAGGCCCTGCTCTGCTTAGCTTCCGAGATCAGACGAGATCGGGCGGAACCAGAGAGGTATGGCCGTAAGCTGCTTTTTATCTTTTTCCTAATCCTTTATAATGCGTCAATGAATTATGACACGCCTGCCGTTGGCATCTTTGTGTGGGTTAAATAAGGGTATGCAAAGAAGGCTGTGACATCCCATGCCGAAAATTGGATGGACTAGAGAAGACCCGCCCAGGGGTCCCAGCCAATCGGTGAATGGCCATTGCAGTCCCCGCCACCTCAAATGGCCTGACGATGGTATGGACGTAAGCCACCTTTCATCTTCTTCCTATTGCATCTCTTCTACAATGTGAAATTTTTTTTACAATTGTGTAGGTGTACAATCTACGGCGCTGGGCGGCTTTCAGAGAGAGAAGTGAAAAAGCTTACGGCACATGGGATTCCCAGGCGGTCTTCCATCCAGGTACTAACCAGGCCCTGCTCTGCTTAGCTTCCGAGATCAGACGAGATCGGGCGGAACCAGAGAGGTATGGCCGTAAGCTGCTTTTCATCTTTTTCCTAATCCTTTAAAACGTGTCAAAGATAATCAGAAGTTTCTTTTTCTAAAATTGAAGCAGTTCTTAGCATTGGCAAGAGAGGTTCCTAAAGCCTGAAGGTAACTTTACTTTTCTTCACTGGCAATTCTAACATGTTGGGTTAGCACCTGTATTTCAACGGCTAAATTACAAACAATAGTATGCCAATCGTAAATGTTGATCAACACTAATTTAGCAATCATGAAACGGAATCATTTTGGATAATATTGTCTAATTTCCTTTAATATCCAACGTTAAAACAGGTGTACAATCTGCGGCGCTCGGCGGCTTTCGGAGAGAGAAGTGAAAAAGCTTACGGCACCTGGGATTCCCAGGCGGTCTTCCATCCAGGTACTAACCAGGCCCTGCTCTGCTTAGCTTCCGAGATCAGACGAGATCGGGCGGAACCAGAGAGGTATGGCCGTAAGCTGCTTTTCATCTTTTTCCTAATCCTTTAAAACGTGTCAAAGATAATCAGAAGTTTCTTTTTCTAAAATTGAAGCAGTTCTTAGCATTGGCAAGAGAGGTTCCTAAAGCCTGAAGGTAACTTTACTTTTCTTCACTGGCAATTCTAACATGTTGGGTTAGCACCTGTATTTCAACGGCTAAATTACAAACAATAGTATGCCAATCGTAAATGTTGATCAACACTAATTTAGCAATCATGAAACGGAATCATTTTGGATAATATTGTCTAATTTCCTTTAATATCCAACGTTAAAACAGGTGTACAATCTGCGGCGCTCGGCGGCTTTCGGAGAGAGAAGTGAAAAAGCTTACGGCACCTGGGATTCCCAGGCGGTCTTCCATCCAGGTACTAACCAGGCCCTGCTCTGCTTAGCTTCCGAGATCAGACGAGATCGGGCGGAACCAGAGAGGTATGGCCGTAAGCTGCTTTTCATCTTTTTCCTAATCCTTTAAAACGTGTCAAAGATAATCAGAAGTTTCTTTTTCTAAAATTGAAGCAGTTCTTAGCATTGGCAAGAGAGGTTCCTAAAGCCTGAAGGTAACTTTACTTTTCTTCACTGGCAATTCTAACATGTTGGGTTAGCACCTGTATTTCAACGGCTAAATTACAAACAATAGTATGCCAATCGTAAATGTTGATCAACACTAATTTAGCAATCATGAAACGGAATCATTTTGGATAATATTGTCTAATTTCCTTTAATATCCAACGTTAAAACAGGTGTACAATCTGCGGCGCTCGGCGGCTTTCGGAGAGAGAAGTGAAAAAGCTTACGGCACCTGGGATTCCCAGGCGGTCTTCCATCCAGGTACTAACCAGGCCCTGCTCTGCTTAGCTTCCGAGATCAGACGAGATCGGGCGGAACCAGAGAGGTATGGCCGTAAGCTGCTTTTCATCTTTTTCCTAATCCTTTAAAACGTGTCAAAGATAATCAGAAGTTTCTTTTTCTAAAATTGAAGCAGTTCTTAGCATTGGCAAGAGAGGTTCCTAAAGCCTGAAGGTAACTTTACTTTTCTTCACTGGCAATTCTAACATGTTGGGTTAGCACCTGTATTTCAACGGCTAAATTACAAACAATAGTATGCCAATCGTAAATGTTGATCAACACTAATTTAGCAATCATGAAACGGAATCATTTTGGATAATATTGTCTAATTTCCTTTCATATCCAACGTTAAAACAACACTAAACATGCATCTCTTCAACAATGTGATATTCTTTTTGTAATTTGTAGGTGTACAATCTGCGGCGCTCGGCGGCTTTCGGAGAGAGAAGTGAAAAAGCTTACGGCACCTGGGATTCCCAGGCGGTCTTCCATCCAGGTACTAACCAGGCCCTGCTCTGCTTAGCTTCCGAGATCAGACGAGATCGGGCGGAACCAGAGAGGTATGGCCGTAAGCTGCTTTTTATCTTTTTCCTAATCCTTTATAATGCGTCAATGAATTATGACACGCCTGCCGTTGGCATCTTTGTGTGGGTTAAATAAGGGTATGCAAAGAAGGCTGTGACATCCCATGCCGAAAATTGGATGGACTAGAGAAGACCCGCCCAGGGGTCCCAGCCAATCGGTGAATGGCCATTGCAGTCCCCGCCACCTCAAATGGCCTGACGATGGTATGGACGTAAGCCACCTTTCATCTTCTTCCTATTGCATCTCTTCTACAATGTGACATTTTTTTTACAATTGTGTAGGTGTACAATCTACGGCGCTGGGCGGCTTTCAGAGAGAGAAGTGAAAAAGCTTACGGCACCTGGGATTCCCAGGCGGTCTTCCATCCAGGTACTAACCAGGCCCTGCTCTGCTTAGCTTCCGAGATCAGACGAGATCGGGCGGAACCAGAGAGGTATGGCCGTAAGCTGCTTTTCATCTTTTTCCTAATCCTTTAAAACGTGTCAAAGATAATCAGAAGTTTCTTTTTCTAAAATTGAAGCAGTTCTTAGCATTGGCAAGAGAGGTTCCTAAAGCCTGAAGGTAACTTTACTTTTCTTCACTGGCAATTCTAACATGTTGGGTTAGCACCTGTATTTCAACGGCTAAATTACAAACAATAGTATGCCAATCGTAAATGTTGATCAACACTAATTTAGCAATCATGAAACGGAATCATTTTGGATAATATTGTCTAATTTCCTTTCATATCCAACGTTAAAACAACACTAAACATGCATCTCTTCAACAATGTGATATTCTTTTTGTAATTTGTAGGTGTACAATCTGCGGCGCTCGGCGGCTTTCGGAGAGAGAAGTGAAAAAGCTTACGGCACCTGGGATTCCCAGGCGGTCTTCCATCCAGGTACTAACCAGGCCCTGCTCTGCTTAGCTTCCGAGATCAGACGAGATCGGGCGGAACCAGAGAGGTATGGCCGTAAGCTGCTTTTTATCTTTTTCCTAATCCTTTATAATGCGTCAATGAATTATGACACGCCTGCCGTTGGCATCTTTGTGTGGGTTAAATAAGGGTATGCAAAGAAGGCTGTGACATCCCATGCCGAAAATTGGATGGACTAGAGAAGACCCGCCCAGGGGTCCCAGCCAATCGGTGAATGGCCATTGCAGTCCCCGCCACCTCAAATGGCCTGACGATGGTATGGACGTAAGCCACCTTTCATCTTCTTCCTATTGCATCTCTTCTACAATGTGAAATTTTTTTTACAATTGTGTAGGTGTACAATCTACGGCGCTGGGCGGCTTTCAGAGAGAGAAGTGAAAAAGCTTACGGCACATGGGATTCCCAGGCGGTCTTCCATCCAGGTACTAACCAGGCCCTGCTCTGCTTAGCTTCCGAGATCAGACGAGATCGGGCGGAACCAGAGAGGTATGGCCGTAAGCTGCTTTTCATCTTTTTCCTAATCCTTTAAAACGTGTCAAAGATAATCAGAAGTTTCTTTTTCTAAAATTGAAGCAGTTCTTAGCATTGGCAAGAGAGGTTCCTAAAGCCTGAAGGTAACTTTACTTTTCTTCACTGGCAATTCTAACATGTTGGGTTAGCACCTGTATTTCAACGGCTAAATTACAAACAATAGTATGCCAATCGTAAATGTTGATCAACACTAATTTAGCAATCATGAAACGGAATCATTTTGGATAATATTGTCTAATTTCCTTTAATATCCAACGTTAAAACAGGTGTACAATCTGCGGCGCTCGGCGGCTTTCGGAGAGAGAAGTGAAAAAGCTTACGGCACCTGGGATTCCCAGGCGGTCTTCCATCCAGGTACTAACCAGGCCCTGCTCTGCTTAGCTTCCGAGATCAGACGAGATCGGGCGGAACCAGAGAGGTATGGCCGTAAGCTGCTTTTCATCTTTTTCCTAATCCTTTAAAACGTGTCAAAGATAATCAGAAGTTTCTTTTTCTAAAATTGAAGCAGTTCTTAGCATTGGCAAGAGAGGTTCCTAAAGCCTGAAGGTAACTTTACTTTTCTTCACTGGCAATTCTAACATGTTGGGTTAGCACCTGTATTTCAACGGCTAAATTACAAACAATAGTATGCCAATCGTAAATGTTGATCAACACTAATTTAGCAATCATGAAACGGAATCATTTTGGATAATATTGTCTAATTTCCTTTCATATCCAACGTTAAAACAACACTAAACATGCATCTCTTCAACAATGTGATATTCTTTTTGTAATTTGTAGGTGTACAATCTGCGGCGCTCGGCGGCTTTCGGAGAGAGAAGTGAAAAAGCTTACGGCACCTGGGATTCCCAGGCGGTCTTCCATCCAGGTACTAACCAGGCCCTGCTCTGCTTAGCTTCCGAGATCAGACGAGATCGGGCGGAACCAGAGAGGTATGGCCGTAAGCTGCTTTTTATCTTTTTCCTAATCCTTTATAATGCGTCAATGAATTATGACACGCCTGCCGTTGGCATCTTTGTGTGGGTTAAATAAGGGTATGCAAAGAAGGCTGTGACATCCCATGCCGAAAATTGGATGGACTAGAGAAGACCCGCCCAGGGGTCCCAGCCAATCGGTGAATGGCCATTGCAGTCCCCGCCACCTCAAATGGCCTGACGATGGTATGGACGTAAGCCACCTTTCATCTTCTTCCTATTGCATCTCTTCTACAATGTGACATTTTTTTTACAATTGTGTAGGTGTACAATCTACGGCGCTGGGCGGCTTTCAGAGAGAGAAGTGAAAAAGCTTACGGCACCTGGGATTCCCAGGCGGTCTTCCATCCAGGTACTAACCAGGCCCTGCTCTGCTTAGCTTCCGAGATCAGACGAGATCGGGCGGAACCAGAGAGGTATGGCCGTAAGCTGCTTTTTATCTTTTTCCTAATCCTTTATAATGCGTCAATGAATTATGACACGCCTGCCGTTGGCATCTTTGTGTGGGTTAAATAAGGGTATGCAAAGAAGGCTGTGACATCCCATGCCGAAAATTGGATGGACTAGAGAAGACCCGCCCAGGGGTCCCAGCCAATCGGTGAATGGCCATTGCAGTCCCCGCCACCTCAAATGGCCTGACGATGGTATGGACGTAAGCCACCTTTCATCTTCTTCCTATTGCATCTCTTCTACAATGTGACATTTTTTTTACAATTGTGTAGGTGTACAATCTACGGCGCTGGGCGGCTTTCAGAGAGAGAAGTGAAAAAGCTTACGGCACCTGGGATTCCCAGGCGGTCTTCCATCCAGGTACTAACCAGGCCCTGCTCTGCTTAGCTTCCGAGATCAGACGAGATCGGGCGGAACCAGAGAGGTATGGCCGTAAGCTGCTTTTCATCTTTTTCCTAATCCTTTAAAACGTGTCAAAGATAATCAGAAGTTTCTTTTTCTAAAATTGAAGCAGTTCTTAGCATTGGCAAGAGAGGTTCCTAAAGCCTGAAGGTAACTTTACTTTTCTTCACTGGCAATTCTAACATGTTGGGTTAGCACCTGTATTTCAACGGCTAAATTACAAACAATAGTATGCCAATCGTAAATGTTGATCAACACTAATTTAGCAATCATGAAACGGAATCATTTTGGATAATATTGTCTAATTTCCTTTCATATCCAACGTTAAAACAACACTAAACATGCATCTCTTCAACAATGTGATATTCTTTTTGTAATTTGTAGGTGTACAATCTGCGGCGCTCGGCGGCTTTCGGAGAGAGAAGTGAAAAAGCTTACGGCACCTGGGATTCCCAAGCGGTCTTCCATCCAGGTACTAACCAGGCCCTGCTCTGCTTAGCTTCCGAGATCAGACGAGATCGGGCGGAACCAGAGAGGTATGGCCGTAAGCTGCTTTTTATCTTTTTCCTAATCCTTTATAATGCGTCAATGAATTATGACACGCCTGCCGTTGGCATCTTTGTGTGGGTTAAATAAGGGTATGCAAAGAAGGCTGTGACATCCCATGCCGAAAATTGGATGGACTAGAGAAGACCCGCCCAGGGGTCCCAGCCAATCGGTGAATGGCCATTGCAGTCCCCGCCACCTCAAATGGCCTGACGATGGTATGGACGTAAGCCACCTTTCATCTTCTTCCTATTGCATCTCTTCTACAATGTGACATTTTTTTTACAATTGTGTAGGTGTACAATCTACGGCGCTGGGCGGCTTTCAGAGAGAGAAGTGAAAAAGCTTACGGCACCTGGGATTCCCAGGCGGTCTTCCATCCAGGTACTAACCAGGCCCTGCTCTGCTTAGCTTCCGAGATCAGACGAGATCGGGCGGAACCAGAGAGGTATGGCCGTAAGCTGCTTTTCATCTTTTTCCTAATCCTTTAAAACGTGTCAAAGATAATCAGAAGTTTCTTTTTCTAAAATTGAAGCAGTTCTTAGCATTGGCAAGAGAGGTTCCTAAAGCCTGAAGGTAACTTTACTTTTCTTCACTGGCAATTCTAACATGTTGGGTTAGCACCTGTATTTCAACGGCTAAATTACAAACAATAGTATGCCAATCGTAAATGTTGATCAACACTAATTTAGCAATCATGAAACGGAATCATTTTGGATAATATTGTCTAATTTCCTTTAATATCCAACGTTAAAACAGGTGTACAATCTGCGGCGCTCGGCGGCTTTCGGAGAGAGAAGTGAAAAAGCTTACGGCACCTGGGATTCCCAGGCGGTCTTCCATCCAGGTACTAACCAGGCCCTGCTCTGCTTAGCTTCCGAGATCAGACGAGATCGGGCGGAACCAGAGAGGTATGGCCGTAAGCTGCTTTTCATCTTTTTCCTAATCCTTTAAAACGTGTCAAAGATAATCAGAAGTTTCTTTTTCTAAAATTGAAGCAGTTCTTAGCATTGGCAAGAGAGGTTCCTAAAGCCTGAAGGTAACTTTACTTTTCTTCACTGGCAATTCTAACATGTTGGGTTAGCACCTGTATTTCAACGGCTAAATTACAAACAATAGTATGCCAATCGTAAATGTTGATCAACACTAATTTAGCAATCATGAAACGGAATCATTTTGGATAATATTGTCTAATTTCCTTTCATATCCAACGTTAAAACAACACTAAACATGCATCTCTTCAACAATGTGATATTCTTTTTGTAATTTGTAGGTGTACAATCTGCGGCGCTCGGCGGCTTTCGGAGAGAGAAGTGAAAAAGCTTACGGCACCTGGGATTCCCAGGCGGTCTTCCATCCTGGTACTAACCAGGCCCTGCTCTGCTTAGCTTCCGAGATCAGACGAGATCGGGCGGAACCAGAGAGGTATGGCCGTAAGCTGCTTTTTATCTTTTTCCTAATCCTTTATAATGCGTCAATGAATTATGACACGCCTGCCGTTGGCATCTTTGTGTGGGTTAAATAAGGGTATGCAAAGAAGGCTGTGACATCCCATGCCGAAAATTGGATGGACTAGAGAAGACCCGCCCAGGGGTCCCAGCCAATCGGTGAATGGCCATTGCAGTCCCCGCCACCTCAAATGGCCTGACGATGGTATGGACGTAAGCCACCTTTCATCTTCTTCCTATTGCATCTCTTCTACAATGTGACATTTTTTTTACAATTGTGTAGGTGTACAATCTACGGCGCTGGGCGGCTTTCAGAGAGAGAAGTGAAAAAGCTTACGGCACCTGGGATTCCCAGGCGGTCTTCCATCCAGGTACTAACCAGGCCCTGCTCTGCTTAGCTTCCGAGATCAGACGAGATCGGGCGGAACCAGAGAGGTATGGCCGTAAGCTGCTTTTCATCTTTTTCCTAATCCTTTAAAACGTGTCAAAGATAATCAGAAGTTTCTTTTTCTAAAATTGAAGCAGTTCTTAGCATTGGCAAGAGAGGTTCCTAAAGCCTGAAGGTAACTTTACTTTTCTTCACTGGCAATTCTAACATGTTGGGTTAGCACCTGTATTTCAACGGCTAAATTACAAACAATAGTATGCCAATCGTAAATGTTGATCAACACTAATTTAGCAATCATGAAACGGAATCATTTTGGATAATATTGTCTAATTTCCTTTCATATCCAACGTTAAAACAACACTAAACATGCATCTCTTCAACAATGTGATATTCTTTTTGTAATTTGTAGGTGTACAATCTGCGGCGCTCGGCGGCTTTCGGAGAGAGAAGTGAAAAAGCTTACGGCACCTGGGATTCCCAGGCGGTCTTCCATCCAGGTACTAACCAGGCCCTGCTCTGCTTAGCTTCCGAGATCAGACGAGATCGGGCGGAACCAGAGAGGTATGGCCGTAAGCTGCTTTTTATCTTTTTCCTAATCCTTTATAATGCGTCAATGAATTATGACACGCCTGCCGTTGGCATCTTTGTGTGGGTTAAATAAGGGTATGCAAAGAAGGCTGTGACATCCCATGCCGAAAATTGGATGGACTAGAGAAGACCCGCCCAGGGGTCCCAGCCAATCGGTGAATGGCCATTGCAGTCCCCGCCACCTCAAATGGCCTGACGATGGTATGGACGTAAGCCACCTTTCATCTTCTTCCTATTGCATCTCTTCTACAATGTGACATTTTTTTTACAATTGTGTAGGTGTACAATCTACGGCGCTGGGCGGCTTTCAGAGAGAGAAGTGAAAAAGCTTACGGCACCTGGGATTCCCAGGCGGTCTTCCATCCAGGTACTAACCAGGCCCTGCTCTGCTTAGCTTCCGAGATCAGACGAGATCGGGCGGAACCAGAGAGGTATGGCCGTAAGCTGCTTTTCATCTTTTTCCTAATCCTTTAAAACGTGTCAAAGATAATCAGAAGTTTCTTTTTCTAAAATTGAAGCAGTTCTTAGCATTGGCAAGAGAGGTTCCTAAAGCCTGAAGGTAACTTTACTTTTCTTCACTGGCAATTCTAACATGTTGGGTTAGCACCTGTATTTCAACGGCTAAATTACAAACAATAGTATGCCAATCGTAAATGTTGATCAACACTAATTTAGCAATCATGAAACGGAATCATTTTGGATAATATTGTCTAATTTCCTTTCATATCCAACGTTAAAACAACACTAAACATGCATCTCTTCAACAATGTGATATTCTTTTTGTAATTTGTAGGTGTACAATCTGCGGCGCTCGGCGGCTTTCGGAGAGAGAAGTGAAAAAGCTTACGGCACCTGGGATTCCCAGGCGGTCTTCCATCCAGGTACTAACCAGGCCCTGCTCTGCTTAGCTTCCGAGATCAGACGAGATCGGGCGGAACCAGAGAGGTATGGCCGTAAGCTGCTTTTTATCTTTTTCCTAATCCTTTATAATGCGTCAATGAATTATGACACGCCTGCCGTTGGCATCTTTGTGTGGGTTAAATAAGGGTATGCAAAGAAGGCTGTGACATCCCATGCCGAAAATTGGATGGACTAGAGAAGACCCGCCCAGGGGTCCCAGCCAATCGGTGAATGGCCATTGCAGTCCCCGCCACCTCAAATGGCCTGACGATGGTATGGACGTAAGCCACCTTTCATCTTCTTCCTATTGCATCTCTTCTACAATGTGAAATTTTTTTTACAATTGTGTAGGTGTACAATCTACGGCGCTGGGCGGCTTTCAGAGAGAGAAGTGAAAAAGCTTACGGCACATGGGATTCCCAGGCGGTCTTCCATCCAGGTACTAACCAGGCCCTGCTCTGCTTAGCTTCCGAGATCAGACGAGATCGGGCGGAACCAGAGAGGTATGGCCGTAAGCTGCTTTTCATCTTTTTCCTAATCCTTTAAAACGTGTCAAAGATAATCAGAAGTTTCTTTTTCTAAAATTGAAGCAGTTCTTAGCATTGGCAAGAGAGGTTCCTAAAGCCTGAAGGTAACTTTACTTTTCTTCACTGGCAATTCTAACATGTTGGGTTAGCACCTGTATTTCAACGGCTAAATTACAAACAATAGTATGCCAATCGTAAATGTTGATCAACACTAATTTAGCAGTCATGAAACGGAATCATTTTGGATAATATTGTCTAATTTCCTTTAATATCCAACGTTAAAACAGGTGTACAATCTGCGGCGCTCGGCGGCTTTCGGAGAGAGAAGTGAAAAAGCTTACGGCACCTGGGATTCCCAGGCGGTCTTCCATCCAGGTACTAACCAGGCCCTGCTCTGCTTAGCTTCCGAGATCAGACGAGATCGGGCGGAACCAGAGAGGTATGGCCGTAAGCTGCTTTTCATCTTTTTCCTAATCCTTTAAAACGTGTCAAAGATAATCAGAAGTTTCTTTTTCTAAAATTGAAGCAGTTCTTAGCATTGGCAAGAGAGGTTCCTAAAGCCTGAAGGTAACTTTACTTTTCTTCACTGGCAATTCTAACATGTTGGGTTAGCACCTGTATTTCAACGGCTAAATTACAAACAATAGTATGCCAATCGTAAATGTTGATCAACACTAATTTAGCAATCATGAAACGGAATCATTTTGGATAATATTGTCTAATTTCCTTTCATATCCAACGTTAAAACAACACTAAACATGCATCTCTTCAACAATGTGATATTCTTTTTGTAATTTGTAGGTGTACAATCTGCGGCGCTCGGCGGCTTTCGGAGAGAGAAGTGAAAAAGCTTACGGCACCTGGGATTCCCAAGCGGTCTTCCATCCAGGTACTAACCAGGCCCTGCTCTGCTTAGCTTCCGAGATCAGACGAGATCGGGCGGAACCAGAGAGGTATGGCCGTAAGCTGCTTTTTATCTTTTTCCTAATCCTTTATAATGCGTCAATGAATTATGACACGCCTGCCGTTGGCATCTTTGTGTGGGTTAAATAAGGGTATGCAAAGAAGGCTGTGACATCCCATGCCGAAAATTGGATGGACTAGAGAAGACCCGCCCAGGGGTCCCAGCCAATCGGTGAATGGCCATTGCAGTCCCCGCCACCTCAAATGGCCTGACGATGGTATGGACGTAAGCCACCTTTCATCTTCTTCCTATTGCATCTCTTCTACAATGTGACATTTTTTTTACAATTGTGTAGGTGTACAATCTACGGCGCTGGGCGGCTTTCAGAGAGAGAAGTGAAAAAGCTTACGGCACCTGGGATTCCCAGGCGGTCTTCCATCCAGGTACTAACCAGGCCCTGCTCTGCTTAGCTTCCGAGATCAGACGAGATCGGGCGGAACCAGAGAGGTATGGCCGTAAGCTGCTTTTCATCTTTTTCCTAATCCTTTAAAACGTGTCAAAGATAATCAGAAGTTTCTTTTTCTAAAATTGAAGCAGTTCTTAGCATTGGCAAGAGAGGTTCCTAAAGCCTGAAGGTAACTTTACTTTTCTTCACTGGCAATTCTAACATGTTGGGTTAGCACCTGTATTTCAACGGCTAAATTACAAACAATAGTATGCCAATCGTAAATGTTGATCAACACTAATTTAGCAATCATGAAACGGAATCATTTTGGATAATATTGTCTAATTTCCTTTAATATCCAACGTTAAAACAGGTGTACAATCTGCGGCGCTCGGCGGCTTTCGGAGAGAGAAGTGAAAAAGCTTACGGCACCTGGGATTCCCAGGCGGTCTTCCATCCAGGTACTAACCAGGCCCTGCTCTGCTTAGCTTCCGAGATCAGACGAGATCGGGCGGAACCAGAGAGGTATGGCCGTAAGCTGCTTTTCATCTTTTTCCTAATCCTTTAAAACGTGTCAAAGATAATCAGAAGTTTCTTTTTCTAAAATTGAAGCAGTTCTTAGCATTGGCAAGAGAGGTTCCTAAAGCCTGAAGGTAACTTTACTTTTCTTCACTGGCAATTCTAACATGTTGGGTTAGCACCTGTATTTCAACGGCTAAATTACAAACAATAGTATGCCAATCGTAAATGTTGATCAACACTAATTTAGCAATCATGAAACGGAATCATTTTGGATAATATTGTCTAATTTCCTTTAATATCCAACGTTAAAACAGGTGTACAATCTGCGGCGCTCGGCGGCTTTCGGAGAGAGAAGTGAAAAAGCTTACGGCACCTGGGATTCCCAGGCGGTCTTCCATCCAGGTACTAACCAGGCCCTGCTCTGCTTAGCTTCCGAGATCAGACGAGATCGGGCGGAACCAGAGAGGTATGGCCGTAAGCTGCTTTTCATCTTTTTCCTAATCCTTTAAAACGTGTCAAAGATAATCAGAAGTTTCTTTTTCTAAAATTGAAGCAGTTCTTAGCATTGGCAAGAGAGGTTCCTAAAGCCTGAAGGTAACTTTACTTTTCTTCACTGGCAATTCTAACATGTTGGGTTAGCACCTGTATTTCAACGGCTAAATTACAAACAATAGTATGCCAATCGTAAATGTTGATCAACACTAATTTAGCAATCATGAAACGGAATCATTTTGGATAATATTGTCTAATTTCCTTTCATATCCAACGTTAAAACAACACTAAACATGCATCTCTTCAACAATGTGATATTCTTTTTGTAATTTGTAGGTGTACAATCTGCGGCGCTCGGCGGCTTTCGGAGAGAGAAGTGAAAAAGCTTACGGCACCTGGGATTCCCAGGCGGTCTTCCATCCAGGTACTAACCAGGCCCTGCTCTGCTTAGCTTCCGAGATCAGACGAGATCGGGCGGAACCAGAGAGGTATGGCCGTAAGCTGCTTTTTATCTTTTTCCTAATCCTTTATAATGCGTCAATGAATTATGACACGCCTGCCGTTGGCATCTTTGTGTGGGTTAAATAAGGGTATGCAAAGAAGGCTGTGACATCCCATGCCGAAAATTGGATGGACTAGAGAAGACCCGCCCAGGGGTCCCAGCCAATCGGTGAATGGCCATTGCAGTCCCCGCCACCTCAAATGGCCTGACGATGGTATGGACGTAAGCCACCTTTCATCTTCTTCCTATTGCATCTCTTCTACAATGTGACATTTTTTTTACAATTGTGTAGGTGTACAATCTACGGCGCTGGGCGGCTTTCAGAGAGAGAAGTGAAAAAGCTTACGGCACCTGGGATTCCCAGGCGGTCTTCCATCCAGGTACTAACCAGGCCCTGCTCTGCTTAGCTTCCGAGATCAGACGAGATCGGGCGGAACCAGAGAGGTATGGCCGTAAGCTGCTTTTCATCTTTTTCCTAATCCTTTAAAACGTGTCAAAGATAATCAGAAGTTTCTTTTTCTAAAATTGAAGCAGTTCTTAGCATTGGCAAGAGAGGTTCCTAAAGCCTGAAGGTAACTTTACTTTTCTTCACTGGCAATTCTAACATGTTGGGTTAGCACCTGTATTTCAACGGCTAAATTACAAACAATAGTATGCCAATCGTAAATGTTGATCAACACTAATTTAGCAATCATGAAACGGAATCATTTTGGATAATATTGTCTAATTTCCTTTCATATCCAACGTTAAAACAACACTAAACATGCATCTCTTCAACAATGTGATATTCTTTTTGTAATTTGTAGGTGTACAATCTGCGGCGCTCGGCGGCTTTCGGAGAGAGAAGTGAAAAAGCTTACGGCACCTGGGATTCCCAGGCGGTCTTCCATCCAGGTACTAACCAGGCCCTGCTCTGCTTAGCTTCCGAGATCAGACGAGATCGGGCGGAACCAGAGAGGTATGGCCGTAAGCTGCATTTTATCTTTTTCCTAATCCTTTATAATGCGTCAATGAATTATGACACGCCTGCCGTTGGCATCTTTGTGTGGGTTAAATAAGGGTATGCAAAGAAGGCTGTGACATCCCATGCCGAAAATTGGATGGACTAGAGAAGACCCGCCCAGGGGTCCCAGCCAATCGGTGAATGGCCATTGCAGTCCCCGCCACCTCAAATGGCCTGACGATGGTATGGACGTAAGCCACCTTTCATCTTCTTCCTATTGCATCTCTTCTACAATGTGACATTTTTTTTACAATTGTGTAGGTGTACAATCTACGGCGCTGGGCGGCTTTCAGAGAGAGAAGTGAAAAAGCTTACGGCACATGGGATTCCCAGGCGGTCTTCCATCCAGGTACTAACCAGGCCCTGCTCTGCTTAGCTTCCGAGATCAGACGAGATCGGGCGGAACCAGAGAGGTATGGCCGTAAGCTGCTTTTCATCTTTTTCCTAATCCTTTAAAACGTGTCAAAGATAATCAGAAGTTTCTTTTTCTAAAATTGAAGCAGTTCTTAGCATTGGCAAGAGAGGTTCCTAAAGCCTGAAGGTAACTTTACTTTTCTTCACTGGCAATTCTAACATGTTGGGTTAGCACCTGTATTTCAACGGCTAAATTACAAACAATAGTATGCCAATCGTAAATGTTGATCAACACTAATTTAGCAATCATGAAACGGAATCATTTTGGATAATATTGTCTAATTTCCTTTAATATCCAACGTTAAAACAGGTGTACAATCTGCGGCGCTCGGCGGCTTTCGGAGAGAGAAGTGAAAAAGCTTACGGCACCTGGGATTCCCAGGCGGTCTTCCATCCAGGTACTAACCAGGCCCTGCTCTGCTTAGCTTCCGAGATCAGACGAGATCGGGCGGAACCAGAGAGGTATGGCCGTAAGCTGCTTTTCATCTTTTTCCTAATCCTTTAAAACGTGTCAAAGATAATCAGAAGTTTCTTTTTCTAAAATTGAAGCAGTTCTTAGCATTGGCAAGAGAGGTTCCTAAAGCCTGAAGGTAACTTTACTTTTCTTCACTGGCAATTCTAACATGTTGGGTTAGCACCTGTATTTCAACGGCTAAATTACAAACAATAGTATGCCAATCGTAAATGTTGATCAACACTAATTTAGCAATCATGAAACGGAATCATTTTGGATAATATTGTCTAATTTCCTTTCATATCCAACGTTAAAACAACACTAAACATGCATCTCTTCAACAATGTGATATTCTTTTTGTAATTTGTAGGTGTACAATCTGCGGCGCTCGGCGGCTTTCGGAGAGAGAAGTGAAAAAGCTTACGGCACCTGGGATTCCCAGGCGGTCTTCCATCCAGGTACTAACCAGGCCCTGCTCTGCTTAGCTTCCGAGATCAGACGAGATCGGGCGGAACCAGAGAGGTATGGCCGTAAGCTGCTTTTTATCTTTTTCCTAATCCTTTATAATGCGTCAATGAATTATGACACGCCTGCCGTTGGCATCTTTGTGTGGGTTAAATAAGGGTATGCAAAGAAGGCTGTGACATCCCATGCCGAAAATTGGATGGACTAGAGAAGACCCGCCCAGGGGTCCCAGCCAATCGGTGAATGGCCATTGCAGTCCCCGCCACCTCAAATGGCCTGACGATGGTATGGACGTAAGCCACCTTTCATCTTCTTCCTATTGCATCTCTTCTACAATGTGACATTTTTTTTACAATTGTGTAGGTGTACAATCTACGGCGCTGGGCGGCTTTCAGAGAGAGAAGTGAAAAAGCTTACGGCACCTGGGATTCCCAGGCGGTCTTCCATCCAGGTACTAACCAGGCCCTGCTCTGCTTAGCTTCCGAGATCAGACGAGATCGGGCGGAACCAGAGAGGTATGGCCGTAAGCTGCTTTTCATCTTTTTCCTAATCCTTTAAAACGTGTCAAAGATAATCAGAAGTTTCTTTTTCTAAAATTGAAGCAGTTCTTAGCATTGGCAAGAGAGGTTCCTAAAGCCTGAAGGTAACTTTACTTTTCTTCACTGGCAATTCTAACATGTTGGGTTAGCACCTGTATTTCAACGGCTAAATTACAAACAATAGTATGCCAATCGTAAATGTTGATCAACACTAATTTAGCAATCATGAAACGGAATCATTTTGGATAATATTGTCTAATTTCCTTTCATATCCAACGTTAAAACAACACTAAACATGCATCTCTTCAACAATGTGATATTCTTTTTGTAATTTGTAGGTGTACAATCTGCGGCGCTCGGCGGCTTTCGGAGAGAGAAGTGAAAAAGCTTACGGCACCTGGGATTCCCAGGCGGTCTTCCATCCAGGTACTAACCAGGCCCTGCTCTGCTTAGCTTCCGAGATCAGACGAGATCGGGCGGAACCAGAGAGGTATGGCCGTAAGCTGCTTTTTATCTTTTTCCTAATCCTTTATAATGCGTCAATGAATTATGACACGCCTGCCGTTGGCATCTTTGTGTGGGTTAAATAAGGGTATGCAAAGAAGGCTGTGACATCCCATGCCGAAAATTGGATGGACTAGAGAAGACCCGCCCAGGGGTCCCAGCCAATCGGTGAATGGCCATTGCAGTCCCCGCCACCTCAAATGGCCTGACGATGGTATGGACGTAAGCCACCTTTCATCTTCTTCCTATTGCATCTCTTCTACAATGTGACATTTTTTTTACAATTGTGTAGGTGTACAATCTACGGCGCTGGGCGGCTTTCAGAGAGAGAAGTGAAAAAGCTTACGGCACCTGGGATTCCCAGGCGGTCTTCCATCCAGGTACTAACCAGGCCCTGCTCTGCTTAGCTTCCGAGATCAGACGAGATCGGGCGGAACCAGAGAGGTATGGCCGTAAGCTGCTTTTCATCTTTTTCCTAATCCTTTAAAACGTGTCAAAGATAATCAGAAGTTTCTTTTTCTAAAATTGAAGCAGTTCTTAGCATTGGCAAGAGAGGTTCCTAAAGCCTGAAGGTAACTTTACTTTTCTTCACTGGCAATTCTAACATGTTGGGTTAGCACCTGTATTTCAACGGCTAAATTACAAACAATAGTATGCCAATCGTAAATGTTGATCAACACTAATTTAGCAATCATGAAACGGAATCATTTTGGATAATATTGTCTAATTTCCTTTCATATCCAACGTTAAAACAACACTAAACATGCATCTCTTCAACAATGTGATATTCTTTTTGTAATTTGTAGGTGTACAATCTGCGGCGCTCGGCGGCTTTCGGAGAGAGAAGTGAAAAAGCTTACGGCACCTGGGATTCCCAGGCGGTCTTCCATCCAGGTACTAACCAGGCCCTGCTCTGCTTAGCTTCCGAGATCAGACGAGATCGGGCGGAACCAGAGAGGTATGGCCGTAAGCTGCATTTTATCTTTTTCCTAATCCTTTATAATGCGTCAATGAATTATGACACGCCTGCCGTTGGCATCTTTGTGTGGGTTAAATAAGGGTATGCAAAGAAGGCTGTGACATCCCATGCCGAAAATTGGATGGACTAGAGAAGACCCGCCCAGGGGTCCCAGCCAATCGGTGAATGGCCATTGCAGTCCCCGCCACCTCAAATGGCCTGACGATGGTATGGACGTAAGCCACCTTTCATCTTCTTCCTATTGCATCTCTTCTACAATGTGACATTTTTTTTACAATTGTGTAGGTGTACAATCTACGGCGCTGGGCGGCTTTCAGAGAGAGAAGTGAAAAAGCTTACGGCACATGGGATTCCCAGGCGGTCTTCCATCCAGGTACTAACCAGGCCCTGCTCTGCTTAGCTTCCGAGATCAGACGAGATCGGGCGGAACCAGAGAGGTATGGCCGTAAGCTGCTTTTCATCTTTTTCCTAATCCTTTAAAACGTGTCAAAGATAATCAGAAGTTTCTTTTTCTAAAATTGAAGCAGTTCTTAGCATTGGCAAGAGAGGTTCCTAAAGCCTGAAGGTAACTTTACTTTTCTTCACTGGCAATTCTAACATGTTGGGTTAGCACCTGTATTTCAACGGCTAAATTACAAACAATAGTATGCCAATCGTAAATGTTGATCAACACTAATTTAGCAATCATGAAACGGAATCATTTTGGATAATATTGTCTAATTTCCTTTAATATCCAACGTTAAAACAGGTGTACAATCTGCGGCGCTCGGCGGCTTTCGGAGAGAGAAGTGAAAAAGCTTACGGCACCTGGGATTCCCAGGCGGTCTTCCATCCAGGTACTAACCAGGCCCTGCTCTGCTTAGCTTCCGAGATCAGACGAGATCGGGCGGAACCAGAGAGGTATGGCCGTAAGCTGCTTTTCATCTTTTTCCTAATCCTTTAAAACGTGTCAAAGATAATCAGAAGTTTCTTTTTCTAAAATTGAAGCAGTTCTTAGCATTGGCAAGAGAGGTTCCTAAAGCCTGAAGGTAACTTTACTTTTCTTCACTGGCAATTCTAACATGTTGGGTTAGCACCTGTATTTCAACGGCTAAATTACAAACAATAGTATGCCAATCGTAAATGTTGATCAACACTAATTTAGCAATCATGAAACGGAATCATTTTGGATAATATTGTCTAATTTCCTTTCATATCCAACGTTAAAACAACACTAAACATGCATCTCTTCAACAATGTGATATTCTTTTTGTAATTTGTAGGTGTACAATCTGCGGCGCTCGGCGGCTTTCGGAGAGAGAAGTGAAAAAGCTTACGGCACCTGGGATTCCCAGGCGGTCTTCCATCCAGGTACTAACCAGGCCCTGCTCTGCTTAGCTTCCGAGATCAGACGAGATCGGGCGGAACCAGAGAGGTATGGCCGTAAGCTGCTTTTTATCTTTTTCCTAATCCTTTATAATGCGTCAATGAATTATGACACGCCTGCCGTTGGCATCTTTGTGTGGGTTAAATAAGGGTATGCAAAGAAGGCTGTGACATCCCATGCCGAAAATTGGATGGACTAGAGAAGACCCGCCCAGGGGTCCCAGCCAATCGGTGAATGGCCATTGCAGTCCCCGCCACCTCAAATGGCCTGACGATGGTATGGACGTAAGCCACCTTTCATCTTCTTCCTATTGCATCTCTTCTACAATGTGACATTTTTTTTACAATTGTGTAGGTGTACAATCTACGGCGCTGGGCGGCTTTCAGAGAGAGAAGTGAAAAAGCTTACGGCACCTGGGATTCCCAGGCGGTCTTCCATCCAGGTACTAACCAGGCCCTGCTCTGCTTAGCTTCCGAGATCAGACGAGATCGGGCGGAACCAGAGAGGTATGGCCGTAAGCTGCTTTTCATCTTTTTCCTAATCCTTTAAAACGTGTCAAAGATAATCAGAAGTTTCTTTTTCTAAAATTGAAGCAGTTCTTAGCATTGGCAAGAGAGGTTCCTAAAGCCTGAAGGTAACTTTACTTTTCTTCACTGGCAATTCTAACATGTTGGGTTAGCACCTGTATTTCAACGGCTAAATTACAAACAATAGTATGCCAATCGTAAATGTTGATCAACACTAATTTAGCAATCATGAAACGGAATCATTTTGGATAATATTGTCTAATTTCCTTTCATATCCAACGTTAAAACAACACTAAACATGCATCTCTTCAACAATGTGATATTCTTTTTGTAATTTGTAGGTGTACAATCTGCGGCGCTCGGCGGCTTTCGGAGAGAGAAGTGAAAAAGCTTACGGCACCTGGGATTCCCAGGCGGTCTTCCATCCAGGTACTAACCAGGCCCTGCTCTGCTTAGCTTCCGAGATCAGACGAGATCGGGCGGAACCAGAGAGGTATGGCCGTAAGCTGCTTTTTATCTTTTTCCTAATCCTTTATAATGCGTCAATGAATTATGACACGCCTGCCGTTGGCATCTTTGTGTGGGTTAAATAAGGGTATGCAAAGAAGGCTGTGACATCCCATGCCGAAAATTGGATGGACTAGAGAAGACCCGCCCAGGGGTCCCAGCCAATCGGTGAATGGCCATTGCAGTCCCCGCCACCTCAAATGGCCTGACGATGGTATGGACGTAAGCCACCTTTCATCTTCTTCCTATTGCATCTCTTCTACAATGTGACATTTTTTTTACAATTGTGTAGGTGTACAATCTACGGCGCTGGGCGGCTTTCAGAGAGAGAAGTGAAAAAGCTTACGGCACATGGGATTCCCAGGCGGTCTTCCATCCAGGTACTAACCAGGCCCTGCTCTGCTTAGCTTCCGAGATCAGACGAGATCGGGCGGAACCAGAGAGGTATGGCCGTAAGCTGCTTTTCATCTTTTTCCTAATCCTTTAAAACGTGTCAAAGATAATCAGAAGTTTCTTTTTCTAAAATTGAAGCAGTTCTTAGCATTGGCAAGAGAGGTTCCTAAAGCCTGAAGGTAACTTTACTTTTCTTCACTGGCAATTCTAACATGTTGGGTTAGCACCTGTATTTCAACGGCTAAATTACAAACAATAGTATGCCAATCGTAAATGTTGATCAACACTAATTTAGCAGTCATGAAACGGAATCATTTTGGATAATATTGTCTAATTTCCTTTAATATCCAACGTTAAAACAGGTGTACAATCTGCGGCGCTCGGCGGCTTTCGGAGAGAGAAGTGAAAAAGCTTACGGCACCTGGGATTCCCAGGCGGTCTTCCATCCAGGTACTAACCAGGCCCTGCTCTGCTTAGCTTCCGAGATCAGACGAGATCGGGCGGAACCAGAGAGGTATGGCCGTAAGCTGCTTTTCATCTTTTTCCTAATCCTTTAAAACGTGTCAAAGATAATCAGAAGTTTCTTTTTCTAAAATTGAAGCAGTTCTTAGCATTGGCAAGAGAGGTTCCTAAAGCCTGAAGGTAACTTTACTTTTCTTCACTGGCAATTCTAACATGTTGGGTTAGCACCTGTATTTCAACGGCTAAATTACAAACAATAGTATGCCAATCGTAAATGTTGATCAACACTAATTTAGCAATCATGAAACGGAATCATTTTGGATAATATTGTCTAATTTCCTTTCATATCCAACGTTAAAACAACACTAAACATGCATCTCTTCAACAATGTGATATTCTTTTTGTAATTTGTAGGTGTACAATCTGCGGCGCTCGGCGGCTTTCGGAGAGAGAAGTGAAAAAGCTTACGGCACCTGGGATTCCCAGGCGGTCTTCCATCCAGGTACTAACCAGGCCCTGCTCTGCTTAGCTTCCGAGATCAGACGAGATCGGGCGGAACCAGAGAGGTATGGCCGTAAGCTGCTTTTTATCTTTTTCCTAATCCTTTATAATGCGTCAATGAATTATGACACGCCTGCCGTTGGCATCTTTGTGTGGGTTAAATAAGGGTATGCAAAGAAGGCTGTGACATCCCATGCCGAAAATTGGATGGACTAGAGAAGACCCGCCCAGGGGTCCCAGCCAATCGGTGAATGGCCATTGCAGTCCCCGCCACCTCAAATGGCCTGACGATGGTATGGACGTAAGCCACCTTTCATCTTCTTCCTATTGCATCTCTTCTACAATGTGACATTTTTTTTACAATTGTGTAGGTGTACAATCTACGGCGCTGGGCGGCTTTCAGAGAGAGAAGTGAAAAAGCTTACGGCACCTGGGATTCCCAGGCGGTCTTCCATCCAGGTACTAACCAGGCCCTGCTCTGCTTAGCTTCCGAGATCAGACGAGATCGGGCGGAACCAGAGAGGTATGGCCGTAAGCTGCTTTTCATCTTTTTCCTAATCCTTTAAAACGTGTCAAAGATAATCAGAAGTTTCTTTTTCTAAAATTGAAGCAGTTCTTAGCATTGGCAAGAGAGGTTCCTAAAGCCTGAAGGTAACTTTACTTTTCTTCACTGGCAATTCTAACATGTTGGGTTAGCACCTGTATTTCAACGGCTAAATTACAAACAATAGTATGCCAATCGTAAATGTTGATCAACACTAATTTAGCAATCATGAAACGGAATCATTTTGGATAATATTGTCTAATTTCCTTTCATATCCAACGTTAAAACAACACTAAACATGCATCTCTTCAACAATGTGATATTCTTTTTGTAATTTGTAGGTGTACAATCTGCGGCGCTCGGCGGCTTTCGGAGAGAGAAGTGAAAAAGCTTACGGCACCTGGGATTCCCAGGCGGTCTTCCATCCAGGTACTAACCAGGCCCTGCTCTGCTTAGCTTCCGAGATCAGACGAGATCGGGCGGAACCAGAGAGGTATGGCCGTAAGCTGCTTTTTATCTTTTTCCTAATCCTTTATAATGCGTCAATGAATTATGACACGCCTGCCGTTGGCATCTTTGTGTGGGTTAAATAAGGGTATGCAAAGAAGGCTGTGACATCCCATGCCGAAAATTGGATGGACTAGAGAAGACCCGCCCAGGGGTCCCAGCCAATCGGTGAATGGCCATTGCAGTCCCCGCCACCTCAAATGGCCTGACGATGGTATGGACGTAAGCCACCTTTCATCTTCTTCCTATTGCATCTCTTCTACAATGTGAAATTTTTTTTACAATTGTGTAGGTGTACAATCTACGGCGCTGGGCGGCTTTCAGAGAGAGAAGTGAAAAAGCTTACGGCACATGGGATTCCCAGGCGGTCTTCCATCCAGGTACTAACCAGGCCCTGCTCTGCTTAGCTTCCGAGATCAGACGAGATCGGGCGGAACCAGAGAGGTATGGCCGTAAGCTGCTTTTCATCTTTTTCCTAATCCTTTAAAACGTGTCAAAGATAATCAGAAGTTTCTTTTTCTAAAATTGAAGCAGTTCTTAGCATTGGCAAGAGAGGTTCCTAAAGCCTGAAGGTAACTTTACTTTTCTTCACTGGCAATTCTAACATGTTGGGTTAGCACCTGTATTTCAACGGCTAAATTACAAACAATAGTATGCCAATCGTAAATGTTGATCAACACTAATTTAGCAGTCATGAAACGGAATCATTTTGGATAATATTGTCTAATTTCCTTTAATATCCAACGTTAAAACAGGTGTACAATCTGCGGCGCTCGGCGGCTTTCGGAGAGAGAAGTGAAAAAGCTTACGGCACCTGGGATTCCCAGGCGGTCTTCCATCCAGGTACTAACCAGGCCCTGCTCTGCTTAGCTTCCGAGATCAGACGAGATCGGGCGGAACCAGAGAGGTATGGCCGTAAGCTGCTTTTCATCTTTTTCCTAATCCTTTAAAACGTGTCAAAGATAATCAGAAGTTTCTTTTTCTAAAATTGAAGCAGTTCTTAGCATTGGCAAGAGAGGTTCCTAAAGCCTGAAGGTAACTTTACTTTTCTTCACTGGCAATTCTAACATGTTGGGTTAGCACCTGTATTTCAACGGCTAAATTACAAACAATAGTATGCCAATCGTAAATGTTGATCAACACTAATTTAGCAATCATGAAACGGAATCATTTTGGATAATATTGTCTAATTTCCTTTAATATCCAACGTTAAAACAGGTGTACAATCTGCGGCGCTCGGCGGCTTTCGGAGAGAGAAGTGAAAAAGCTTACGGCACCTGGGATTCCCAGGCGGTCTTCCATCCAGGTACTAACCAGGCCCTGCTCTGCTTAGCTTCCGAGATCAGACGAGATCGGGCGGAACCAGAGAGGTATGGCCGTAAGCTGCTTTTCATCTTTTTCCTAATCCTTTAAAACGTGTCAAAGATAATCAGAAGTTTCTTTTTCTAAAATTGAAGCAGTTCTTAGCATTGGCAAGAGAGGTTCCTAAAGCCTGAAGGTAACTTTACTTTTCTTCACTGGCAATTCTAACATGTTGGGTTAGCACCTGTATTTCAACGGCTAAATTACAAACAATAGTATGCCAATCGTAAATGTTGATCAACACTAATTTAGCAATCATGAAACGGAATCATTTTGGATAATATTGTCTAATTTCCTTTCATATCCAACGTTAAAACAACACTAAACATGCATCTCTTCAACAATGTGATATTCTTTTTGTAATTTGTAGGTGTACAATCTGCGGCGCTCGGCGGCTTTCGGAGAGAGAAGTGAAAAAGCTTACGGCACCTGGGATTCCCAGGCGGTCTTCCATCCAGGTACTAACCAGGCCCTGCTCTGCTTAGCTTCCGAGATCAGACGAGATCGGGCGGAACCAGAGAGGTATGGCCGTAAGCTGCTTTTTATCTTTTTCCTAATCCTTTATAATGCGTCAATGAATTATGACACGCCTGCCGTTGGCATCTTTGTGTGGGTTAAATAAGGGTATGCAAAGAAGGCTGTGACATCCCATGCCGAAAATTGGATGGACTAGAGAAGACCCGCCCAGGGGTCCCAGCCAATCGGTGAATGGCCATTGCAGTCCCCGCCACCTCAAATGGCCTGACGATGGTATGGACGTAAGCCACCTTTCATCTTCTTCCTATTGCATCTCTTCTACAATGTGACATTTTTTTTACAATTGTGTAGGTGTACAATCTACGGCGCTGGGCGGCTTTCAGAGAGAGAAGTGAAAAAGCTTACGGCACCTGGGATTCCCAGGCGGTCTTCCATCCAGGTACTAACCAGGCCCTGCTCTGCTTAGCTTCCGAGATCAGACAAGATCGGGCGGAACCAGAGAGGTATGGCCGTAAGCTGCTTTTCATCTTTTTCCTAATCCTTTAAAACGTGTCAAAGATAATCAGAAGTTTCTTTTTCTAAAATTGAAGCAGTTCTTAGCATTGGCAAGAGAGGTTCCTAAAGCCTGAAGGTAACTTTACTTTTCTTCACTGGCAATTCTAACATGTTGGGTTAGCACCTGTATTTCAACGGCTAAATTACAAACAATAGTATGCCAATCGTAAATGTTGATCAACACTAATTTAGCAATCATGAAACGGAATCATTTTGGATAATATTGTCTAATTTCCTTTCATATCCAACGTTAAAACAACACTAAACATGCATCTCTTCAACAATGTGATATTCTTTTTGTAATTTGTAGGTGTACAATCTGCGGCGCTCGGCGGCTTTCGGAGAGAGAAGTGAAAAAGCTTACGGCACCTGGGATTCCCAGGCGGTCTTCCATCCAGGTACTAACCAGGCCCTGCTCTGCTTAGCTTCCGAGATCAGACGAGATCGGGCGGAACCAGAGAGGTATGGCCGTAAGCTGCTTTTCATCTTTTTCCTAATCCTTTAAAACGTGTCAAAGATAATCAGAAGTTTCTTTTTCTAAAATTGAAGCAGTTCTTAGCATTGGCAAGAGAGGTTCCTAAAGCCTGAAGGTAACTTTACTTTTCTTCACTGGCAATTCTAACATGTTGGGTTAGCACCTGTATTTCAACGGCTAAATTACAAACAATAGTATGCCAATCGTAAATGTTGATCAACACTAATTTAGCAATCATGAAACGGAATCATTTTGGATAATATTGTCTAATTTCCTTTAATATCCAACGTTAAAACAGGTGTACAATCTGCGGCGCTCGGCGGCTTTCGGAGAGAGAAGTGAAAAAGCTTACGGCACCTGGGATTCCCAGGCGGTCTTCCATCCAGGTACTAACCAGGCCCTGCTCTGCTTAGCTTCCGAGATCAGACGAGATCGGGCGGAACCAGAGAGGTATGGCCGTAAGCTGCTTTTCATCTTTTTCCTAATCCTTTAAAACGTGTCAAAGATAATCAGAAGTTTCTTTTTCTAAAATTGAAGCAGTTCTTAGCATTGGCAAGAGAGGTTCCTAAAGCCTGAAGGTAACTTTACTTTTCTTCACTGGCAATTCTAACATGTTGGGTTAGCACCTGTATTTCAACGGCTAAATTACAAACAATAGTATGCCAATCGTAAATGTTGATCAACACTAATTTAGCAATCATGAAACGGAATCATTTTGGATAATATTGTCTAATTTCCTTTCATATCCAACGTTAAAACAACACTAAACATGCATCTCTTCAACAATGTGATATTCTTTTTGTAATTTGTAGGTGTACAATCTGCGGCGCTCGGCGGCTTTCGGAGAGAGAAGTGAAAAAGCTTACGGCACCTGGGATTCCCAGGCGGTCTTCCATCCAGGTACTAACCAGGCCCTGCTCTGCTTAGCTTCCGAGATCAGACGAGATCGGGCGGAACCAGAGAGGTATGGCCGTAAGCTGCTTTTTATCGTTTTCCTAATCCTTTATAATGCGTCAATGAATTATGACACGCCTGCCGTTGGCATCTTTGTGTGGGTTAAATAAGGGTATGCAAAGAAGGCTGTGACATCCCATGCCGAAAATTGGATGGACTAGAGAAGACCCGCCCAGGGGTCCCAGCCAATCGGTGAATGGCCATTGCAGTCCCCGCCACCTCAAATGGCCTGACGATGGTATGGACGTAAGCCACCTTTCATCTTCTTCCTATTGCATCTCTTCTACAATGTGACATTTTTTTTACAATTGTGTAGGTGTACAATCTACGGCGCTGGGCGGCTTTCAGAGAGAGAAGTGAAAAAGCTTACGGCACCTGGGATTCCCAGGCGGTCTTCCATCCAGGTACTAACCAGGCCCTGCTCTGCTTAGCTTCCGAGATCAGACGAGATCGGGCGGAACCAGAGAGGTATGGCCGTAAGCTGCTTTTCATCTTTTTCCTAATCCTTTAAAACGTGTCAAAGATAATCAGAAGTTTCTTTTTCTAAAATTGAAGCAGTTCTTAGCATTGGCAAGAGAGGTTCCTAAAGCCTGAAGGTAACTTTACTTTTCTTCACTGGCAATTCTAACATGTTGGGTTAGCACCTGTATTTCAACGGCTAAATTACAAACAATAGTATGCCAATCGTAAATGTTGATCAACACTAATTTAGCAATCATGAAACGGAATCATTTTGGATAATATTGTCTAATTTCCTTTCATATCCAACGTTAAAACAACACTAAACATGCATCTCTTCAACAATGTGATATTCTTTTTGTAATTTGTAGGTGTACAATCTGCGGCGCTCGGCGGCTTTCGGAGAGAGAAGTGAAAAAGCTTACGGCACCTGGGATTCCCAGGCGGTCTTCCATCCAGGTACTAACCAGGCCCTGGTCTGCTTAGCTTCCGAGATCAGACGAGATCGGGCGGAACCAGAGAGGTATGGCCGTAAGCTGCTTTTTATCTTTTTCCTAATCCTTTATAATGCGTCAATGAATTATGACACGCCTGCCGTTGGCATCTTTGTGTGGGTTAAATAAGGGTATGCAAAGAAGGCTGTGACATCCCATGCCGAAAATTGGATGGACTAGAGAAGACCCGCCCAGGGGTCCCAGCCAATCGGTGAATGGCCATTGCAGTCCCCGCCACCTCAAATGGCCTGACGATGGTATGGACGTAAGCCACCTTTCATCTTCTTCCTATTGCATCTCTTCTACAATGTGACATTTTTTTTACAATTGTGTAGGTGTACAATCTACGGCGCTGGGCGGCTTTCAGAGAGAGAAGTGAAAAAGCTTACGGCACCTGGGATTCCCAGGCGGTCTTCCATCCAGGTACTAACCAGGCCCTGCTCTGCTTAGCTTCCGAGATCAGACGAGATCGGGCGGAACCAGAGAGGTATGGCCGTAAGCTGCTTTTCATCTTTTTCCTAATCCTTTAAAACGTGTCAAAGATAATCAGAAGTTTCTTTTTCTAAAATTGAAGCAGTTCTTAGCATTGGCAAGAGAGGTTCCTAAAGCCTGAAGGTAACTTTACTTTTCTTCACTGGCAATTCTAACATGTTGGGTTAGCACCTGTATTTCAACGGCTAAATTACAAACAATAGTATGCCAATCGTAAATGTTGATCAACACTAATTTAGCAATCATGAAACGGAATCATTTTGGATAATATTGTCTAATTTCCTTTCATATCCAACGTTAAAACAACACTAAACATGCATCTCTTCAACAATGTGATATTCTTTTTGTAATTTGTAGGTGTACAATCTGCGGCGCTCGGCGGCTTTCGGAGAGAGAAGTGAAAAAGCTTACGGCACCTGGGATTCCCAGGCGGTCTTCCATCCAGGTACTAACCAGGCCCTGCTCTGCTTAGCTTCCGAGATCAGACGAGATCGGGCGGAACCAGAGAGGTATGGCCGTAAGCTGCTTTTTATCTTTTTCCTAATCCTTTATAATGCGTCAATGAATTATGACACGCCTGCCGTTGGCATCTTTGTGTGGGTTAAATAAGGGTATGCAAAGAAGGCTGTGACATCCCATGCCGAAAATTGGATGGACTAGAGAAGACCCGCCCAGGGGTCCCAGCCAATCGGTGAATGGCCATTGCAGTCCCCGCCACCTCAAATGGCCTGACGATGGTATGGACGTAAGCCACCTTTCATCTTCTTCCTATTGCATCTCTTCTACAATGTGACATTTTTTTTACAATTGTGTAGGTGTACAATCTACGGCGCTGGGCGGCTTTCAGAGAGAGAAGTGAAAAAGCTTACGGCACATGGGATTCCCAGGCGGTCTTCCATCCAGGTACTAACCAGGCCCTGCTCTGCTTAGCTTCCGAGATCAGACGAGATCGGGCGGAACCAGAGAGGTATGGCCGTAAGCTGCTTTTCATCTTTTTCCTAATCCTTTAAAACGTGTCAAAGATAATCAGAAGTTTCTTTTTCTAAAATTGAAGCAGTTCTTAGCATTGGCAAGAGAGGTTCCTAAAGCCTGAAGGTAACTTTACTTTTCTTCACTGGCAATTCTAACATGTTGGGTTAGCACCTGTATTTCAACGGCTAAATTACAAACAATAGTATGCCAATCGTAAATGTTGATCAACACTAATTTAGCAGTCATGAAACGGAATCATTTTGGATAATATTGTCTAATTTCCTTTAATATCCAACGTTAAAACAGGTGTACAATCTGCGGCGCTCGGCGGCTTTCGGAGAGAGAAGTGAAAAAGCTTACGGCACCTGGGATTCCCAGGCGGTCTTCCATCCAGGTACTAACCAGGCCCTGCTCTGCTTAGCTTCCGAGATCAGACGAGATCGGGCGGAACCAGAGAGGTATGGCCGTAAGCTGCTTTTCATCTTTTTCCTAATCCTTTAAAACGTGTCAAAGATAATCAGAAGTTTCTTTTTCTAAAATTGAAGCAGTTCTTAGCATTGGCAAGAGAGGTTCCTAAAGCCTGAAGGTAACTTTACTTTTCTTCACTGGCAATTCTAACATGTTGGGTTAGCACCTGTATTTCAACGGCTAAATTACAAACAATAGTATGCCAATCGTAAATGTTGATCAACACTAATTTAGCAATCATGAAACGGAATCATTTTGGATAATATTGTCTAATTTCCTTTCATATCCAACGTTAAAACAACACTAAACATGCATCTCTTCAACAATGTGATATTCTTTTTGTAATTTGTAGGTGTACAATCTGCGGCGCTCGGCGGCTTTCGGAGAGAGAAGTGAAAAAGCTTACGGCACCTGGGATTCCCAGGCGGTCTTCCATCCAGGTACTAACCAGGCCCTGCTCTGCTTAGCTTCCGAGATCAGACGAGATCGGGCGGAACCAGAGAGGTATGGCCGTAAGCTGCATTTTATCTTTTTCCTAATCCTTTATAATGCGTCAATGAATTATGACACGCCTGCCGTTGGCATCTTTGTGTGGGTTAAATAAGGGTATGCAAAGAAGGCTGTGACATCCCATGCCGAAAATTGGATGGACTAGAGAAGACCCGCCCAGGGGTCCCAGCCAATCGGTGAATGGCCATTGCAGTCCCCGCCACCTCAAATGGCCTGACGATGGTATGGACGTAAGCCACCTTTCATCTTCTTCCTATTGCATCTCTTCTACAATGTGACATTTTTTTTACAATTGTGTAGGTGTACAATCTACGGCGCTGGGCGGCTTTCAGAGAGAGAAGTGAAAAAGCTTACGGCACATGGGATTCCCAGGCGGTCTTCCATCCAGGTACTAACCAGGCCCTGCTCTGCTTAGCTTCCGAGATCAGACGAGATCGGGCGGAACCAGAGAGGTATGGCCGTAAGCTGCTTTTCATCTTTTTCCTAATCCTTTAAAACGTGTCAAAGATAATCAGAAGTTTCTTTTTCTAAAATTGAAGCAGTTCTTAGCATTGGCAAGAGAGGTTCCTAAAGCCTGAAGGTAACTTTACTTTTCTTCACTGGCAATTCTAACATGTTGGGTTAGCACCTGTATTTCAACGGCTAAATTACAAACAATAGTATGCCAATCGTAAATGTTGATCAACACTAATTTAGCAATCATGAAACGGAATCATTTTGGATAATATTGTCTAATTTCCTTTAATATCCAACGTTAAAACAGGTGTACAATCTGCGGCGCTCGGCGGCTTTCGGAGAGAGAAGTGAAAAAGCTTACGGCACCTGGGATTCCCAGGCGGTCTTCCATCCAGGTACTAACCAGGCCCTGCTCTGCTTAGCTTCCGAGATCAGACGAGATCGGGCGGAACCAGAGAGGTATGGCCGTAAGCTGCTTTTCATCTTTTTCCTAATCCTTTAAAACGTGTCAAAGATAATCAGAAGTTTCTTTTTCTAAAATTGAAGCAGTTCTTAGCATTGGCAAGAGAGGTTCCTAAAGCCTGAAGGTAACTTTACTTTTCTTCACTGGCAATTCTAACATGTTGGGTTAGCACCTGTATTTCAACGGCTAAATTACAAACAATAGTATGCCAATCGTAAATGTTGATCAACACTAATTTAGCAATCATGAAACGGAATCATTTTGGATAATATTGTCTAATTTCCTTTCATATCCAACGTTAAAACAACACTAAACATGCATCTCTTCAACAATGTGATATTCTTTTTGTAATTTGTAGGTGTACAATCTGCGGCGCTCGGCGGCTTTCGGAGAGAGAAGTGAAAAAGCTTACGGCACCTGGGATTCCCAGGCGGTCTTCCATCCAGGTACTAACCAGGCCCTGCTCTGCTTAGCTTCCGAGATCAGACGAGATCGGGCGGAACCAGAGAGGTATGGCCGTAAGCTGCTTTTTATCGTTTTCCTAATCCTTTATAATGCGTCAATGAATTATGACACGCCTGCCGTTGGCATCTTTGTGTGGGTTAAATAAGGGTATGCAAAGAAGGCTGTGACATCCCATGCCGAAAATTGGATGGACTAGAGAAGACCCGCCCAGGGGTCCCAGCCAATCGGTGAATGGCCATTGCAGTCCCCGCCACCTCAAATGGCCTGACGATGGTATGGACGTAAGCCACCTTTCATCTTCTTCCTATTGCATCTCTTCTACAATGTGACATTTTTTTTACAATTGTGTAGGTGTACAATCTACGGCGCTGGGCGGCTTTCAGAGAGAGAAGTGAAAAAGCTTACGGCACCTGGGATTCCCAGGCGGTCTTCCATCCAGGTACTAACCAGGCCCTGCTCTGCTTAGCTTCCGAGATCAGACGAGATCGGGCGGAACCAGAGAGGTATGGCCGTAAGCTGCTTTTCATCTTTTTCCTAATCCTTTAAAACGTGTCAAAGATAATCAGAAGTTTCTTTTTCTAAAATTGAAGCAGTTCTTAGCATTGGCAAGAGAGGTTCCTAAAGCCTGAAGGTAACTTTACTTTTCTTCACTGGCAATTCTAACATGTTGGGTTAGCACCTGTATTTCAACGGCTAAATTACAAACAATAGTATGCCAATCGTAAATGTTGATCAACACTAATTTAGCAATCATGAAACGGAATCATTTTGGATAATATTGTCTAATTTCCTTTCATATCCAACGTTAAAACAACACTAAACATGCATCTCTTCAACAATGTGATATTCTTTTTGTAATTTGTAGGTGTACAATCTGCGGCGCTCGGCGGCTTTCGGAGAGAGAAGTGAAAAAGCTTACGGCACCTGGGATTCCCAGGCGGTCTTCCATCCAGGTACTAACCAGGCCCTGCTCTGCTTAGCTTCCGAGATCAGACGAGATCGGGCGGAACCAGAGAGGTATGGCCGTAAGCTGCTTTTTATCTTTTTCCTAATCCTTTATAATGCGTCAATGAATTATGACACGCCTGCCGTTGGCATCTTTGTGTGGGTTAAATAAGGGTATGCAAAGAAGGCTGTGACATCCCATGCCGAAAATTGGATGGACTAGAGAAGACCCGCCCAGGGGTCCCAGCCAATCGGTGAATGGCCATTGCAGTCCCCGCCACCTCAAATGGCCTGACGATGGTATGGACGTAAGCCACCTTTCATCTTCTTCCTATTGCATCTCTTCTACAATGTGAAATTTTTTTTACAATTGTGTAGGTGTACAATCTACGGCGCTGGGCGGCTTTCAGAGAGAGAAGTGAAAAAGCTTACGGCACATGGGATTCCCAGGCGGTCTTCCATCCAGGTACTAACCAGGCCCTGCTCTGCTTAGCTTCCGAGATCAGACGAGATCGGGCGGAACCAGAGAGGTATGGCCGTAAGCTGCTTTTCATCTTTTTCCTAATCCTTTAAAACGTGTCAAAGATAATCAGAAGTTTCTTTTTCTAAAATTGAAGCAGTTCTTAGCATTGGCAAGAGAGGTTCCTAAAGCCTGAAGGTAACTTTACTTTTCTTCACTGGCAATTCTAACATGTTGGGTTAGCACCTGTATTTCAACGGCTAAATTACAAACAATAGTATGCCAATCGTAAATGTTGATCAACACTAATTTAGCAGTCATGAAACGGAATCATTTTGGATAATATTGTCTAATTTCCTTTAATATCCAACGTTAAAACAGGTGTACAATCTGCGGCGCTCGGCGGCTTTCGGAGAGAGAAGTGAAAAAGCTTACGGCACCTGGGATTCCCAGGCGGTCTTCCATCCAGGTACTAACCAGGCCCTGCTCTGCTTAGCTTCCGAGATCAGACGAGATCGGGCGGAACCAGAGAGGTATGGCCGTAAGCTGCTTTTCATCTTTTTCCTAATCCTTTAAAACGTGTCAAAGATAATCAGAAGTTTCTTTTTCTAAAATTGAAGCAGTTCTTAGCATTGGCAAGAGAGGTTCCTAAAGCCTGAAGGTAACTTTACTTTTCTTCACTGGCAATTCTAACATGTTGGGTTAGCACCTGTATTTCAACGGCTAAATTACAAACAATAGTATGCCAATCGTAAATGTTGATCAACACTAATTTAGCAATCATGAAACGGAATCATTTTGGATAATATTGTCTAATTTCCTTTCATATCCAACGTTAAAACAACACTAAACATGCATCTCTTCAACAATGTGATATTCTTTTTGTAATTTGTAGGTGTACAATCTGCGGCGCTCGGCGGCTTTCGGAGAGAGAAGTGAAAAAGCTTACGGCACCTGGGATTCCCAGGCGGTCTTCCATCCAGGTACTAACCAGGCCCTGCTCTGCTTAGCTTCCGAGATCAGACGAGATCGGGCGGAACCAGAGAGGTATGGCCGTAAGCTGCTTTTTATCTTTTTCCTAATCCTTTATAATGCGTCAATGAATTATGACACGCCTGCCGTTGGCATCTTTGTGTGGGTTAAATAAGGGTATGCAAAGAAGGCTGTGACATCCCATGCCGAAAATTGGATGGACTAGAGAAGACCCGCCCAGGGGTCCCAGCCAATCGGTGAATGGCCATTGCAGTCCCCGCCACCTCAAATGGCCTGACGATGGTATGGACGTAAGCCACCTTTCATCTTCTTCCTATTGCATCTCTTCTACAATGTGACATTTTTTTTACAATTGTGTAGGTGTACAATCTACGGCGCTGGGCGGCTTTCAGAGAGAGAAGTGAAAAAGCTTACGGCACCTGGGATTCCCAGGCGGTCTTCCATCCAGGTACTAACCAGGCCCTGCTCTGCTTAGCTTCCGAGATCAGACGAGATCGGGCGGAACCAGAGAGGTATGGCCGTAAGCTGCTTTTCATCTTTTTCCTAATCCTTTAAAACGTGTCAAAGATAATCAGAAGTTTCTTTTTCTAAAATTGAAGCAGTTCTTAGCATTGGCAAGAGAGGTTCCTAAAGCCTGAAGGTAACTTTACTTTTCTTCACTGGCAATTCTAACATGTTGGGTTAGCACCTGTATTTCAACGGCTAAATTACAAACAATAGTATGCCAATCGTAAATGTTGATCAACACTAATTTAGCAATCATGAAACGGAATCATTTTGGATAATATTGTCTAATTTCCTTTAATATCCAACGTTAAAACAGGTGTACAATCTGCGGCGCTCGGCGGCTTTCGGAGAGAGAAGTGAAAAAGCTTACGGCACCTGGGATTCCCAGGCGGTCTTCCATCCAGGTACTAACCAGGCCCTGCTCTGCTTAGCTTCCGAGATCAGACGAGATCGGGCGGAACCAGAGAGGTATGGCCGTAAGCTGCTTTTCATCTTTTTCCTAATCCTTTAAAACGTGTCAAAGATAATCAGAAGTTTCTTTTTCTAAAATTGAAGCAGTTCTTAGCATTGGCAAGAGAGGTTCCTAAAGCCTGAAGGTAACTTTACTTTTCTTCACTGGCAATTCTAACATGTTGGGTTAGCACCTGTATTTCAACGGCTAAATTACAAACAATAGTATGCCAATCGTAAATGTTGATCAACACTAATTTAGCAATCATGAAACGGAATCATTTTGGATAATATTGTCTAATTTCCTTTCATATCCAACGTTAAAACAACACTAAACATGCATCTCTTCAACAATGTGATATTCTTTTTGTAATTTGTAGGTGTACAATCTGCGGCGCTCGGCGGCTTTCGGAGAGAGAAGTGAAAAAGCTTACGGCACCTGGGATTCCCAGGCGGTCTTCCATCCAGGTACTAACCAGGCCCTGCTCTGCTTAGCTTCCGAGATCAGACGAGATCGGGCGGAACCAGAGAGGTATGGCCGTAAGCTGCTTTTTATCTTTTTCCTAATCCTTTATAATGCGTCAATGAATTATGACACGCCTGCCGTTGGCATCTTTGTGTGGGTTAAATAAGGGTATGCAAAGAAGGCTGTGACATCCCATGCCGAAAATTGGATGGACTAGAGAAGACCCGCCCAGGGGTCCCAGCCAATCGGTGAATGGCCATTGCAGTCCCCGCCACCTCAAATGGCCTGACGATGGTATGGACGTAAGCCACCTTTCATCTTCTTCCTATTGCATCTCTTCTACAATGTGACATTTTTTTTACAATTGTGTAGGTGTACAATCTACGGCGCTGGGCGGCTTTCAGAGAGAGAAGTGAAAAAGCTTACGGCACCTGGGATTCCCAGGCGGTCTTCCATCCAGGTACTAACCAGGCCCTGCTCTGCTTAGCTTCCGAGATCAGACGAGATCGGGCGGAACCAGAGAGGTATGGCCGTAAGCTGCTTTTCATCTTTTTCCTAATCCTTTAAAACGTGTCAAAGATAATCAGAAGTTTCTTTTTCTAAAATTGAAGCAGTTCTTAGCATTGGCAAGAGAGGTTCCTAAAGCCTGAAGGTAACTTTACTTTTCTTCACTGGCAATTCTAACATGTTGGGTTAGCACCTGTATTTCAACGGCTAAATTACAAACAATAGTATGCCAATCGTAAATGTTGATCAACACTAATTTAGCAATCATGAAACGGAATCATTTTGGATAATATTGTCTAATTTCCTTTCATATCCAACGTTAAAACAACACTAAACATGCATCTCTTCAACAATGTGATATTCTTTTTGTAATTTGTAGGTGTACAATCTGCGGCGCTCGGCGGCTTTCGGAGAGAGAAGTGAAAAAGCTTACGGCACCTGGGATTCCCAGGCGGTCTTCCATCCAGGTACTAACCAGGCCCTGCTCTGCTTAGCTTCCGAGATCAGACGAGATCGGGCGGAACCAGAGAGGTATGGCCGTAAGCTGCTTTTTATCTTTTTCCTAATCCTTTATAATGCGTCAATGAATTATGACACGCCTGCCGTTGGCATCTTTGTGTGGGTTAAATAAGGGTATGCAAAGAAGGCTGTGACATCCCATGCCGAAAATTGGATGGACTAGAGAAGACCCGCCCAGGGGTCCCAGCCAATCGGTGAATGGCCATTGCAGTCCCCGCCACCTCAAATGGCCTGACGATGGTATGGACGTAAGCCACCTTTCATCTTCTTCCTATTGCATCTCTTCTACAATGTGAAATTTTTTTTACAATTGTGTAGGTGTACAATCTACGGCGCTGGGCGGCTTTCAGAGAGAGAAGTGAAAAAGCTTACGGCACATGGGATTCCCAGGCGGTCTTCCATCCAGGTACTAACCAGGCCCTGCTCTGCTTAGCTTCCGAGATCAGACGAGATCGGGCGGAACCAGAGAGGTATGGCCGTAAGCTGCTTTTCATCTTTTTCCTAATCCTTTAAAACGTGTCAAAGATAATCAGAAGTTTCTTTTTCTAAAATTGAAGCAGTTCTTAGCATTGGCAAGAGAGGTTCCTAAAGCCTGAAGGTAACTTTACTTTTCTTCACTGGCAATTCTAACATGTTGGGTTAGCACCTGTATTTCAACGGCTAAATTACAAACAATAGTATGCCAATCGTAAATGTTGATCAACACTAATTTAGCAATCATGAAACGGAATCATTTTGGATAATATTGTCTAATTTCCTTTCATATCCAACGTTAAAACAACACTAAACATGCATCTCTTCAACAATGTGATATTCTTTTTGTAATTTGTAGGTGTACAATCTGCGGCGCTCGGCGGCTTTCGGAGAGAGAAGTGAAAAAGCTTACGGCACCTAGGATTCCCAGGCGGTCTTCCATCCAGGTACTAACCAGGCCCTGCTCTGCTTAGCTTCCGAGATCAGACGAGATCGGGCGGAACCAGAGAGGTATGGCCGTAAGCTGCTTTTTATCTTTTTCCTAATCCTTTATAATGCGTCAAAAAATTATGTCACGCCTGCCGTTGGCATCTTTTTGTGGGTTAAATAAGGGTATGCAAAGAAGGCTGTGACATCCTATGGCGAAAATTGGATGGACTAGAGAAGACCCGCCCAGGAGTCCCAGCCAATCGGTGGATGGCCATTGCAGTCCCCGCCACCTCAAATGGCCTGACGATGGTATGGACGTAAGCCACCTTTCATCTTCTTCCTATTGCATCTCTTCTACAATGTGATCAACTTTTTACAATTGTGTAGGTGTACAAGCTACGGCGCTGGGCGGCTTTCAGAGAGAGAAGTGAAAAAGCTTACGGCACCTGGGATTCCCAGGCGGTCTTCCATCCAGGTACTAACCAGGCCCTGCTCTGCTTAGCTTCCGAGATCAGACGAGATCGGGCGGAACCAGAGAGGTATGGCCGTAAGCTGCTTTTCATCTTTTTCCTAATCCTTTAAAACGTGTCAAAGATAATCAGAAGTTTCTTTTTCTAAAATTGAAGCAGTTCTTAGCATTGGCAAGAGAGGTTCCTAAAACCTAAAGGGAACTTTACTTTTCTTCACTGGTAAATCTAACATGTTTGGTTAGCACCTGTATTTCAACGGCTAAATTACAAACAAAAGTATGCCAATTGTTAAATGTTGATCAACACTAATTTAGCAACCATGAAACGGAATCATGTTTGATAATATTGTCTAAATGCCTTTCATATCCAACGTTAAAACAACAATAAACATGCATCTCTTCAACAATGTGATATACTTTTTGTAATTTGTAGGTGTACAATCTGCGGCGCTCTGCAGCTTTCAGAGAGAAGTGAAAAAGCTTACGGCACCTGGGATTCCCAGGCGGTCTTCCATCCAGGTACTAACCAGGCCCTGCTCTGCTTAGCTTCCGAGATCAGACGAGATCGGGCGGAACCAGAGAGGTATGGCCGTAAGCTGCTTTTTATCTTTTTCCTAATCCTTTATAATGCGTCAAAAAATTATGTCACGCCTGCCGTTGGCATCTTTGTGTGGGTTAAATAAGGGTATGCAAAGAAGGCTGTGACATCCTATGGCGAAAATTGGATGGACTAGAGAAGACCCGCCCAGGAGTCCCAGCCAATCGGTGGATGGCCATTGCAGTCCCCGCCACCTCAAATGGCCTGACGATGGTATGGACGTAAGCCACCTTTCATCTTCTTCCTATTGCATCTCTTCTACAATGTGATCAACTTTTTACAATTGTGTAGGTGTACAAGCTACGGCGCTGGGCGGCTTTCAGAGAGAGAAGTGAAAAAGCTTACGGCACCTGGGATTCCCAGGCGGTCTTCCATCCAGGTACTAACCAGGCCCTGCTCTGCTTAGCTTCCGAGATCAGACGAGATCGGGCGGAACCAGAGAGGTATGGCCGTAAGCTGCTTTTCATCTTTTTCCTAATCCTTTAAAACGTGTCAAAGATAATCAGAAGTTTCTTTTTCTAAAATTGAAGCAGTTCTTAGCATTGGCAAGAGAGGTTCCTAAAACCTAAAGGGAACTTTACTTTTCTTCACTGGTAAATCTAACATGTTTGGTTAGCACCTGTATTTCAACGGCTAAATTACAAACAAAAGTATGCCAATTGTTAAATGTTGATCAACACTAATTTAGCAACCATGAAACGGAATCATGTTTGATAATATTGTCTAAATGCCTTTCATATCCAACGTTAAAACAACAATAAACATGCATCTCTTCAACAATGTGATATACTTTTTGTAATTTGTAGGTGTACAATCTGCGGCGCTCTGCAGCTTTCAGAGAGAAGTGAAAAAGCTTACGGCACCTGGGATTCCCAGGCGGTCTTCCATCCAGGTACTAACCAGGCCCTGGTCTGCTTAGCTTCCGAGATCAGACGAGATCGGGCGGAACCAGAGAGGTATGGCCGTAAGCTGCTTTTTATCTTTTTCCTAATCCTTTATAATGCGTCAAAAAATTATGTCACGCCTGCCGTTGCCATCTTTGTGTGGGTTAAATAAGGGTATGCAAAGAAGGCTGTGACATCCTATGGCGAAAATTGGATGGACTAGAGAAGACCTGCCCAGGAGTCCCAGCCAATCGGTGGATGGCCATTGCAGTCCCCGCCACCTCAAATGGCCTGACGATGGTATGGACGTAAGCCACCTTTCATCTTCTTCCTATTGCATCTCTTCTACAATGTGATCAACTTTTTACAATTGTGTAGGTGTACAAGCTACGGCGCTGGGCGGCTTTCAGAGAGAGAAGTGAAAAAGCTTACGGCACCTGGGATTCCCAGGCGGTCTTCCATCCAGGTACTAACCAGGCCCTGCTCTGCTTAGCTTCCGAGATCAGACGAGATCGGGCGGAACCAGAGAGGTATGGCCGTAAGCTGCTTTTCATCTTTTTCCTAATCCTTTAAAACGTGTCAAAGATAATCAGAAGTTTCTTTTTCTAAAATTGAAGCAGTTCTTAGCATTGGCAAGAGAGGTTCCTAAAACCTAAAGGGAACTTTACTTTTCTTCACTGGTAAATCTAACATGTTTGGTTAGCACCTGTATTTCAACGGCTAAATTACAAACAAAAGTATGCCAATTGTTAAATGTTGATCAACACTAATTTAGCAACCATGAAACGGAATCATGTTTGATAATATTGTCTAAATGCCTTTCATATCCAACGTTAAAACAACAATAAACATGCATCTCTTCAACAATGTGATATACTTTTTGTAATTTGTAGGTGTACAATCTGCGGCGCTCTGCAGCTTTCAGAGAGAAGTGAAAAAGCTTACGGCACCTGGGATTCCCAGGCGGTCTTCCATCCAGGTACTAACCAGGCCCTGGTCTGCTTAGCTTCCGAGATCAGACGAGATCGGGCGGAACCAGAGAGGTATGGCCGTAAGCTGCTTTTTATCTTTTTCCTAATCCTTTATAATGCGTCAAAAAATTATGTCACGCCTGCCGTTGGCATCTTTGTGTGGGTTAAATAAGGGTATGCAAAGAAGGCTGTGACATCCTATGGCGAAAATTGGATGGACTAGAGAAGACCCGCCCAGGAGTCCCAGCCAATCGGTGGATGGCCATTGCAGTCCCCGCCACCTCAAATGGCCTGACGATGGTATGGACGTAAGCCACCTTTCATCTTCTTCCTATTGCATCTCTTCTACAATGTGATCAACTTTTTACAATTGTGTAGGTGTACAAGCTACGGCGCTGGGCGGCTTTCAGAGAGAGAAGTGAAAAAGCTTACGGCACCTGGGATTCCCAGGCGGTCTTCCATCCAGGTACTAACCAGGCCCTGCTCTGCTTAGCTTCCGAGATCAGACGAGATCGGGCGGAACCAGAGAGGTATGGCCGTAAGCTGCTTTTCATCTTTTTCCTAATCCTTTAAAACGTGTCAAAGATAATCAGAAGTTTCTTTTTCTAAAATTGAAGCAGTTCTTAGCATTGGCAAGAGAGGTTCCTAAAACCTAAAGGGAACTTTACTTTTCTTCACTGGTAAATCTAACATGTTTGGTTAGCACCTGTATTTCAACGGCTAAATTACAAACAAAAGTATGCCAATTGTTAAATGTTGATCAACACTAATTTAGCAACCATGAAACGGAATCATGTTTGATAATATTGTCTAAATGCCTTTCATATCCAACGTTAAAACAACAATAAACATGCATCTCTTCAACAATGTGATATACTTTTTGTAATTTGTAGGTGTACAATCTGCGGCGCTCTGCAGCTTTCAGAGAGAAGTGAAAAAGCTTACGGCACCTGGGATTCCCAGGCGGTCTTCCATCCAGGTACTAACCAGGCCCTGCTCTGCTTAGCTTCCGAGATCAGACGAGATCGGGCGGAACCAGAGAGGTATGGCCGTAAGCTGCTTTTTATCTTTTTCCTAATCCTTTATAATGCGTCAAAAAATTATGTCACGCCTGCCGTTGGCATCTTTGTGTGGGTTAAATAAGGGTATGCAAAGAAGGCTGTGACATCCTATGGCGAAAATTGGATGGACTAGAGAAGACCCGCCCAGGAGTCCCAGCCAATCGGTGGATGGCCATTGCAGTCCCCGCCACCTCAAATGGCCTGACGATGGTATGGACGTAAGCCACCTTTCATCTTCTTCCTATTGCATCTCTTCTACAATGTGATCAACTTTTTACAATTGTGTAGGTGTACAAGCTACGGCGCTGGGCGGCTTTCAGAGAGAGAAGTGAAAAAGCTTACGGCACCTGGGATTCCCAGGCGGTCTTCCATCCAGGTACTAACCAGGCCCTGCTCTGCTTAGCTTCCGAGATCAGACGAGATCGGGCAGAACCAGAGAGGTATGGCCGTAAGCTGCTTTTCATCTTTTTCCTAATCCTTTAAAACGTGTCAAAGATAATCAGAAGTTTCTTTTTCTAAAATTGAAGCAGTTCTTAGCATTGGCAAGAGAGGTTCCTAAAACCTAAAGGGAACTTTACTTTTCTTCACTGGTAAATCTAACATGTTTGGTTAGCACCTGTATTTCAACGGCTAAATTACAAACAAAAGTATGCCAATTGTTAAATGTTGATCAACACTAATTTAGCAACCATGAAACGGAATCATGTTTGATAATATTGTCTAAATGCCTTTCATATCCAACGTTAAAACAACAATAAACATGCATCTCTTCAACAATGTGATATACTTTTTGTAATTTGTAGGTGTACAATCTGCGGCGCTCTGCAGCTTTCAGAGAGAAGTGAAAAAGCTTACGGCACCTGGGATTCCCAGGCGGTCTTCCATCCAGGTACTAACCAGGCCCTGCTCTGCTTAGCTTCCGAGATCAGACGAGATCGGGCGGAACCAGAGAGGTATGGCCGTAAGCTGCTTTTCATCTTTTTCCTAATCCTTTAAAACGTGTCAAAGATAATCAGAAGTTTCTTTTTCTAAAATTGAAGCAGTTCTTAGCATTGGCAAGAGAGGTTCCTAAAGCCTGAAGGTAACTTTACTTTTCTTCACTGGCAATTCTAACATGTTGGGTTAGCACCTGTATTTCAACGGCTAAATTACAAACAATAGTATGCCAATCGTAAATGTTGATCAACACTAATTTAGCAATCATGAAACGGAATCATTTTGGATAATATTGTCTAATTTCCTTTCATATCCAACGTTAAAACAACACTAAACATGCATCTCTTCAACAATGTGATATTCTTTTTGTAATTTGTAGGTGTACAATCTGCGGCGCTCGGCGGCTTTCGGAGAGAGAAGTGAAAAAGCTTACGGCACCTGGGATTCCCAGGCGGTCTTCCATCCAGGTACTAACCAGGCCCTGCTCTGCTTAGCTTCCGAGATCAGACGAGATCGGGCGGAACCAGAGAGGTATGGCCGTAAGCTGCTTTTTATCTTTTTCCTAATCCTTTATAATGCGTCAATGAATTATGACACGCCTGCCGTTGGCATCTTTGTGTGGGTTAAATAAGGGTATGCAAAGAAGGCTGTGACATCCCATGCCGAAAATTGGATGGACTAGAGAAGACCCGCCCAGGGGTCCCAGCCAATCGGTGAATGGCCATTGCAGTCCCCGCCACCTCAAATGGCCTGACGATGGTATGGACGTAAGCCACCTTTCATCTTCTTCCTATTGCATCTCTTCTACAATGTGACATTTTTTTTACAATTGTGTAGGTGTACAATCTACGGCGCTGGGCGGCTTTCAGAGAGAGAAGTGAAAAAGCTTACGGCACCTGGGATTCCCAGGCGGTCTTCCATCCAGGTACTAACCAGGCCCTGCTCTGCTTAGCTTCCGAGATCAGACGAGATCGGGCGGAACCAGAGAGGTATGGCCGTAAGCTGCTTTTCATCTTTTTCCTAATCCTTTAAAACGTGTCAAAGATAATCAGAAGTTTCTTTTTCTAAAATTGAAGCAGTTCTTAGCATTGGCAAGAGAGGTTCCTAAAGCCTGAAGGTAACTTTACTTTTCTTCACTGGCAATTCTAACATGTTGGGTTAGCACCTGTATTTCAACGGCTAAATTACAAACAATAGTATGCCAATCGTAAATGTTGATCAACACTAATTTAGCAATCATGAAACGGAATCATTTTGGATAATATTGTCTAATTTCCTTTCATATCCAACGTTAAAACAACACTAAACATGCATCTCTTCAACAATGTGATATTCTTTTTGTAATTTGTAGGTGTACAATCTGCGGCGCTCGGCGGCTTTCGGAGAGAGAAGTGAAAAAGCTTACGGCACCTGGGATTCCCAGGCGGTCTTCCATCCAGGTACTAACCAGGCCCTGCTCTGCTTAGCTTCCGAGATCAGACGAGATCGGGCGGAACCAGAGAGGTATGGCCGTAAGCTGCTTTTTATCTTTTTCCTAATCCTTTATAATGCGTCAATGAATTATGACACGCCTGCCGTTGGCATCTTTGTGTGGGTTAAATAAGGGTATGCAAAGAAGGCTGTGACATCCCATGCCGAAAATTGGATGGACTAGAGAAGACCCGCCCAGGGGTCCCAGCCAATCGGTGAATGGCCATTGCAGTCCCCGCCACCTCAAATGGCCTGACGATGGTATGGACGTAAGCCACCTTTCATCTTCTTCCTATTGCATCTCTTCTACAATGTGAAATTTTTTTTACAATTGTGTAGGTGTACAATCTACGGCGCTGGGCGGCTTTCAGAGAGAGAAGTGAAAAAGCTTACGGCACATGGGATTCCCAGGCGGTCTTCCATCCAGGTACTAACCAGGCCCTGCTCTGCTTAGCTTCCGAGATCAGACGAGATCGGGCGGAACCAGAGAGGTATGGCCGTAAGCTGCTTTTCATCTTTTTCCTAATCCTTTAAAACGTGTCAAAGATAATCAGAAGTTTCTTTTTCTAAAATTGAAGCAGTTCTTAGCATTGGCAAGAGAGGTTCCTAAAGCCTGAAGGTAACTTTACTTTTCTTCACTGGCAATTCTAACATGTTGGGTTAGCACCTGTATTTCAACGGCTAAATTACAAACAATAGTATGCCAATCGTAAATGTTGATCAACACTAATTTAGCAATCATGAAACGGAATCATTTTGGATAATATTGTCTAATTTCCTTTCATATCCAACGTTAAAACAACACTAAACATGCATCTCTTCAACAATGTGATATTCTTTTTGTAATTTGTAGGTGTACAATCTGCGGCGCTCGGCGGCTTTCGGAGAGAGAAGTGAAAAAGCTTACGGCACCTAGGATTCCCAGGCGGTCTTCCATCCAGGTACTAACCAGGCCCTGCTCTGCTTAGCTTCCGAGATCAGACGAGATCGGGCGGAACCAGAGAGGTATGGCCGTAAGCTGCTTTTTATCTTTTTCCTAATCCTTTATAATGCGTCAAAAAATTATGTCACGCCTGCCGTTGGCATCTTTTTGTGGGTTAAATAAGGGTATGCAAAGAAGGCTGTGACATCCTATGGCGAAAATTGGATGGACTAGAGAAGACCCGCCCAGGAGTCCCAGCCAATCGGTGGATGGCCATTGCAGTCCCCGCCACCTCAAATGGCCTGACGATGGTATGGACGTAAGCCACCTTTCATCTTCTTCCTATTGCATCTCTTCTACAATGTGATCAACTTTTTACAATTGTGTAGGTGTACAAGCTACGGCGCTGGGCGGCTTTCAGAGAGAGAAGTGAAAAAGCTTACGGCACCTGGGATTCCCAGGCGGTCTTCCATCCAGGTACTAACCAGGCCCTGCTCTGCTTAGCTTCCGAGATCAGACGAGATCGGGCGGAACCAGAGAGGTATGGCCGTAAGCTGCTTTTCATCTTTTTCCTAATCCTTTAAAACGTGTCAAAGATAATCAGAAGTTTCTTTTTCTAAAATTGAAGCAGTTCTTAGCATTGGCAAGAGAGGTTCCTAAAACCTAAAGGGAACTTTACTTTTCTTCACTGGTAAATCTAACATGTTTGGTTAGCACCTGTATTTCAACGGCTAAATTACAAACAAAAGTATGCCAATTGTTAAATGTTGATCAACACTAATTTAGCAACCATGAAACGGAATCATGTTTGATAATATTGTCTAAATGCCTTTCATATCCAACGTTAAAACAACAATAAACATGCATCTCTTCAACAATGTGATATACTTTTTGTAATTTGTAGGTGTACAATCTGCGGCGCTCTGCAGCTTTCAGAGAGAAGTGAAAAAGCTTACGGCACCTGGGATTCCCAGGCGGTCTTCCATCCAGGTACTAACCAGGCCCTGCTCTGCTTAGCTTCCGAGATCAGACGAGATCGGGCGGAACCAGAGAGGTATGGCCGTAAGCTGCTTTTTATCTTTTTCCTAATCCTTTATAATGCGTCAAAAAATTATGTCACGCCTGCCGTTGGCATCTTTGTGTGGGTTAAATAAGGGTATGCAAAGAAGGCTGTGACATCCTATGGCGAAAATTGGATGGACTAGAGAAGACCCGCCCAGGAGTCCCAGCCAATCGGTGGATGGCCATTGCAGTCCCCGCCACCTCAAATGGCCTGACGATGGTATGGACGTAAGCCACCTTTCATCTTCTTCCTATTGCATCTCTTCTACAATGTGATCAACTTTTTACAATTGTGTAGGTGTACAAGCTACGGCGCTGGGCGGCTTTCAGAGAGAGAAGTGAAAAAGCTTACGGCACCTGGGATTCCCAGGCGGTCTTCCATCCAGGTACTAACCAGGCCCTGCTCTGCTTAGCTTCCGAGATCAGACGAGATCGGGCGGAACCAGAGAGGTATGGCCGTAAGCTGCTTTTCATCTTTTTCCTAATCCTTTAAAACGTGTCAAAGATAATCAGAAGTTTCTTTTTCTAAAATTGAAGCAGTTCTTAGCATTGGCAAGAGAGGTTCCTAAAACCTAAAGGGAACTTTACTTTTCTTCACTGGTAAATCTAACATGTTTGGTTAGCACCTGTATTTCAACGGCTAAATTACAAACAAAAGTATGCCAATTGTTAAATGTTGATCAACACTAATTTAGCAACCATGAAACGGAATCATGTTTGATAATATTGTCTAAATGCCTTTCATATCCAACGTTAAAACAACAATAAACATGCATCTCTTCAACAATGTGATATACTTTTTGTAATTTGTAGGTGTACAATCTGCGGCGCTCTGCAGCTTTCAGAGAGAAGTGAAAAAGCTTACGGCACCTGGGATTCCCAGGCGGTCTTCCATCCAGGTACTAACCAGGCCCTGGTCTGCTTAGCTTCCGAGATCAGACGAGATCGGGCGGAACCAGAGAGGTATGGCCGTAAGCTGCTTTTTATCTTTTTCCTAATCCTTTATAATGCGTCAAAAAATTATGTCACGCCTGCCGTTGCCATCTTTGTGTGGGTTAAATAAGGGTATGCAAAGAAGGCTGTGACATCCTATGGCGAAAATTGGATGGACTAGAGAAGACCTGCCCAGGAGTCCCAGCCAATCGGTGGATGGCCATTGCAGTCCCCGCCACCTCAAATGGCCTGACGATGGTATGGACGTAAGCCACCTTTCATCTTCTTCCTATTGCATCTCTTCTACAATGTGATCAACTTTTTACAATTGTGTAGGTGTACAAGCTACGGCGCTGGGCGGCTTTCAGAGAGAGAAGTGAAAAAGCTTACGGCACCTGGGATTCCCAGGCGGTCTTCCATCCAGGTACTAACCAGGCCCTGCTCTGCTTAGCTTCCGAGATCAGACGAGATCGGGCGGAACCAGAGAGGTATGGCCGTAAGCTGCTTTTCATCTTTTTCCTAATCCTTTAAAACGTGTCAAAGATAATCAGAAGTTTCTTTTTCTAAAATTGAAGCAGTTCTTAGCATTGGCAAGAGAGGTTCCTAAAACCTAAAGGGAACTTTACTTTTCTTCACTGGTAAATCTAACATGTTTGGTTAGCACCTGTATTTCAACGGCTAAATTACAAACAAAAGTATGCCAATTGTTAAATGTTGATCAACACTAATTTAGCAACCATGAAACGGAATCATGTTTGATAATATTGTCTAAATGCCTTTCATATCCAACGTTAAAACAACAATAAACATGCATCTCTTCAACAATGTGATATACTTTTTGTAATTTGTAGGTGTACAATCTGCGGCGCTCTGCAGCTTTCAGAGAGAAGTGAAAAAGCTTACGGCACCTGGGATTCCCAGGCGGTCTTCCATCCAGGTACTAACCAGGCCCTGGTCTGCTTAGCTTCCGAGATCAGACGAGATCGGGCGGAACCAGAGAGGTATGGCCGTAAGCTGCTTTTTATCTTTTTCCTAATCCTTTATAATGCGTCAAAAAATTATGTCACGCCTGCCGTTGGCATCTTTGTGTGGGTTAAATAAGGGTATGCAAAGAAGGCTGTGACATCCTATGGCGAAAATTGGATGGACTAGAGAAGACCCGCCCAGGAGTCCCAGCCAATCGGTGGATGGCCATTGCAGTCCCCGCCACCTCAAATGGCCTGACGATGGTATGGACGTAAGCCACCTTTCATCTTCTTCCTATTGCATCTCTTCTACAATGTGATCAACTTTTTACAATTGTGTAGGTGTACAAGCTACGGCGCTGGGCGGCTTTCAGAGAGAGAAGTGAAAAAGCTTACGGCACCTGGGATTCCCAGGCGGTCTTCCATCCAGGTACTAACCAGGCCCTGCTCTGCTTAGCTTCCGAGATCAGACGAGATCGGGCGGAACCAGAGAGGTATGGCCGTAAGCTGCTTTTCATCTTTTTCCTAATCCTTTAAAACGTGTCAAAGATAATCAGAAGTTTCTTTTTCTAAAATTGAAGCAGTTCTTAGCATTGGCAAGAGAGGTTCCTAAAACCTAAAGGGAACTTTACTTTTCTTCACTGGTAAATCTAACATGTTTGGTTAGCACCTGTATTTCAACGGCTAAATTACAAACAAAAGTATGCCAATTGTTAAATGTTGATCAACACTAATTTAGCAACCATGAAACGGAATCATGTTTGATAATATTGTCTAAATGCCTTTCATATCCAACGTTAAAACAACAATAAACATGCATCTCTTCAACAATGTGATATACTTTTTGTAATTTGTAGGTGTACAATCTGCGGCGCTCTGCAGCTTTCAGAGAGAAGTGAAAAAGCTTACGGCACCTGGGATTCCCAGGCGGTCTTCCATCCAGGTACTAACCAGGCCCTGCTCTGCTTAGCTTCCGAGATCAGACGAGATCGGGCGGAACCAGAGAGGTATGGCCGTAAGCTGCTTTTTATCTTTTTCCTAATCCTTTATAATGCGTCAAAAAATTATGTCACGCCTGCCGTTGGCATCTTTGTGTGGGTTAAATAAGGGTATGCAAAGAAGGCTGTGACATCCTATGGCGAAAATTGGATGGACTAGAGAAGACCCGCCCAGGAGTCCCAGCCAATCGGTGGATGGCCATTGCAGTCCCCGCCACCTCAAATGGCCTGACGATGGTATGGACGTAAGCCACCTTTCATCTTCTTCCTATTGCATCTCTTCTACAATGTGATCAACTTTTTACAATTGTGTAGGTGTACAAGCTACGGCGCTGGGCGGCTTTCAGAGAGAGAAGTGAAAAAGCTTACGGCACCTGGGATTCCCAGGCGGTCTTCCATCCAGGTACTAACCAGGCCCTGCTCTGCTTAGCTTCCGAGATCAGACGAGATCGGGCAGAACCAGAGAGGTATGGCCGTAAGCTGCTTTTCATCTTTTTCCTAATCCTTTAAAACGTGTCAAAGATAATCAGAAGTTTCTTTTTCTAAAATTGAAGCAGTTCTTAGCATTGGCAAGAGAGGTTCCTAAAACCTAAAGGGAACTTTACTTTTCTTCACTGGTAAATCTAACATGTTTGGTTAGCACCTGTATTTCAACGGCTAAATTACAAACAAAAGTATGCCAATTGTTAAATGTTGATCAACACTAATTTAGCAACCATGAAACGGAATCATGTTTGATAATATTGTCTAAATGCCTTTCATATCCAACGTTAAAACAACAATAAACATGCATCTCTTCAACAATGTGATATACTTTTTGTAATTTGTAGGTGTACAATCTGCGGCGCTCTGCAGCTTTCAGAGAGAAGTGAAAAAGCTTACGGCACCTGGGATTCCCAGGCGGTCTTCCATCCAGGTACTAACCAGGCCCTGCTCTGCTTAGCTTCCGAGATCAGACGAGATCGGGCGGAACCAGAGAGGTATGGCCGTAAGCTGCTTTTTATCTTTTTCCTAATCCTTTATAATGCGTCAAAAAATTATGTCACGCCTGCCGTTGGCATCTTTGTGTGGGTTAAATAAGGGTATGCAAAGAAGGCTGTGACATCCTATGGCGAAAATTGGATGGACTAGAGAAGACCCGCCCAGGAGTCCCAGCCAATCGGTGGATGGCCATTGCAGTCCCCGCCACCTCAAATGGCCTGACGATGGTATGGACGTAAGCCACCTTTCATCTTCTTCCTATTGCATCTCTTCTACAATGTGATCAACTTTTTACAATTGTGTAGGTGTACAAGCTACGGCGCTGGGCGGCTTTCAGAGAGAGAAGTGAAAAAGCTTACGGCACCTGGGATTCCCAGGCGGTCTTCCATCCAGGTACTAACCAGGCCCTGCTCTGCTTAGCTTCCGAGATCAGACGAGATCGGGCGGAACCAGAGAGGTATGGCCGTAAGCTGCTTTTCATCTTTTTCCTAATCCTTTAAAACGTGTCAAAGATAATCAGAAGTTTCTTTTTCTAAAATTGAAGCAGTTCTTAGCATTGGCAAGAGAGGTTCCTAAAACCTAAAGGGAACTTTACTTTTCTTCACTGGTAAATCTAACATGTTTGGTTAGCACCTGTATTTCAACGGCTAAATTACAAACAAAAGTATGCCAATTGTTAAATGTTGATCAACACTAATTTAGCAACCATGAAACGGAATCATGTTTGATAATATTGTCTAAATGCCTTTCATATCCAACGTTAAAACAACAATAAACATGCATCTCTTCAACAATGTGATATACTTTTTGTAATTTGTAGGTGTACAATCTGCGGCGCTCTGCAGCTTTCAGAGAGAAGTGAAAAAGCTTACGGCACCTGGGATTCCCAGGCGGTCTTCCATCCAGGTACTAACCAGGCCCTGCTCTGCTTAGCTTCCGAGATCAGACGAGATCGGGCGGAACCAGAGAGGTATGGCCGTAAGCTGCTTTTTATCTTTTTCCTAATCCTTTATAATGCGTCAAAAAATTATGTCACGCCTGCCGTTGGCATCTTTGTGTGGGTTAAATAAGGGTATGCAAAGAAGGCTGTGACATCCTATGGCGAAAATTGGATGGACTAGAGAAGACCCGCCCAGGAGTCCCAGCCAATCGGTGGATGGCCATTGCAGTCCCCGCCACCTCAAATGGCCTGACGATGGTATGGACGTAAGCCACCTTTCATCTTCTTCCTATTGCATCTCTTCTACAATGTGATCAACTTTTTACAATTGTGTAGGTGTACAAGCTACGGCGCTGGGCGGCTTTCAGAGAGAGAAGTGAAAAAGCTTACGGCACCTGGGATTCCCAGGCGGTCTTCCATCCAGGTACTAACCAGGCCCTGCTCTGCTTAGCTTCCGAGATCAGACGAGATCGGGCGGAACCAGAGAGGTATGGCCGTAAGCTGCTTTTCATCTTTTTCCTAATCCTTTAAAACGTGTCAAAGATAATCAGAAGTTTCTTTTTCTAAAATTGAAGCAGTTCTTAGCATTGGCAAGAGAGGTTCCTAAAACCTAAAGGGAACTTTACTTTTCTTCACTGGTAAATCTAACATGTTTGGTTAGCACCTGTATTTCAACGGCTAAATTACAAACAAAAGTATGCCAATTGTTAAATGTTGATCAACACTAATTTAGCAACCATGAAACGGAATCATGTTTGATAATATTGTCTAAATGCCTTTCATATCCAACGTTAAAACAACAATAAACATGCATCTCTTCAACAATGTGATATACTTTTTGTAATTTGTAGGTGTACAATCTGCGGCGCTCTGCAGCTTTCAGAGAGAAGTGAAAAAGCTTACGGCACCTGGGATTCCCAGGCGGTCTTCCATCCAGGTACTAACCAGGCCCTGCTCTGCTTAGCTTCCGAGATCAGACGAGATCGGGCGGAACCAGAGAGGTATGGCCGTAAGCTGCTTTTTATCTTTTTCCTAATCCTTTATAATGCGTCAAAAAATTATGTCACGCCTGCCGTTGGCATCTTTGTGTGGGTTAAATAAGGGTATGCAAAGAAGGCTGTGACATCCTATGGCGAAAATTGGATGGACTAGAGAAGACCCGCCCAGGAGTCCCAGCCAATCGGTGGATGGCCATTGCAGTCCCCGCCACCTCAAATGGCCTGACGATGGTATGGACGTAAGCCACCTTTCATCTTCTTCCTATTGCATCTCTTCTACAATGTGATCAACTTTTTACAATTGTGTAGGTGTACAAGCTACGGCGCTGGGCGGCTTTCAGAGAGAGAAGTGAAAAAGCTTACGGCACCTGGGATTCCCAGGCGGTCTTCCATCCAGGTACTAACCAGGCCCTGCTCTGCTTAGCTTCCGAGATCAGACGAGATCGGGCGGAACCAGAGAGGTATGGCCGTAAGCTGCTTTTTATCTTTTTCCTAATCCTTTATAATGCGTCAAAAAATTATGTCACGCCTGCCGTTGGCATCTTTGTGTGGGTTAAATAAGGGTATGCAAAGAAGGCTGTGACATCCTATGGCGAAAATTGGATGGACTAGAGAAGACCCGCCCAGGAGTCCCAGCCAATCGGTGGATGGCCATTGCAGTCCCCGCCACCTCAAATGGCCTGACGATGGTATGGACGTAAGCCACCTTTCATCTTCTTCCTATTGCATCTCTTCTACAATGTGATCAACTTTTTACAATTGTGTAGGTGTACAAGCTACGGCGCTGGGCGGCTTTCAGAGAGAGAAGTGAAAAAGCTTACGGCACCTGGGATTCCCAGGCGGTCTTCCATCCAGGTACTAACCAGGCCCTGCTCTGCTTAGCTTCCGAGATCAGACGAGATCGGGCGGAACCAGAGAGGTATGGCCGTAAGCTGCTTTTCATCTTTTTCCTAATCCTTTAAAACGTGTCAAAGATAATCAGAAGTTTCTTTTTCTAAAATTGAAGCAGTTCTTAGCATTGGCAAGAGAGGTTCCTAAAACCTAAAGGGAACTTTACTTTTCTTCACTGGTAAATCTAACATGTTTGGTTAGCACCTGTATTTCAACGGCTAAATTACAAACAAAAGTATGCCAATTGTTAAATGTTGATCAACACTAATTTAGCAACCATGAAACGGAATCATGTTTGATAATATTGTCTAAATGCCTTTCATATCCAACGTTAAAACAACAATAAACATGCATCTCTTCAACAATGTGATATACTTTTTGTAATTTGTAGGTGTACAATCTGCGGCGCTCTGCAGCTTTCAGAGAGAAGTGAAAAAGCTTACGGCACCTGGGATTCCCAGGCGGTCTTCCATCCAGGTACTAACCAGGCCCTGGTCTGCTTAGCTTCCGAGATCAGACGAGATCGGGCGGAACCAGAGAGGTATGGCCGTAAGCTGCTTTTTATCTTTTTCCTAATCCTTTATAATGCGTCAAAAAATTATGTCACGCCTGCCGTTGCCATCTTTGTGTGGGTTAAATAAGGGTATGCAAAGAAGGCTGTGACATCCTATGGCGAAAATTGGATGGACTAGAGAAGACCTGCCCAGGAGTCCCAGCCAATCGGTGGATGGCCATTGCAGTCCCCGCCACCTCAAATGGCCTGACGATGGTATGGACGTAAGCCACCTTTCATCTTCTTCCTATTGCATCTCTTCTACAATGTGATCAACTTTTTACAATTGTGTAGGTGTACAAGCTACGGCGCTGGGCGGCTTTCAGAGAGAGAAGTGAAAAAGCTTACGGCACCTGGGATTCCCAGGCGGTCTTCCATCCAGGTACTAACCAGGCCCTGCTCTGCTTAGCTTCCGAGATCAGACGAGATCGGGCGGAACCAGAGAGGTATGGCCGTAAGCTGCTTTTCATCTTTTTCCTAATCCTTTAAAACGTGTCAAAGAAAATCAGAAGTTTCTTTTTCTAAAATTGAAGCAGTTCTTAGCATTGGCAAGAGAGGTTCCTAAAACCTAAAGGGAACTTTACTTTTCTTCACTGGTAAATCTAACATGTTTGGTTAGCACCTGTATTTCAACGGCTAAATTACAAACAAAAGTATGCCAATTGTTAAATGTTGATCAACACTAATTTAGCAACCATGAAACGGAATCATGTTTGATAATATTGTCTAAATGCCTTTCATATCCAACGTTAAAACAACAATAAACATGCATCTCTTCAACAATGTGATATACTTTTTGTAATTTGTAGGTGTACAATCTGCGGCGCTCTGCAGCTTTCAGAGAGAAGTGAAAAAGCTTACGGCACCTGGGATTCCCAGGCGGTCTTCCATCCAGGTACTAACCAGGCCCTGGTCTGCTTAGCTTCCGAGATCAGACGAGATCGGGCGGAACCAGAGAGGTATGGCCGTAAGCTGCTTTTTATCTTTTTCCTAATCCTTTATAATGCGTCAAAAAATTATGTCACGCCTGCCGTTGGCATCTTTGTGTGGGTTAAATAAGGGTATGCAAAGAAGGCTGTGACATCCTATGGCGAAAATTGGATGGACTAGAGAAGACCCGCCCAGGAGTCCCAGCCAATCGGTGGATGGCCATTGCAGTCCCCGCCACCTCAAATGGCCTGACGATGGTATGGACGTAAGCCACCTTTCATCTTCTTCCTATTGCATCTCTTCTACAATGTGATCAACTTTTTACAATTGTGTAGGTGTACAAGCTACGGCGCTGGGCGGCTTTCAGAGAGAGAAGTGAAAAAGCTTACGGCACCTGGGATTCCCAGGCGGTCTTCCATCCAGGTACTAACCAGGCCCTGCTCTGCTTAGCTTCCGAGATCAGACGAGATCGGGCGGAACCAGAGAGGTATGGCCGTAAGCTGCTTTTCATCTTTTTCCTAATCCTTTAAAACGTGTCAAAGATAATCAGAAGTTTCTTTTTCTAAAATTGAAGCAGTTCTTAGCATTGGCAAGAGAGGTTCCTAAAACCTAAAGGGAACTTTACTTTTCTTCACTGGTAAATCTAACATGTTTGGTTAGCACCTGTATTTCAACGGCTAAATTACAAACAAAAGTATGCCAATTGTTAAATGTTGATCAACACTAATTTAGCAACCATGAAACGGAATCATGTTTGATAATATTGTCTAAATGCCTTTCATATCCAACGTTAAAACAACAATAAACATGCATCTCTTCAACAATGTGATATACTTTTTGTAATTTGTAGGTGTACAATCTGCGGCGCTCTGCAGCTTTCAGAGAGAAGTGAAAAAGCTTACGGCACCTGGGATTCCCAGGCGGTCTTCCATCCAGGTACTAACCAGGCCCTGCTCTGCTTAGCTTCCGAGATCAGACGAGATCGGGCGGAACCAGAGAGGTATGGCCGTAAGCTGCTTTTTATCTTTTTCCTAATCCTTTATAATGCGTCAAAAAATTATGTCACGCCTGCCGTTGGCATCTTTGTGTGGGTTAAATAAGGGTATGCAAAGAAGGCTGTGACATCCTATGGCGAAAATTGGATGGACTAGAGAAGACCCGCCCAGGAGTCCCAGCCAATCGGTGGATGGCCATTGCAGTCCCCGCCACCTCAAATGGCCTGACGATGGTATGGACGTAAGCCACCTTTCATCTTCTTCCTATTGCATCTCTTCTACAATGTGATCAACTTTTTACAATTGTGTAGGTGTACAAGCTACGGCGCTGGGCGGCTTTCAGAGAGAGAAGTGAAAAAGCTTACGGCACCTGGGATTCCCAGGCGGTCTTCCATCCAGGTACTAACCAGGCCCTGCTCTGCTTAGCTTCCGAGATCAGACGAGATCGGGCGGAACCAGAGAGGTATGGCCGTAAGCTGCTTTTCATCTTTTTCCTAATCCTTTAAAACGTGTCAAAGATAATCAGAAGTTTCTTTTTCTAAAATTGAAGCAGTTCTTAGCATTGGCAAGAGAGGTTCCTAAAACCTAAAGGGAACTTTACTTTTCTTCACTGGTAAATCTAACATGTTTGGTTAGCACCTGTATTTCAACGGCTAAATTACAAACAAAAGTATGCCAATTGTTAAATGTTGATCAACACTAATTTAGCAACCATGAAACGGAATCATGTTTGATAATATTGTCTAAATGCCTTTCATATCCAACGTTAAAACAACAATAAACATGCATCTCTTCAACAATGTGATATACTTTTTGTAATTTGTAGGTGTACAATCTGCGGCGCTCTGCAGCTTTCAGAGAGAAGTGAAAAAGCTTACGGCACCTGGGATTCCCAGGCGGTCTTCCATCCAGGTACTAACCAGGCCCTGCTCTGCTTAGCTTCCGAGATCAGACGAGATCGGGCGGAACCAGAGAGGTATGGCCGTAAGCTGCTTTTTATCTTTTTCCTAATCCTTTATAATGCGTCAAAAAATTATGTCACGCCTGCCGTTGGCATCTTTGTGTGGGTTAAATAAGGGTATGCAAAGAAGGCTGTGACATCCTATGGCGAAAATTGGATGGACTAGAGAAGACCCGCCCAGGAGTCCCAGCCAATCGGTGGATGGCCATTGCAGTCCCCGCCACCTCAAATGGCCTGACGATGGTATGGACGTAAGCCACCTTTCATCTTCTTCCTATTGCATCTCTTCTACAATGTGATCAACTTTTTACAATTGTGTAGGTGTACAAGCTACGGCGCTGGGCGGCTTTCAGAGAGAGAAGTGAAAAAGCTTACGGCACCTGGGATTCCCAGGCGGTCTTCCATCCAGGTACTAACCAGGCCCTGCTCTGCTTAGCTTCCGAGATCAGACGAGATCGGGCGGAACCAGAGAGGTATGGCCGTAAGCTGCTTTTTATCTTTTTCCTAATCCTTTATAATGCGTCAAAAAATTATGTCACGCCTGCCGTTGGCATCTTTGTGTGGGTTAAATAAGGGTATGCAAAGAAGGCTGTGACATCCTATGGCGAAAATTGGATGGACTAGAGAAGACCCGCCCAGGAGTCCCAGCCAATCGGTGGATGGCCATTGCAGTCCCCGCCACCTCAAATGGCCTGACGATGGTATGGACGTAAGCCACCTTTCATCTTCTTCCTATTGCATCTCTTCTACAATGTGATCAACTTTTTACAATTGTGTAGGTGTACAAGCTACGGCGCTGGGCGGCTTTCAGAGAGAGAAGTGAAAAAGCTTACGGCACCTGGGATTCCCAGGCGGTCTTCCATCCAGGTACTAACCAGGCCCTGCTCTGCTTAGCTTCCGAGATCAGACGAGATCGGGCGGAACCAGAGAGGTATGGCCGTAAGCTGCTTTTCATCTTTTTCCTAATCCTTTAAAACGTGTCAAAGATAATCAGAAGTTTCTTTTTCTAAAATTGAAGCAGTTCTTAGCATTGGCAAGAGAGGTTCCTAAAACCTAAAGGGAACTTTACTTTTCTTCACTGGTAAATCTAACATGTTTGGTTAGCACCTGTATTTCAACGGCTAAATTACAAACAAAAGTATGCCAATTGTTAAATGTTGATCAACACTAATTTAGCAACCATGAAACGGAATCATGTTTGATAATATTGTCTAAATGCCTTTCATATCCAACGTTAAAACAACAATAAACATGCATCTCTTCAACAATGTGATATACTTTTTGTAATTTGTAGGTGTACAATCTGCGGCGCTCTGCAGCTTTCAGAGAGAAGTGAAAAAGCTTACGGCACCTGGGATTCCCAGGCGGTCTTCCATCCAGGTACTAACCAGGCCCTGGTCTGCTTAGCTTCCGAGATCAGACGAGATCGGGCGGAACCAGAGAGGTATGGCCGTAAGCTGCTTTTTATCTTTTTCCTAATCCTTTATAATGCGTCAAAAAATTATGTCACGCCTGCCGTTGCCATCTTTGTGTGGGTTAAATAAGGGTATGCAAAGAAGGCTGTGACATCCTATGGCGAAAATTGGATGGACTAGAGAAGACCTGCCCAGGAGTCCCAGCCAATCGGTGGATGGCCATTGCAGTCCCCGCCACCTCAAATGGCCTGACGATGGTATGGACGTAAGCCACCTTTCATCTTCTTCCTATTGCATCTCTTCTACAATGTGATCAACTTTTTACAATTGTGTAGGTGTACAAGCTACGGCGCTGGGCGGCTTTCAGAGAGAGAAGTGAAAAAGCTTACGGCACCTGGGATTCCCAGGCGGTCTTCCATCCAGGTACTAACCAGGCCCTGCTCTGCTTAGCTTCCGAGATCAGACGAGATCGGGCGGAACCAGAGAGGTATGGCCGTAAGCTGCTTTTCATCTTTTTCCTAATCCTTTAAAACGTGTCAAAGAAAATCAGAAGTTTCTTTTTCTAAAATTGAAGCAGTTCTTAGCATTGGCAAGAGAGGTTCCTAAAACCTAAAGGGAACTTTACTTTTCTTCACTGGTAAATCTAACATGTTTGGTTAGCACCTGTATTTCAACGGCTAAATTACAAACAAAAGTATGCCAATTGTTAAATGTTGATCAACACTAATTTAGCAACCATGAAACGGAATCATGTTTGATAATATTGTCTAAATGCCTTTCATATCCAACGTTAAAACAACAATAAACATGCATCTCTTCAACAATGTGATATACTTTTTGTAATTTGTAGGTGTACAATCTGCGGCGCTCTGCAGCTTTCAGAGAGAAGTGAAAAAGCTTACGGCACCTGGGATTCCCAGGCGGTCTTCCATCCAGGTACTAACCAGGCCCTGGTCTGCTTAGCTTCCGAGATCAGACGAGATCGGGCGGAACCAGAGAGGTATGGCCGTAAGCTGCTTTTTATCTTTTTCCTAATCCTTTATAATGCGTCAAAAAATTATGTCACGCCTGCCGTTGGCATCTTTGTGTGGGTTAAATAAGGGTATGCAAAGAAGGCTGTGACATCCTATGGCGAAAATTGGATGGACTAGAGAAGACCCGCCCAGGAGTCCCAGCCAATCGGTGGATGGCCATTGCAGTCCCCGCCACCTCAAATGGCCTGACGATGGTATGGACGTAAGCCACCTTTCATCTTCTTCCTATTGCATCTCTTCTACAATGTGATCAACTTTTTACAATTGTGTAGGTGTACAAGCTACGGCGCTGGGCGGCTTTCAGAGAGAGAAGTGAAAAAGCTTACGGCACCTGGGATTCCCAGGCGGTCTTCCATCCAGGTACTAACCAGGCCCTGCTCTGCTTAGCTTCCGAGATCAGACGAGATCGGGCGGAACCAGAGAGGTATGGCCGTAAGCTGCTTTTCATCTTTTTCCTAATCCTTTAAAACGTGTCAAAGATAATCAGAAGTTTCTTTTTCTAAAATTGAAGCAGTTCTTAGCATTGGCAAGAGAGGTTCCTAAAACCTAAAGGGAACTTTACTTTTCTTCACTGGTAAATCTAACATGTTTGGTTAGCACCTGTATTTCAACGGCTAAATTACAAACAAAAGTATGCCAATTGTTAAATGTTGATCAACACTAATTTAGCAACCATGAAACGGAATCATGTTTGATAATATTGTCTAAATGCCTTTCATATCCAACGTTAAAACAACAATAAACATGCATCTCTTCAACAATGTGATATACTTTTTGTAATTTGTAGGTGTACAATCTGCGGCGCTCTGCAGCTTTCAGAGAGAAGTGAAAAAGCTTACGGCACCTGGGATTCCCAGGCGGTCTTCCATCCAGGTACTAACCAGGCCCTGGTCTGCTTAGCTTCCGAGATCAGACGAGATCGGGCGGAACCAGAGAGGTATGGCCGTAAGCTGCTTTTTATCTTTTTCCTAATCCTTTATAATGCGTCAAAAAATTATGTCACGCCTGCCGTTGGCATCTTTGTGTGGGTTAAATAAGGGTATGCAAAGAAGGCTGTGACATCCTATGGCGAAAATTGGATGGACTAGAGAAGACCCGCCCAGGAGTCCCAGCCAATCGGTGGATGGCCATTGCAGTCCCCGCCACCTCAAATGGCCTGACGATGGTATGGACGTAAGCCACCTTTCATCTTCTTCCTATTGCATCTCTTCTACAATGTGATCAACTTTTTACAATTGTGTAGGTGTACAAGCTACGGCGCTGGGCGGCTTTCAGAGAGAGAAGTGAAAAAGCTTACGGCACCTGGGATTCCCAGGCGGTCTTCCATCCAGGTACTAACCAGGCCCTGCTCTGCTTAGCTTCCGAGATCAGACGAGATCGGGCGGAACCAGAGAGGTATGGCCGTAAGCTGCTTTTCATCTTTTTCCTAATCCTTTAAAACGTGTCAAAGATAATCAGAAGTTTCTTTTTCTAAAATTGAAGCAGTTCTTAGCATTGGCAAGAGAGGTTCCTAAAACCTAAAGGGAACTTTACTTTTCTTCACTGGTAAATCTAACATGTTTGGTTAGCACCTGTATTTCAACGGCTAAATTACAAACAAAAGTATGCCAATTGTTAAATGTTGATCAACACTAATTTAGCAACCATGAAACGGAATCATGTTTGATAATATTGTCTAAATGCCTTTCATATCCAACGTTAAAACAACAATAAACATGCATCTCTTCAACAATGTGATATACTTTTTGTAATTTGTAGGTGTACAATCTGCGGCGCTCTGCAGCTTTCAGAGAGAAGTGAAAAAGCTTACGGCACCTGGGATTCCCAGGCGGTCTTCCATCCAGGTACTAACCAGGCCCTGGTCTGCTTAGCTTCCGAGATCAGACGAGATCGGGCGGAACCAGAGAGGTATGGCCGTAAGCTGCTTTTTATCTTTTTCCTAATCCTTTATAATGCGTCAAAAAATTATGTCACGCCTGCCGTTGGCATCTTTGTGTGGGTTAAATAAGGGTATGCAAAGAAGGCTGTGACATCCTATGGCGAAAATTGGATGGACTAGAGAAGACCCGCCCAGGAGTCCCAGCCAATCGGTGGATGGCCATTGCAGTCCCCGCCACCTCAAATGGCCTGACGATGGTATGGACGTAAGCCACCTTTCATCTTCTTCCTATTGCATCTCTTCTACAATGTGATCAACTTTTTACAATTGTGTAGGTGTACAAGCTACGGCGCTGGGCGGCTTTCAGAGAGAGAAGTGAAAAAGCTTACGGCACCTGGGATTCCCAGGCGGTCTTCCATCCAGGTACTAACCAGGCCCTGCTCTGCTTAGCTTCCGAGATCAGACGAGATCGGGCGGAACCAGAGAGGTATGGCCGTAAGCTGCTTTTCATCTTTTTCCTAATCCTTTAAAACGTGTCAAAGATAATCAGAAGTTTCTTTTTCTAAAATTGAAGCAGTTCTTAGCATTGGCAAGAGAGGTTCCTAAAGCCTGAAGGTAACTTTACTTTTCTTCACTGGCAATTCTAACATGTTGGGTTAGCACCTGTATTTCAACGGCTAAATTACAAACAATAGTATGCCAATCGTAAATGTTGATCAACACTAATTTAGCAATCATGAAACGGAATCATTTTGGATAATATTGTCTAATTTCCTTTCATATCCAACGTTAAAACAACACTAAACATGCATCTCTTCAACAATGTGATATTCTTTTTGTAATTTGTAGGTGTACAATCTGCGGCGCTCGGCGGCTTTCGGAGAGAGAAGTGAAAAAGCTTACGGCACCTAGGATTCCCAGGCGGTCTTCCATCCAGGTACTAACCAGGCCCTGCTCTGCTTAGCTTCCGAGATCAGACGAGATCGGGCGGAACCAGAGAGGTATGGCCGTAAGCTGCTTTTTATCTTTTTCCTAATCCTTTATAATGCGTCAATGAATTATGACACGCCTGCCGTTGGCATCTTTGTGTGGGTTAAATAAGGGTATGCAAAGAAGGCTGTGACATCCCATGCCGAAAATTGGATGGACTAGAGAAGACCCGCCCAGGGGTCCCAGCCAATCGGTGAATGGCCATTGCAGTCCCCGCCACCTCAAATGGCCTGACGATAGTATGGACGTAAGCCACCTTTCATCTTCTTCCTATTGCATCTCTTCTACAATGTGAATTTTTTTTTACAATTGTGCAGGTGTACAATTTACGGCGCTGGGCGGCTTTCAGAGAGAGAAGTGAAAAAGCTTACGGCACCTGGGATTCCCAGGCGGTCTTCCATCCAGGTACTAACCAGGCCCTGCTCTGCTTAGCTTCCGAGATCAGACGAGATCGGGCGGAACCAGAGAGGTATGGCCGTAAGCTGCTTTTCATCTTTTTCCTAATCCTTTAAAACGTGTCAAAGATAATCAGAAGTTTCTTTTTCTAAAATTGAAGCAGTTCTTAGCATTGGCAAGAGAGGTTCCTAAAACCTAAAGGGAACTTTACTTTTCTTCACTGGTAAATCTAACATGTTTGGTTAGCACCTGTATTTCAACGGCTAAATTACAAACAAAAGTATGCCAATTGTTAAATGTTGATCAACACTAATTTAGCAACCATGAAACGGAATCATGTTTGATAATATTGTCTAAATGCCTTTCATATCCAACGTTAAAACAACAATAAACATGCATCTCTTCAACAATGTGATATACTTTTTGTAATTTGTAGGTGTACAATCTGCGGCGCTCTGCAGCTTTCAGAGAGAAGTGAAAAAGCTTACGGCACCTGGGATTCCCAGGCGGTCTTCCATCCAGGTACTAACCAGGCCCTGCTCTGCTTAGCTTCCGAGATCAGACGAGATCGGGCGGAACGAGAGAGGTATGGCCGTAAGCTGCTTTTTATCTTTTTCCTAATCCTTTATAATGCGTCAAAAAATTATGTCACGCCTGCCGTTGGCATCTTTGTGTGGGTTAAATAAGGGTATGCAAAGAAGGCTGTGACATCCTATGGCGAAAATTGGATGGACTAGAGAAGACCCGCCCAGGAGTCCCAGCCAATCGGTGGATGGCCATTGCAGTCCCCGCCACCTCAAATGGCCTGACGATGGTATGGACGTAAGCCACCTTTCATCTTCTTCCTATTGCATCTCTTCTACAATGTGATCAACTTTTTACAATTGTGTAGGTGTACAAGCTACGGCGCTGGGCGGCTTTCAGAGAGAGAAGTGAAAAAGCTTACGGCACCTGGGATTCCCAGGCGGTCTTCCATCCAGGTACTAACCAGGCCCTGCTCTGCTTAGCTTCCGAGATCAGACGAGATCGGGCGGAACCAGAGAGGTATGGCCGTAAGCTGCTTTTCATCTTTTTCCTAATCCTTTAAAACGTGTCAAAGATAATCAGAAGTTTCTTTTTCTAAAATTGAAGCAGTTCTTAGCATTGGCAAGAGAGGTTCCTAAAGCCTGAAGGTAACTTTACTTTTCTTCACTGGCAATTCTAACATGTTGGGTTAGCACCTGTATTTCAACGGCTAAATTACAAACAATAGTATGCCAATCGTAAATGTTGATCAACACTAATTTAGCAATCATGAAACGGAATCATTTTGGATAATATTGTCTAATTTCCTTTCATATCCAACGTTAAAACAACACTAAACATGCATCTCTTCAACAATGTGATATTCTTTTTGTAATTTGTAGGTGTACAATCTGCGGCGCTCGGCGGCTTTCGGAGAGAGAAGTGAAAAAGCTTACGGCACCTAGGATTCCCAGGCGGTCTTCCATCCAGGTACTAACCAGGCCCTGCTCTGCTTAGCTTCCGAGATCAGACGAGATCGGGCGGAACCAGAGAGGTATGGCCGTAAGCTGCTTTTTATCTTTTTCCTAATCCTTTATAATGCGTCAATGAATTATGACACGCCTGCCGTTGGCATCTTTGTGTGGGTTAAATAAGGGTATGCAAAGAAGGCTGTGACATCCCATGCCGAAAATTGGATGGACTAGAGAAGACCCGCCCAGGGGTCCCAGCCAATCGGTGAATGGCCATTGCAGTCCCCGCCACCTCAAATGGCCTGACGATAGTATGGACGTAAGCCACCTTTCATCTTCTTCCTATTGCATCTCTTCTACAATGTGAATTTTTTTTTACAATTGTGCAGGTGTACAATTTACGGCGCTGGGCGGCTTTCAGAGAGAGAAGTGAAAAAGCTTACGGCACCTGGGATTCCCAGGCGGTCTTCCATCCAGGTACTAACCAGGCCCTGCTCTGCTTAGCTTCCGAGATCAGACGAGATCGGGCGGAACCAGAGAGGTATGGCCGTAAGCTGCTTTTCATCTTTTTCCTAATCCTTTAAAACGTGTCAAAGATAATCAGAAGTTTCTTTTTCTAAAATTGAAGCAGTTCTTAGCATTGGCAAGAGAGGTTCCTAAAGCCTGAAGGTAACTTTACTTTTCTTCACTGGCAATTCTAACATGTTGGGTTAGCACCTGTATTTCAACGGCTAAATTACAAACAATAGTATGCCAATCGTAAATGTTGATCAACACTAATTTAGCAATCATGAAACGGAATCATTTTGGATAATATTGTCTAATTTCCTTTCATATCCAACGTTAAAACAACACTAAACATGCATCTCTTCAACAATGTGATATTCTTTTTGTAATTTGTAGGTGTACAATCTGCGGCGCTGGGCGGCTTTCGGAGAGAGAAGTGAAAAAGCTTACGGCACCTGGGATTCCCAGGCGGTCTTCCATCCAGGTACTAACCAGGCCCTGCACTGCTTAGCTTCCGAGATCAGACGAGATCGGGCGGAACCAGAGAGGTATGGCCGTAAGCTGCTTTTTATCTTTTTCCTAATCCTTTATAATGCGTCAATGAATTATGACACGCCTGCCGTTGGCATCTTTGTGTGGGTTAAATAAGGGTATGCAAAGAAGGCTGTGACATCCCATGCCGAAAATTGGATGGACTAGAGAAGACCCGCCCAGGGGTCCCAGCCAATCGGTGAATGGCCATTGCAGTCCCCGCCACCTCAAATGGCCTGACGATGGTATGGACGTAAGCCACCTTTCATCTTCTTCCTATTGCATCTCTTCTACAATGTGACATTTTTTTTTACAATTGTGTAGGTGTACAATCTACGGAGCTGGGCGGCTTTCAGAGAGAGAAGTGAAAAAGCTTACGGCACCTGGGATTCCCAGGCGGTCTTCCATCCAGGTACTAACCAGGCCCTGCTCTGCTTAGCTTCCGAGATCAGACGAGATCGGGCGGAACCAGAGAGGTATGGCCGTAAGCTGCTTTTTATCTTTTTCCTAATCCTTTATAATGCGTCAATGAATTATGACACGCCTGCCGTTGGCATCTTTGTGTGGGTTAAATAAGGGTATGCAAAGAAGGCTGTGACATCCCATGCCGAAAATTGGATGGACTAGAGAAGACCCGCCCAGGGGTCCCAGCCAATCGGTGAATGGCCATTGCAGTCCCCGCCACCTCAAATGGCCTGACGATAGTATGGACGTAAGCCACCTTTCATCTTCTTCCTATTGCATCTCTTCTACAATGTGAATTTTTTTTTACAATTGTGCAGGTGTACAATTTACGGCGCTGGGCGGCTTTCAGAGAGAGAAGTGAAAAAGCTTACGGCACCTGGGATTCCCAGGCGGTCTTCCATCCAGGTACTAACCAGGCCCTGCTCTGCTTAGCTTCCGAGATCAGACGAGATCGGGCGGAACCAGAGAGGTATGGCCGTAAGCTGCTTTTCATCTTTTTCCTAATCCTTTAAAACGTGTCAAAGATAATCAGAAGTTTCTTTTTCTAAAATTGAAGCAGTTCTTAGCATTGGCAAGAGAGGTTCCTAAAGCCTGAAGGTAACTTTACTTTTCTTCACTGGCAATTCTAACATGTTGGGTTAGCACCTGTATTTCAACGGCTAAATTACAAACAATAGTATGCCAATCGTAAATGTTGATCAACACTAATTTAGCAATCATGAAACGGAATCATTTTGGATAATATTGTCTAATTTCCTTTCATATCCAACGTTAAAACAACACTAAACATGCATCTCTTCAACAATGTGATATTCTTTTTGTAATTTGTAGGTGTACAATCTGCGGCGCTCGGCGGCTTTCGGAGAGAGAAGTGAAAAAGCTTACGGCACCTAGGATTCCCAGGCGGTCTTCCATCCAGGTACTAACCAGGCCCTGCTCTGCTTAGCTTCCGAGATCAGACGAGATCGGGCGGAACCAGAGAGGTATGGCCGTAAGCTGCTTTTTATCTTTTTCCTAATCCTTTATAATGCGTCAATGAATTATGACACGCCTGCCGTTGGCATCTTTGTGTGGGTTAAATAAGGGTATGCAAAGAAGGCTGTGACATCCCATGCCGAAAATTGGATGGACTAGAGAAGACCCGCCCAGGGGTCCCAGCCAATCGGTGAATGGCCATTGCAGTCCCCGCCACCTCAAATGGCCTGACGATAGTATGGACGTAAGCCACCTTTCATCTTCTTCCTATTGCATCTCTTCTACAATGTGAATTTTTTTTTACAATTGTGCAGGTGTACAATTTACGGCGCTGGGCGGCTTTCAGAGAGAGAAGTGAAAAAGCTTACGGCACCTGGGATTCCCAGGCGGTCTTCCATCCAGGTACTAACCAGGCCCTGCTCTGCTTAGCTTCCGAGATCAGACGAGATCGGGCGGAACCAGAGAGGTATGGCCGTAAGCTGCTTTTCATCTTTTTCCTAATCCTTTAAAACGTGTCAAAGATAATCAGAAGTTTCTTTTTCTAAAATTGAAGCAGTTCTTAGCATTGGCAAGAGAGGTTCCTAAAGCCTGAAGGTAACTTTACTTTTCTTCACTGGCAATTCTAACATGTTGGGTTAGCACCTGTATTTCAACGGCTAAATTACAAACAATAGTATGCCAATCGTAAATGTTGATCAACACTAATTTAGCAATCATGAAACGGAATCATTTTGGATAATATTGTCTAATTTCCTTTCATATCCAACGTTAAAACAACACTAAACATGCATCTCTTCAACAATGTGATATTCTTTTTGTAATTTGTAGGTGTACAATCTGCGGCGCTGGGCGGCTTTCGGAGAGAGAAGTGAAAAAGCTTACGGCACCTGGGATTCCCAGGCGGTCTTCCATCCAGGTACTAACCAGGCCCTGCACTGCTTAGCTTCCGAGATCAGACGAGATCGGGCGGAACCAGAGAGGTATGGCCGTAAGCTGCTTTTTATCTTTTTCCTAATCCTTTATAATGCGTCAATGAATTATGACACGCCTGCCGTTGGCATCTTTGTGTGGGTTAAATAAGGGTATGCAAAGAAGGCTGTGACATCCCATGCCGAAAATTGGATGGACTAGAGAAGACCCGCCCAGGGGTCCCAGCCAATCGGTGAATGGCCATTGCAGTCCCCGCCACCTCAAATGGCCTGACGATGGTATGGACGTAAGCCACCTTTGATCTTCTTCCTATTGCATCTCTTCTACAATGTGACATTTTTTTTACAATTGTGCAGGTGTACAATTTACGGCGCTGGGCGGCTTTCAGAGAGAGAAGTGAAAAAGCTTACGGCACCTGGGATTCCCAGGCGGTCTTCCATCCAGGTACTAACCAGGCCCTGCTCTGCTTAGCTTCCGAGATCAGACGAGATCGGGCGGAACCAGAGAGGTATGGCCGTAAGCTGCTTTTCATCTTTTTCCTAATCCTTTAAAACGTGTCAAAGATAATCAGAAGTTTCTTTTTCTAAAATTGAAGCAGTTCTTAGCATTGGCAAGAGAGGTTCCTAAAGCCTGAAGGTAACTTTACTTTTCTTCACTGGCAATTCTAACATGTTGGGTTAGCACCTGTATTTCAACGGCTAAATTACAAACAATAGTATGCCAATCGTAAATGTTGATCAACACTGATTTAGCAATCATGAAACGGAATCATTTTGGATAATATTGTCTAATTTCCTTTCATATCCAACGTTAAAACAACACTAAACATGCATCTCTTCAACAATGTGATATTCTTTTTGTAATTTGTAGGTGTACAATCTGCGGCGCTCGGCGGCTTTCGGAGAGAGAAGTGAAAAAGCTTACGGCACCTGGAATTCCCAGGCGGTCTTCCATCCAGGTACTAACCAGGCCCTGCTCTGCTTAGCTTCCGAGATCAGACGAGATCGGGCGGAACCAGAGAGGTATGGCCGTAAGCTGCTTTTTATCTTTTTCCTAATCCTTTAAAACGTGTCAAAGATAATCAGAAGTTTCTTTTTCTAAAATTGAAGCAGTTCTTAGCATTGGCAAGAGAGGTTCCTAAAGCCTGAAGGTAACTTTACTTTTCTTCACTGGCAATTCTAACATGTTGGGTTAGCACCTGTATTTCAACGGCTAAATTACAAACAATAGTATGCCAATCGTAAATGTTGATCAACACTGATTTAGCAATCATGAAACGGAATCATTTTGGATAATATTGTCTAATTTCCTTTCATATCCAACGTTAAAACAGGTGTACAATCTGCCGCGCTCGGCGGCTTTCGGAGAGAGAAGTGAAAAAGCTTACGGCACCTGGGATTCCCAGGCGGTCTTCCATCCAGGTACTAACCAGGCCCTGCTCTGCTTAGCTTCCGAGATCAGACGAGATCGGGCGGAACCAGAGAGGTATGGCCGTAAGCTGCTTTTCATCTTTTTCCTAATCCTTTAAAACGTGTCAAAGTTAATCAGAAGTTTCTTTTTCTAAAATTGAAGCAGTTCTTAGCATTGGCAAGAGAGGTTCCTAAAGCCTGAAGGTAACTTTACTTTTCTTCACTGGCAATTCTAACATGTTGGGTTAGCACCTGTATTTCAACGGCTAAATTACAAACAATAGTATGCCAATCGTAAATGTTGATCAACACTGATTTAGCAATCATGAAACGGAATCATTTTGGATAATATTGTCTAATTTCCTTTCATATCCAACGTTAAAACAACACTAAACATGCATCTCTTCAACAATGTGATATTCTTTTTGTAATTTGTAGGTGTACAATCTGCGGCGCTCGGCGGCTTTCGGAGAGAGAAGTGAAAAAGCTTACGGCACCTGGAATTCCCAGGCGGTCTTCCATCCAGGTACTAACCAGGCCCTGCTCTGCTTAGCTTCCGAGATTTTTTTATCTTTTATTATCAAAAATACAAAAAATACATTACATTTGTTTTTTCACACTCATACACACCCGCACCACATATTTGTACATATAATTATATATATATTTCCATATCATCTGGTATTACCACAACCCTTACAGATTACAAATTACAATTACAGACACAAGAGTTTAATTAGAAATAGAAGACAAGCCCCTGCCCTTCTACAACTTTACCCATCGCTGTCTTATTTAAAAAATGCTCCGAGACCCATTCTTTCCTACAGACATGCAGCAGTCTAATGTGTGCTTTTAAGAGATTCTTGTACAACTCCAAAATGCTTACAGTCTTTCCCTCGTACAGTGCATAATTTCTCCTCAGGATTACTGCGTGCCTGGCAAATGCAAGGAGTGTATTCACTTGGGCTTCAGCCCCTCCTTTACTTTTTTTGGGCATGCCAAAAAGCCATATCCAGTCCCAGTCTTTCAGACTCTCCTCATTTATACCACATTGATTGCATAACAATCCGCGCACATATATCTGCAAAGTTTTTAGGGCTGGACATTCAAGTGTGAGATGTTCCAAAGTCTCGTCCTCTAGCCCACACACCGCACAAGTCCTTTCAAATTTGTCTCTGTATATTTGATGGAGGACGATGCTTGTGAAAAACCGCCTGTGCCTCAGTTTGAATTCTGTGTTGAAAACTGAATGTGGGATAAATGGGACGTTTAGGTTCCCCCAGATTGTCTGGATTTCTTTTTTTGGAAACATGCTTGCCCATCTTGGTTCTGATGCTGGCTTCTTGACCAGTTTTCTAATTAGAAAGTTGTAGATTACCTTTGTTTTTATTTGTGTAACTGGGATATTCTTTCCATTGTGGCACAGAATAAAGTTCACCCCGTCGCCCTGCCCTTTGCTGTTACTGCGCATCAATGTTTGCCATTCCTTGCAAATACATTTATTAACTCTCAACCCAATTTCCGCTATCTGTTTCTTCTTAAAAAACACCCCCGCCCTGTTCAAGATCCCTAATGCCTTCCCACAATCAAACCCCAACTTACCCCCTCTCCCGTCGGCCCCCCCCAGTGTCGTCAGGCCTGCCTCACGGAGCGGCTTGGACGCCAGGGGCCTGCCCTTGTGTGAGAAGAAAGGTGAGTTGAGGATCGGTAACAGCATCACCTGCTCTCTGTACTCCATGTCCGGTCTGAGGTGGGGCAGAAACTTGTCCCAGGCCTCCAACATTTCCCGGTAGAAACCTGGAAACCCTCCAGAAACATTCCTTGGAGCAAAAGCAAACAGGTTGTAGTTATTCTTCTCCCCGTACTCTGCCAGGAGGGTCGCCAGGTTGTCTTTCCATGGATGTTGCCTTCTCAGGTCAAGAAATTTCCCAATTAGCTTAACCCTCAGAGCATCTCTTTTGGCTCTGAGGTCAATCAGATCTAGACCCCCCTCCCTTTTGCTAGCGATTAGCGTCCTGCGGGCGATTGTATTGCCCTTCCTCTTCCACAAGAATGAGGAAATCACCGCATTAATTGAGTCTGAAGCCCAATTTGGCATCTCGCAAGACCCCAAAATGTAGTTAACTTTTGACAATACTAGCGCATTAGATATGATTACCTTCCCTCTTAGGTTCAGGCCCCTGGCGTACCACAGGCTACATATGTTTTTAATTTTCTCAATAATTTCTGTCCAGGTTTTGTCCCTGGCGCCTTCTTCATTTTCCCCTATATATACCCCAAGTACTTTCCTCACGTCTTGTACTATTTTGAAACCCCATTTGTTATCCAGTGCTTTATCTTTATTAAAAACCATTAATTCAGTTTTTGTCATGTTGATTTTTGCCCCTGAGGCGACTCCGAATTCCTCCATGTGCTCCATGATGTGGTCAATGCTTTTTGTATCCTTCACGCAAATGTTGATGTCATCAGCATATTGGATTATTTTAATTTCCCTGCCTTTACTAGTTTTCACTCCATCTATTCGCTTATCCTCCACTAGCATCAATGCCAGGGGTTCTGCCACAAGGCTGTAGAGCATAGCGGACAACGGGCATCCCTGTCTGACCGCCCTTTTCAACTCAACAGGCTCGGTGAGGGCCCCGTTGACCCTGATTCTACTTTTTGCTTCAGCATATAATAATTTCACCCAGTTTATAAATTCCCCACCGAACCCATACGCCTTTAGTGCTTCCCAAAGGAATCGATGTTCTACCCTGTCAAAAGCCTTTTCCAGATCGATTCCCAGCAGATAGCCCCCTTCTTTTTTCATGATCCTGACTAGGTCTTTTATCAGGATGATGTTGTCATGTATATCTCTACCAGGTATGCTATATGTTTGCGTATCCATAATTATTGTCTTAATCACTTTTTTCAGTCTGTTTGCCAATACTTTTGCTAGTATTTTATAATCTGTATTTAAAACACTGATTGGTCTATAATTTCCCAGTTTGTCCCTAGTACCTTTATTTTTATAGATCAAGGTAATTATCCCCTCTGTGAACGTTTCAGGCATGCTTTGGCTTAATTGCATTTCATTATATACTGTTAACAGGACCGGCGCGAACAGGTCAGGGAACCTTTGATATAATTCGGCAGTTAGCCCATCCTTCCCTGGACTCTTGTTCCTGTTTAGATTTTTGATGGCCACTTCTATTTCCTCTACCCGGATTGGCTGCTCACAAAAGGTTTTATCTTCTTCTTGTAGCTGTTTTGTGATGTGATTCGTTATTTTTGTAATCTGTGCATTCTGCGGATTTTGGTCAGTATACAATTCTTTGTAGTACTTAAAGACAGTTGCCATAATTTCCTCCTTGTCCTCAATCACAGATTTATTGTCGTTCTCCAGTTGCCTAATATGCTGTCTTTCTTGGGCTGTTTTCTCCAATCCTAAAAAGAACGCTGTGCTCCTTTCTCCTTCTAATAGATGCTGTGCCCTACTCCTGATGGCTGCCCCCTTACATCTTTTTGCTTCCATCTCGTCCAATTTAGCTTTGTAGAGTTCATATTTCTCGCTGGTATGAGTTCCGTTGGTTTCTGCCTGTTCTATTTCTATCCTTAACAAGTTGTTTAACATTCTTTCTTCAATCCTTTCTTCCCATCTTTTTTTTTTTACAATAATTTATGCTTATTTTTTTAATCCTAAATTTAGCGTCCTCCCAATAATTTGCCTTTTCTTCTACATATTTAATATCTGTAGCTATATTGTTTAACTCTGTCTCTATTCTTTGTTTGTACTTATCGTCCCGTAGGATGCTATTATTTAGACACCATAATCCCCTTCCCCTCTCCATTTTGTCTCCAAGTGTCATATTTAATTGAGCGTGATCACTCAATATATTAAACTTATATTTAATATCTACTATATGTTTAACTCTCCCCGAGGCGACCAGCGCCAGATCTATCCTAGACTGTTTTAATTTGCCCATGACCACTTGCCGCCTCGAAAACCCTCTACTCCTAGGGTTGAAAACCCTCCATGCATCTATCATATTGTTTCCTGTGATTAAATTTTTTAAGGCTCTCCTACTCATGTCGCTGTTAAATTTATTATTAATCGATACGTCATTGTTAGTTAGGGCGACGTTAAAGTCTCCAATGATTATCGTTTCCCCAGTTATCCATTTTTCTAGTTTCTGGAAGAAAGTATTCCTCTCCTCGCCAATATTTGGGGCATATATATTAATTATTCTGATTGGTTCTCCCTTATAAATCACCTCTATTATAATGCATCTGCCTTCACTATCTTTAAAAATGTCCCTATACCCACTGATGTTTTCTGGGCCGATCAAAATGGCCACCCCACATGACCTTGCGGTCCCCTCACTTGAGTGGACCGTCCCTTTCCATTGCTTGGCACATGTATCTACCCAGTTTGTGTCCCAGTTTGTTTCTTGTAGGCAAACAACATCCACATACCTGTTCTGCATTAGTACCTCATTCATTTTCTGGGTATTCCTACAGCTGTTTATATTTTGTGACGCCAGGGTCAGGGACAGGGACATCATTATAAAGAGCAGTTGCATTAAATTCCTATTTCTTCTTTGTCATCTTCTTCTTCGCTTTCGTCGACCATACGTTGTGTCTTTTCCTCACCTCTTTCGCTTCATTTGTAAAGTCCATGTCCGATTCTTCAGATGGCTCCGACAACTGCATTGTCTGCGGCCCCGGCTCGCCTTCTCGCCCCTCTTCCACGTCAAGGGAGGATTCTACCTCCACCTGCCTGGCCGATCTCCTCAGCTTCTGCTGTACCGGCTGGACTGCCTGTGCCGGCTCCGTCTCCGTTTCTCCCACCTGCACTTCATCCACTGCATCTTTTCCCGGTTCACCGCCCGGCTCTCCTATCTCCTCTGGTCCCTCGACCGTCTTCGGCCCACTGGTTGCGGTGGTCTGGTGCCGGTCCTCCTCCACTGGCCCCACCGCGCTGCTCTCCTGGATCACCACCGTGCTGCTGTCACCGTGCTCCTCACCCCCTTGCTCTCCCTTCCTCTCCAGATCCGATTCGCTTGACCCAGCTTGACTCATCTCCTCTTCACTCACGTTACATATGCATCTTTCTACTTCATTTTTACATAGGGCACACCTTGTCTGTCTCTTTTGTACACACTCTCTTGCGTAGTGGCCCTGCACACCACACTGGTGGCACATGAATTCTGGGCAGTCTCTGAGGATGTGTCCCGGCTGCATGCACATTCTGCATACTCGAACTTGTTTGTCATGAATGACTCTGAAGTACTCTGCTCCCAACGCCGTGTTAAATTTTGTGGAGTATGGAAGTGACTGAATATGTTGGTTGAACTTCACTCTCACAAACCTTGTCCCATCGGCCACCTTGGTGCCCGGCCACATTCTTCTTTTGATCGGGGACACCGCCGAAACTCCCCATGTTAGCAGTTTGGCTATGATCTCCGAGTCCTCAATGTAATATGGCAGATTTAGGAACGATACTACCAGCTCATCGTTGGTAATTTCACTGACGTGAGCAGTGGCGCCATTAATTTTAAAACCTTCCATGAGTCTCTCTTTTCCCTTCGGGTGGCTCATGGTAGCCTCATATTTGTTGGGGCCTAACACCCGGCAGGCCATAAGACCTCCGCACAGCCCACGGATGCAGCTCATCATTTCCATTATTGGTATGGTATCCTCCCCCTCCATCTCCACTCTCACCGTCAAGCTCTGGTTTCTTTTCCTTTCTTCCTCTCTGGTATTTCTCTCCTCGCTCTCGTTTACGCTTGCCATAAACCTTCTTTTGTCGTCCTCCGTTATCTTGGTCTGTGCTGGTTTGGTCGGCTGGTCTGCCATATTTAATAAAATAAAAATAGACGAAAAACGCCCCTTTCTACCAAAGTGGGGGATATCTAAAAAAGGAGTTTCCCCCCAGGCAGTACAGTACTGCTGGGGGTACTAAACGTCTCAAAGGACAACACAAAACGCTTAAAGCATCCAAATATAAGCCCAAACAGAGGTGAAAAAGAGAGCCCCTACAAGGAGCCGTGTGGCAAACAAATCTGGTCTACTGGCACTTCCTGCTACCTGCAATGGGCGGAGCCTTCGGTCGTGATCAGACGAGATCGGGCGGAACCAGAGAGGTATGGCCGTAAGCTGCTTTTCATCTTTTTCCTAATCCTTTAAAACGTGTCAAAGATAATCAGAAGTTTCTTTTTCTAAAATTGAAGCAGTTCTTAGCATTGGCAAGAGAGGTTCCTAAAGCCTGAAGGTAACTTTACTTTTCTTCACTGGCGATTCTAACATGTTGGGTTAGCACCTGTATTTCAACGGCTAAATTACAAACAATAGTATGCCAATCGTAAATGTTGATCAACACTAATTTAGCAATCATGAAACGGAATCATTTTGGATAATATTGTCTAATTTCCTTTCATATCCAACGTTAAAACAACACTAAACATGCATCTCTTCAACAATGTGATATTCTTTTTGTCATTTGTAGGTGTACAATCTGCGGCGCTGGGCGGCATTCGGAGAGAGAAGTGAAAAAGCTTACGGCACCTGGGATTCCCAGGCGGTCTTCCATCCAGGTACTAACCAGGCCCTGCTCTGCTTAGCTTCCGAGATCAGACGAGATCGGGCGGAACCAGAGAGGTATGGCCGTAAGCTGCTTTTTATCTTTTTCCTAATCCTTTATAATGCGTCAAAGAATTATGACACGCCTGCCGTTGGCATCTTTGTGTGGGTTAAATAAGGGTATGCAAAGAAGGCTGTGACATCCCATGCCGAAAATTGGATGGACTAGAGAAGACCCGCCCAGGGGTCCCAGCCAATCGGTGAATGGCCATTGCAGTCCCCGCCACCTCAAATGGCCTGACGATGGTATGGACGTAAGCCACCTTTCATCTTCTTCCTATTGCATGTCTTCTACAATGTGAATTTTTTTTTACAATTGTGTAGGTGTACAATCTACGGCGCTGGGCGGCTTTCAGAGAGAGAAGTGAAAAAGCTTACGGCACCTGGGATTCCCAGGCGGTCTTCCATCCAGGTACTAACCAGGCCCTGCTCTGCTTAGCTTCCGAGATCAGACGAGATCGGGCGGAACCAGAGAGGTATGGCCGTAAGCTGCTTTTCATCTTTTTCCTAATCCTTTAAAACGTGTCAAAGATAATCAGAAGTTTCTTTTTCTAAAATTGAAGCAGTTCTTAGCATTGGCAAGAGAGGTTCCTAAAGCCTGAAGGTAACTTTACTTTTCTTCACTGGCAATTCTAACATGTTGGGTTAGCACCTGTATTTCAACGGCTAAATTACAAACAATAGTATGCCAATCGTAAATGTTGATCAACACTAATTTAGCAATCATGAAACGGAATCATTTTGGATAATATTGTCTAATTTCCTTTCATATCCAACGTTAAAACAGGTGTACAATCTGCGGCGCTCGGCGGCTTTCGGAGAGAGAAGTGAAAAAGCTTACGGCACCTGGGATTCCCAGGCGGTCTTCCATCCAGGTACTAACCAGGCCCTGCTCTGCTTAGCTTCCGAGATCAGACAAGATCGGGCGGAACCAGAGAGGTATGGCCGTAAGCTGCTTTTCATCTTTTTCCTAATCCTTTAAAACGTGTCAAAGATAATCAGAAGTTTCTTTTTCTAAAATTGAAGCAGTTCTTAGCATTGGCAAGAGAGGTTCCTAAAGCCTGAAGGTAACTTTACTTTTCTTCACTGGCAATTCTAACATGTTGGGTTAGCACCTGTATTTCAACGGCTAAATTACAAACAATAGTATGCCAATCGTAAATGTTGATCAACACTAATTTAGCAATCATGAAACGGAATCATTTTGGATAATATTGTCTAATTTCCTTTCATATCCAACGTTAAAACAACACTAAACATGCATCTCTTCAACAATGTGATATTCTTTTTGTAATTTGTAGGTGTACAATCTGCGGCGCTGGGCGGGTTTCGGAGAGAGAAGTGAAAAAGCTTACGGCACCTGGGATTCCCAGGCGGTCTTCCATCCAGGTACTAACCAGGCCCTGCTCTGCTTAGCTTCCGAGATCAGACGAGATCGGGCGGAACCAGAGAGGTATGGCCGTAAGCTGCTTTTTATCTTTTTCCTAATCCTTTATAATGCGTCAATGAATTATGACACGCCTGCCGTTGGCATCTTTGTGTGGGTTAAATAAGGGTATGCAAAGAAGGCTGTGACATCCCATGCCGAAAATTGGATGGACTAGAGAAGACCCGCCCAGGGGTCCCAGCCAATCGGTGAATGGCCATTGCAGTCCCCGCCACCTCAAATGGCCTGACGATAGTATGGACGTAAGCCACCTTTCATCTTCTTCCTATTGCATCTCTTCTACAATGTGAATTTTTTTTTACAATTGTGCAGGTGTACAATTTACGGCGCTGGGCGGCTTTCAGAGAGAGAAGTGAAAAAGCTTACGGCACCTGGGATTCCCAGGCGGTCTTCCATCCAGGTACTAACCAGGCCCTGCTCTGCTTAGCTTCCGAGATCAGACGAGATCGGGCGGAACCAGAGAGGTATGGCCGTAAGCTGCTTTTCATCTTTTTCCTAATCCTTTAAAACGTGTCAAAGATAATCAGAAGTTTCTTTTTCTAAAATTGAAGCAGTTCTTAGCATTGGCAAGAGAGGTTCCTAAAGCCTGAAGGTAACTTTACTTTTCTTCACTGGCAATTCTAACATGTTGGGTTAGCACCTGTATTTCAACGGCTAAATTACAAACAATAGTATGCCAATCGTAAATGTTGATCAACACTAATTTAGCAATCATGAAACGGAATCATTTTGGATAATATTGTCTAATTTCCTTTCATATCCAACGTTAAAACAACACTAAACATGCATCTCTTCAACAATGTGATATTCTTTTTGTAATTTGTAGGTGTACAATCTGCGGCGCTGGGCGGCTTTCGGAGAGAGAAGTGAAAAAGCTTACGGCACCTGGGATTCCCAGGCGGTCTTCCATCCAGGTACTAACCAGGCCCTGCACTGCTTAGCTTCCGAGATCAGACGAGATCGGGCGGAACCAGAGAGGTATGGCCGTAAGCTGCTTTTTATCTTTTTCCTAATCCTTTATAATGCGTCAATGAATTATGACACGCCTGCCGTTGGCATCTTTGTGTGGGTTAAATAAGGGTATGCAAAGAAGGCTGTGACATCCCATGCCGAAAATTGGATGGACTAGAGAAGACCCGCCCAGGGGTCCCAGCCAATCGGTGAATGGCCATTGCAGTCCCCGCCACCTCAAATGGCCTGACGATGGTATGGACGTAAGCCACCTTTCATCTTCTTCCTATTGCATCTCTTCTACAATGTGAATTTTTTTTTACAATTGTGTAGGTGTACAATCTACGGCGCTGGGCGGCTTTCAGAGAGAGAAGTGAAAAAGCTTACGGCACCTGGGATTCCCAGGCGGTCTTCCATCCAGGTACTAACCAGGCCCTGCTCTGCTTAGCTTCCGAGATCAGACGAGATCGGGCGGAACCAGAGAGGTATGGCCGTAAGCTGCTTTTCATCTTTTTCCTAATCCTTTAAAACGTGTCAAAGATAATCAGAAGTTTCTTTTTCTAAAATTGAAGCAGTTCTTAGCATTGGCAAGAGAGGTTCCTAAAGCCTGAAGGTAACTTTACTTTTCTTCACTGGCAATTCTAACATGTTGGGTTAGCACCTGTATTTCAACGGCTAAATTACAAACAATAGTATGCCAATCGTAAATGTTGATCAACACTAATTTAGCAATCATGAAACGGAATCATTTTGGATAATATTGTCTAATTTCCTTTCATATCCAACGTTAAAACAACACTAAACATGCATCTCTTCAACAATGTGATATTCTTTTTGTAATTTGTAGGTGTACAATCTGCGGCGCTGGGCGGCATTCGGAGAGAGAAGTGAAAAAGCTTACGGCACCTGGGATTCCCAGGCGGTCTTCCATCCAGGTACTAACCAGGCCCTGCTCTGCTTAGCTTCCGAGATCAGACGAGATCGGGCGGAACCAGAGAGGTATGGCCGTAAGCTGCTTTTTATCTTTTTCCTAATCCTTTATAATGCGTCAATGAATTATGACACGCCTGCCGTTGGCATCTTTGTGTGGGTTAAATAAGGGTATGCAAAGAAGGCTGTGACATCCCATGCCGAAAATTGGATGGACTAGAGAAGACCCGCCCAGGGGTCCCAGCCAATCGGTGAATGGCCATTGCAGTCCCCGCCACCTCAAATGGCCTGACGATAGTATGGACGTAAGCCACCTTTCATCTTCTTCCTATTGCATCTCTTCTACAATGTGAATTTTTTTTTACAATTGTGCAGGTGTACAATTTACGGCGCTGGGCGGCTTTCAGAGAGAGAAGTGAAAAAGCTTACGGCACCTGGGATTCCCAGGCGGTCTTCCATCCAGGTACTAACCAGGCCCTGCTGTGCTTAGCTTCCGAGATCAGACGAGATCGGGCGGAACCAGAGAGGTATGGCCGTAAGCTGCTTTTCATCTTTTTCCTAATCCTTTAAAACGTGTCAAAGATAATCAGAAGTTTCTTTTTCTAAAATTGAAGCAGTTCTTAGCATTGGCAAGAGAGGTTCCTAAAGCCTGAAGGTAACTTTACTTTTCTTCACTGGCAATTCTAACATGTTGGGTTAGCACCTGTATTTCAACGGCTAAATTACAAACAATAGTATGCCAATCGTAAATGTTGATCAACACTAATTTAGCAATCATGAAACGGAATCATTTTGGATAATATTGTCTAATTTCCTTTCATATCCAACGTTAAAACAACACTAAACATGCATCTCTTCAACAATGTGATATTCTTTTTGTAATTTGTAGGTGTACAATCTGCGGCGCTGGGCGGGTTTCGGAGAGAGAAGTGAAAAAGCTTACGGCACCTGGGATTCCCAGGCGGTCTTCCATCCAGGTACTAACCAGGCCCTGCACTGCTTAGCTTCCGAGATCAGACGAGATCGGGCGGAACCAGAGAGGTATGGCCGTAAGCTGCTTTTTATCTTTTTCCTAATCCTTTATAATGCGTCAATGAATTATGACACGCCTGCCGTTGGCATCTTTGTGTGGGTTAAATAAGGGTATGCAAAGAAGGCTGTGACATCCCATGCCGAAAATTGGATGGACTAGAGAAGACCCGCCCAGGGGTCCCAGCCAATCGGTGAATGGCCATTGCAGTCCCCGCCACCTCAAATGGCCTGACGATGGTATGGACGTAAGCCACCTTTCATCTTCTTCCTATTGCATCTCTTCTACAATGTGAATTTTTTTTTACAATTGTGTAGGTGTACAATCTACGGCGCTGGGCGGCTTTCAGAGAGAGAAGTGAAAAAGCTTACGGCACCTGGGATTCCCAGGCGGTCTTCCATCCAGGTACTAACCAGGCCCTGCACTGCTTAGCTTCCGAGATCAGACGAGATCGGGCGGAACCAGAGAGGTATGGCCGTAAGCTGCTTTTTATCTTTTTCCTAATCCTTTATAATGCGTCAATGAATTATGACACGCCTGCCGTTGGCATCTTTGTGTGGGTTAAATAAGGGTATGCAAAGAAGGCTGTGACATCCCATGCCGAAAATTGGATGGACTAGAGAAGACCCGCCCAGGGGTCCCAGCCAATCGGTGAATGGCCATTGCAGTCCCCGCCACCTCAAATGGCCTGACGATGGTATGGACGTAAGCCACCTTTCATCTTCTTCCTATTGCATCTCTTCTACAATGTGAATTTTTTTTTACAATTGTGTAGGTGTACAATCTACGGCGCTGGGCGGCTTTCAGAGAGAGAAGTGAAAAAGCTTACGGCACCTGGGATTCCCAGGCGGTCTTCCATCCAGGTACTAACCAGGCCCTGCTCTGCTTAGCTTCCGAGATCAGACGAGATCGGGCAGAACCAGAGAGGTATGGCCGTAAGCTGCTTTTCATCTTTTTCCTAATCCTTTAAAACGTGTCAAAGATAATCAGAAGTTTCTTTTTCTAAAATTGAAGCAGTTCTTAGCATTGGCAAGAGAGGTTCCTAAAGCCTGAAGGTAACTTTACTTTTCTTCACTGGCAATTCTAACATGTTGGGTTAGCACCTGTATTTCAACGGCTAAATTACAAACAATAGTATGCCAATCGTAAATGTTGATCAACACTAATTTAGCAATCATGAAACGGAATCATTTTGGATAATATTGTCTAATTTCCTTTCATATCCAACGTTAAAACAACACTAAACATGCATCTCTTCAACAATGTGATATTCTTTTTGTAATTTGTAGGTGTACAATCTGCGGCGCTGGGCGGCATTCGGAGAGAGAAGTGAAAAAGCTTACGGCACCTGGGATTCCCAGGCGGTCTTCCATCCAGGTACTAACCAGGCCCTGCTCTGCTTAGCTTCCGAGATCAGACGAGATCGGGCGGAACCAGAGAGGTATGGCCGTAAGCTGCTTTTTATCTTTTTCCTAATCCTTTATAATGCGTCAAAGAATTATGACACGCCTGCCGTTGGCATCTTTGTGTGGGTTAAATAAGGGTATGCAAAGAAGGCTGTGACATCCCATGCCGAAAATTGGATGGACTAGAGAAGACCCGCCCAGGGGTCCCAGCCAATCGGTGAATGGCCATTGCAGTCCCCGCCACCTCAAATGGCCTGACGATGGTATGGACGTAAGCCACCTTTCATCTTCTTCCTATTGCATCTCTTCTACAATGTGAATTTTTTTTTACAATTGTGTAGGTGTACAATCTACGGCGCTGGGCGGCTTTCAGAGAGAGAAGTGAAAAAGCTTACGGCACCTGGGATTCCCAGGCGGTCTTCCATCCAGGTACTAACCAGGCCCTGCTCTGCTTAGCTTCCGAGATCAGACGAGATCGGGCAGAACCAGAGAGGTATGGCCGTAAGCTGCTTTTCATCTTTTTCCTAATCCTTTAAAACGTGTCAAAGATAATCAGAAGTTTCTTTTTCTAAAATTGAAGCAGTTCTTAGCATTGGCAAGAGAGGTTCCTAAAGCCTGAAGGTAACTTTACTTTTCTTCACTGGCAATTCTAACATGTTGGGTTAGCACCTGTATTTCAACGGCTAAATTACAAACAATAGTATGCCAATCGTAAATGTTGATCAACACTAATTTAGCAATCATGAAACGGAATCATTTTGGATAATATTGTCTAATTTCCTTTCATATCCAACGTTAAAACAACACTAAACATGCATCTCTTCAACAATGTGATATTCTTTTTGTAATTTGTAGGTGTACAATCTGCGGCGCTGGGCGGCATTCGGAGAGAGAAGTGAAAAAGCTTACGGCACCTGGGATTCCCAGGCGGTCTTCCATCCAGGTACTAACCAGGCCCTGCTCTGCTTAGCTTCCGAGATCAGACGAGATCGGGCGGAACCAGAGAGGTATGGCCGTAAGCTGCTTTTTATCTTTTTCCTAATCCTTTATAATGCGTCAAAGAATTATGACACGCCTGCCGTTGGCATCTTTGTGTGGGTTAAATAAGGGTATGCAAAGAAGGCTGTGACATCCCATGCCGAAAATTGGATGGACTAGAGAAGACCCGCCCAGGGGTCCCAGCCAATCGGTGAATGGCCATTGCAGTCCCCGCCACCTCAAATGGCCTGACGATGGTATGGACGTAAGCCACCTTTCATCTTCTTCCTATTGCATGTCTTCTACAATGTGAATTTTTTTTTACAATTGTGTAGGTGTACAATCTACGGCGCTGGGCGGCTTTCAGAGAGAGAAGTGAAAAAGCTTACGGCACCTGGGATTCCCAGGCGGTCTTCCATCCAGGTACTAACCAGGCCCTGCTCTGCTTAGCTTCCGAGATCAGACGAGATCGGGCGGAACCAGAGAGGTATGGCCGTAAGCTGCTTTTCATCTTTTTCCTAATCCTTTAAAACGTGTCAAAGATAATCAGAAGTTTCTTTTTCTAAAATTGAAGCAGTTCTTAGCATTGGCAAGAGAGGTTCCTAAAGCCTGAAGGTAACTTTACTTTTCTTCACTGGCAATTCTAACATGTTGGGTTAGCACCTGTATTTCAACGGCTAAATTACAAACAATAGTATGCCAATCGTAAATGTTGATCAACACTGATTTAGCAATCATGAAACGGAATCATTTTGGATAATATTGTCTAATTTCCTTTCATATCCAACGTTAAAACAGGTGTACAATCTGCCGCGCTCGGCGGCTTTCGGAGAGAGAAGTGAAAAAGCTTACGGCACCTGGGATTCCCAGGCGGTCTTCCATCCAGGTACTAACCAGGCCCTGCTCTGCTTAGCTTCCGAGATCAGACGAGATCGGGCGGAACCAGAGAGGTATGGCCGTAAGCTGCTTTTTATCTTTTTCCTAATCCTTTAAAACGTGTCAAAGATAATCAGAAGTTTCTTTTTCTAAAATTGAAGCAGTTCTTAGCATTGGCAAGAGAGGTTCCTAAAGCCTGAAGGTAACTTTACTTTTCTTCACTGGCAATTCTAACATGTTGGGTTAGCACCTGTATTTCAACGGCTAAATTACAAACAATAGTATGCCAATCGTAAATGTTGATCAACACTGATTTAGCAATCATGAAACGGAATCATTTTGGATAATATTGTCTAATTTCCTTTCATATCCAACGTTAAAACAGGTGTACAATCTGCCGCGCTCGGCGGCTTTCGGAGAGAGAAGTGAAAAAGCTTACGGCACCTGGGATTCCCAGGCGGTCTTCCATCCAGGTACTAACCAGGCCCTGCTCTGCTTAGCTTCCGAGATCAGACGAGATCGGGCGGAACCAGAGAGGTATGGCCGTAAGCTGCTTTTCATCTTTTTCCTAATCCTTTAAAACGTGTCAAAGTTAATCAGAAGTTTCTTTTTCTAAAATTGAAGCAGTTCTTAGCATTGGCAAGAGAGGTTCCTAAAGCCTGAAGGTAACTTTACTTTTCTTCACTGGCAATTCTAACATGTTGGGTTAGCACCTGTATTTCAACGGCTAAATTACAAACAATAGTATGCCAATCGTAAATGTTGATCAACACTGATTTAGCAATCATGAAACGGAATCATTTTGGATAATATTGTCTAATTTCCTTTCATATCCAACGTTAAAACAACACTAAACATGCATCTCTTCAACAATGTGATATTCTTTTTGTAATTTGTAGGTGTACAATCTGCGGCGCTCGGCGGCTTTCGGAGAGAGAAGTGAAAAAGCTTACGGCACCTGGAATTCCCAGGCGGTCTTCCATCCAGGTACTAACCAGGCCCTGCTCTGCTTAGCTTCCGAGATCAGACGAGATCGGGCGGAACTTTTTTTTTTTTTTTTTATCTTTTATTATCAAAAATACATGACATTTTATTTTAAAATACATACAACCCAGAGGGTACCGACATACAAAACAAAATAAAACACTACACAAAACCATACGAAAGAAAACCCTAAAACAAAGGGCCTTCTAGGGGGTAATCCACACAACCTTATTTTCACACAACCATATGGTTCACAAGGAGAAGCATAACTTCTCTTCATCAATGCTACATATTGTGGTACCTTCCATAAAATGTTTCTTGCACCATTCCCTTTTACACATAAATAACAGCTTTACATGCGCTTTAAACATATTCTTAAAGATTTCAATTACGTCTGTTTTTTTGTGATCAAATAGCGCCCTGTTCCTTTTTAAGAGTACCGCATATCTCGCAAAGCCAAGAATGGTGTTGGTTGCAATTGTTGTACTATCTTTCTTTTTTGGCAAGCCAAAAAGCCAGACCCACTCCCACTGGCCAATGTGTTTGGCCCCCACTCCACAACAGGTCGTCAATATAGATTTGATATATGTGTGAATGGAATTTAAACCGGAACATTTCAAAAATAGATGCTCCAGATCTTCGTCTTCCCTTTCACACACAGCACACGTCCTTTGACAAATGTTTTTGTGGATCTGATGCAGGACAATACTAGTGTATATCCTCCTGTGCCTCAGCTTGAAATCTGCTTGGAATAAAGCATGTGGTAGGTGAGGTACATCTAAATTTAACCAAATGGTCCCCATCTGCTCATCTGGGAAAAGTTCCTTCCACCTTTTCTCCGATGCAGGCTTCATGGCCACTTTCCGTACCAGTATGTTATAAATGCATTTTGTTTTGGCTTTACCTATTGGCGTATACTTGTCCCCGAGGCACAGAAGGAATTCCATTTCATCGTCCTGCATCCGCTCCTCGTCATCTGTAAGGTGTAACCAATCATTGTCCACACAGTTAAATACTCTTGCACCAACATCTCTAATTTGTTTTGCTCTATACCTAACATTGGCTCTTTTGAGGCCTACTTCCGTTTTGTTTATATCAAAAACCCAATCTCCTGCTGCTTTACATATGCTCCCCAAGGAGGTCAACCCCGCACTCTCGAGTGCTTTCGACACAATGGGCCTTCCTGCATAAACAAAGAAAGGGGAGTTGAGAAAAGGTAACTGCATCACGTGCGCTCTCCATTTGCAGTCAAGGCTGAGGTGGGGAAGAATCTTGTCCCAAGCCTCCAGCACCTCACGATAGAACCCCGGCAGCCCCCCAATCACATCCCTGGGACTGAAGGCACCTAAATTGAAGTAGCTCTTCTCTCCGTATTCAGCCAGGAGCCCTGCCAGGGTGTCTTTCCAAGGATGCTTCCTCTTCGCATCCAAAAACCGTCCAAGCATTTTAACCCTTAGCGCATCTCTTTTGGCACTAATATCCATCAGAGTTAGACCCCCCTCCTCTTTCTTAGCTATTAAGGTCTTGCGTGCTATCATATTTCCCTTCCCCCTCCACAAAAAAGAGGATGTCACACTATTCAGAGAATGGAGCGCCCATTCGGGCAGCTCGCAAGATCCCAAAATATGTACAATTGTTGACAGTACCAGCGCATTACACACTTTTACCTTCCCTCTGATGGTAAGCCCACGGGCCTGCCACATATTACAGATATTTCTAGTTCGTTTTATGGCTTCATGCCAGTTTTTATCCCGGGCAGCGCTTTCGTTTTTCCCTATATACACTCCTAAAACTTTCCTCTCATCTACTAATTTGAAACCCCATTTATTTATATCCATGCTATTTTCTTTAAACACCATTATTTCTGATTTCCCACTGTTAACTTTAGCTCCCGAAGCCTTTTCGTAATCATTTATATGATTCATTACCCTCTCTATATATGTACTATTTCTTAAAAATATATTAATATCATCTGCATACTGTACTACTTTTAAATTCCTATTCCCATTCGTATTGATCCCCACTATCCTATCATCGTTATTTATCATTAAAGCCAACGGTTCTACCACCAGGCTGAAGAGCGTAGCTGACATAGGGCATCCCTGTCGTATTGACCTCCGCAGCCCCACCTGATCGGTCAGGAACCCATTTACCTTAATCCTGCTTCTGGCATTCACATACAATAATTTAACCCAGTTAATATATCTCTCCCCAAAACCATATTTACTTAACACCTCCCACAAAAAACTATGCTCTACTCGATCAAACGCTTTCTCTAGATCGATCCCCAATAAACACCCACCTTCCCTATTTAGGATCCCCACTACATTTTTTACCGTTATTATATTATCATTAATCTCCCTGCCTGGAATACCATACGTTTGCGTTTCTGTAACAATACCTTTTATCACCTCCCTCATCCTAAAGGCTAATATTTTTGCAATGATTTTATAATCCATATTTAAAACACTTATTGGTCTGTAATAGTCTAACTTATCTTTACTCCCTTTCTTCTTGTATATTAATGTGATGATCCCCTCCGTAAGCTTATCTGAAGTTTTTTTTTCCTTCTCCATTTCTTCAAACACTTGAAGCAGGATTGGGGAGAAAAACTCTGGGAAACCCTGATACAGTTCTGCCGTAAGTCCGTCGGACCCCGGGCTCTTATTCTTTTTAAGATTTTTGATTGCAGTCTCTATGTCCTGTACAGCTATATCCTTATCACAAAGGACTTTGTCATTTGCACTTATTTTTTTCTCAATGTGGCTGGTAATCCGTTCTATCTGCTCTTTCTCTGGGCTTTGCCCTTTATATAACTCCTCATAGTATTCATGTACTATACCCAATATCTCATCTTTTTCTTTACATATCACACCACTTTTGTTCTGCAGTTGCTGTATATGTTGTCTCTCCTGCGTTACTTTTTCCAGCCCCAAGAAGTAAGCCGTGCTTCTTTCCCCTTCAAGCAGTGCCTGAGACCTACTCCTCACCGCTGCACCTTTGCATCTTTTGGCCTCAAACTCTGCAAGTTTTATTTTATACACTTCATATTCCTCGCTACTATACTTTTCATCCAATTCCATCTTTTCTATTTCCACATTCAACAACTCGTTTATTATACTTTCCTTTCTCTTTTCTTCCCATCTTTTCTCTCGACTATAGTTGATACTTAATTTTTTGATTCTCAGTTTAATATCTTCCCAGAATTCTATTTTATTATCAACATATTTTATACCACTCATTCCATTAATTAATAGATTCCTGATCTTATTTTTATATATCTTGTCCTCTAATAAGCTGTTATTGTGGCACCATATCCCTCTTCCCCTTTTAACAGTGACATCTCCCAACTTCAATTCAATTTGAGCATGATCGCTCCATGTGTTGAATATGTACTGAATGTCATAAGTCTGTCTGATCATCCCTGATGCTACCAGAGCCAAATCTATACGGGACTGCTTTAATCGACCCTGCACGATTTGCCTCCTTGAAAACCCTCTAGTGCTGGGGTGGAGTACCCTCCACACATCAATCAAGTTTGAACCCGAAATTAGGTTTTTGAGTACCGTCCTACTTGAATCATTCTTATATGTGTTGTTTTTAGAGCTATCTCTGTTGCTCAGAACCACGTTAAAGTCTCCTATTATTATAGTTTTGTTGTTGATCCACCTATTTAAATCCATAAAAAATTTCTTCCTATCATTCTCTACGTTCGGAGCATGTATATTTATTAATCTAATAATTTCATCATTGACTAAAATTTCTAGAATTATACATTTACCATCATTGCCTCTATAAATGCATTTGCTATTGGTATCATGTTGTTTTTTTATCAACACCGCTACTCCTCCTGTTCTTCCACTTCCTTCAGCAGAGTATACCGTCCCTCTCCAATGCTTGTGTACATATTTGGTTGTGATCAAGTCCCAGTGTGTTTCTTGAAGACACAATATGTCTGTCAGATGGTTCTTACTAAACACTGCTTGAATCTTGTCTGCATTTCTGAAACCATTTGTATTTAGGGAGGTTATACTTATATCCACAGAACCCATTAGCGCATACATAAATATTATTATCATGAACGTGTTCATTATGGCTTATCCTTAGAGCAAGGATTTTTTTTCTTCCTTGCCCTGTTTTTCCCCCCCTGCTCCCCCCGCCTCTTTCTCACCTCTATTATTTTTTCCACATCCATTTCCGAGTCTGATGCGGTATCCAGCAGCAAAGGTGGAGTCCCACCGGTGTTGACGTCCACTGCATCCAGGGTGGCTCCCATCCCCAAAAACTCACTCTCTATTGCCTCAGCGGTAGGTGGCGTGCTCTCTGGAGCCCTGTTCTGCACCTCTGTCTCTTGCCCAAACGCCTGTGTCTTTTCAGGCTCCTCCTGCAACAGTGGTTTTCTCAGCCTGCCGTCCTGCACCTTCCCTTTTCCTTGGCTTGGCGCCGCCTCAGGTGCAGCCGTTGAAACGGTCGTCTCCTCCTCAGCCGCTTCCAGCCATTCCGGAAATACCTCCAGCACGCCCACGCTGCTCTCATCCTCTTCCTCATGACCACCTGCATCCTCGTCGCTGCCGCCGATCCCCTCCTTGTCGCTTTCTCCTTCTTCCTCACCCCTCTCTTGGGTGCTGGCTCCAGTTTGGCTCGGTTCCTCCTCCCGCATGTTACATCTGCAATGCTCCGTCTCCTCCCCGCATAGGGTACACTTTTTCTGATGTTTTCGGGGGCATTCTCTGGCGTAGTGCCCCTGTACCCCACACTGGTGGCACATAAACTCCGGACAGTCCCGTACTATGTGTCCTGGCTGCATGCACATCCGGCACACCCTCACCTGTTTGTCATGCAACACCCTGAAATATTCTGCCCCCAATACAGTGTTGAATTTTGTAGAATATGGGAGTGACTGTACATGTTCATTAAATCTGACCCGGACAAATCTTGTCCCGTCTGCCACCTTGGTGCCTGGCCACATCCGTCTTTTATAAGGGGAGACCGCAGAGACCCCCCAACCCCTCAGTTTGCACTCAATCTCAGTGTCCTCTATATAATATGGTAGGTTGAGAAAAGAAACAACCAGTTCATCATTGCTGATTTCCCTTGCATGGACCTTGGTATCACCTATTTTGAAGCCATCCATGAGCCTCTGCTTCCCTTTTGGGTGGCTCATGGTGACTTCATACTTCTTTGGGTTTATCACCCGGCAGGCCATGAGTCCTCCACAAATCTCCTTAATGCAGTGCATCAGTTCCATTACAGGGATCGTAATATCCCCCTCTGTCTCCACACTCACGGTCAAGCTCCGCTGTCTTTTCCCGTCCTCATTGTTATTCTCGCCGTCATTCCCACTTGTCTTCTCCTTTCTTTGTCCATCTGCCATCATCTTCATCATTGGCATCTGTCCACTTTGTGTTTGTTCACGCTGTTGGTCCATCATTGAAAAAAGGGATGAAAAAAAACCCTCACACAAAAAAGGATAATTCCTTCGAGTATGCACAAAACCCGGTAAAAAAGAAAAAATGTCCCCCAGACAGTGTAACACTGCTGGGGGATATTAAACAACAAAGTCTCACAAAGAAAAACAATCTCACTCAGAGCATTGAAATCTCAAGAAAAAAGAGAAGGGAAAAAAGTCCTCCAAAAGACGTGTGCCAAACAAATCTAGCTTGTAACTCACTTCCTGCAATGGGCGGAGCCTTCACATGTGATCAGACGAGATCGGGCGGAACCAGAGAGGTATGGCCGTAAGCTGCTTTTTATCTTTTTCCTAATCCTTTATAATGCGTCAAAAAATTATGTCACGCCTGCCGTTGGCATCTTTGTGTGGGTTAAATAAGGGTATGCAAAGAAGGCTGTGACATCCTATGGCGAAAATTGGATGGACTAGAGAAGACCCGCCCAGGAGTCCCAGCCAATCGGTGGATGGCCATTGCAGTCCCCGCCACCTCAAATGGCCTGACGATGGTATGGACGTAAGCCACCTTTCATCTTCTTCCTATTGCATCTCTTCTACAATGTGAAATACTTTTTACAATTGTGTAGGTGTACAATCTGCGGCGCTGGGCGGCTTTCGGAGAGAGAAGTGAAAAAGCTTACGGCACCTGGGATTCCCAGGCGGTCTTCCATCCAGGTACTAACCAGTCCCTGCTCTGCTTAGCTTCCGAGATCAGACGAGATCGGGCGGAACCAGAGAGGTATGGCCGTAAGCTGCTTTTTATCTTTTTCCTAATCCTTTAGAACGTGTCAAAGATAATCAGAAAAGTTTCTTTTTCTAAAATTGAAGCAGTTCTTAGGATTGGCAAGAGAGGTTCCTAAAACCTGAAGGTAACTTTACTTTTCTTCACTGGCAATTCTAACATGTTGGGTTAGCACCTGTATTTCAACGGCTAAATTACAAACAAAAGTATGCCAATTGTTAAATGTTGATCAACACTAATTTAGCAACCATGAAACGGAATCAATTTTGATGATATTGTCTAAGTTCCTTATATATCCAACGTTAAAACAACACTAAACATGCATCTCTTCGACAATGTGATGTACTTTTTGTAATTTGTAGGTGTACAATCTGCGGCGCTCGGCGGCTTTCGGAGAGAGAAGTGAAAAAGCTTACGGCACCTGGGATTCCCAGGCGGTCTTCCATCCAGGTACTAACCAGGCCCTGCTCTGCTTAGCTTCCGAGATCAGACGAGATCGGGCGGAACCAGAGAGGTATGGCCGTAAGCTGCTTTTTATCTTTTTCCTAATCCTTTAGAACGTGTCAAAGATAATCAGAAGAGTTTCTTTTTCTAAAATTGAAGCAGTTCTTAGGATTGGCAAGAGAGGTTCCTAAAACCTGAAGGTAACTTTACTTTTCTTCACTGGCAATTCTAACATGTTGGGTTAGCACCTGTATTTCAACGGCTAAATTACAAACAAAAGTAGGCCAATTGTTAAATGTTGATCAACACTAATTTAGCAACCATGAAACGGAATCAATTTTGATGATATTGTCTAAGTTCCTTATATATCCAACGTTAAAACAACACTAAACATGCATCTCTTCGACAATGTGATATACTTTTTGTAATTTGTAGGTGTACAATCTGCGGCGCTCGGCGGCTTTCAGAGAGAAGTGAAAAAGCTTACGGCACCTGGGATTCCCAGGCGGTCTTCCATCCAGGTACTAACCAGGCCCTGCTCTGCTTAGCTTCCGAGATCAGACGAGATCGGGCGGAACCAGAGAGGTATGGCCGTAAGCTGCTTTTTATCTTTTTCCTAATCCTTTATAATGCGTCAAAAAATTATGTCACGCCTGCCGTTGGCATCTTTGTGTGGGTTAAATAAGGGTATGCAAAGAAGGCTGTGACATCCTATGGCGAAAATTGGATGGACTAGAGAAGACCCGCCCAGGAGTCCCAGCCAATCGGTGGATGGCCATTGCAGTCCCCGCCACCTCAAATGGCCTGACGATGGTATGGACGTAAGCCACCTTTCATCTTCTTCCTATTGCATCTCTTCTACAATGTGAAATACTTTTTACAATTGTGTAGGTGTACAATCTGCGGCGCTGGGCGGCTTTCGGAGAGAGAAGTGAAAAAGCTTACGGCACCTGGGATTCCCAGGCGGTCTTCCATCCAGGTACTAACCAGTCCCTGCTCTGCTTAGCTTCCGAGATCAGACGAGATCGGGCGGAACCAGAGAGGTATGGCCGTAAGCTGCTTTTTATCTTTTTCCTAATCCTTTAGAACGTGTCAAAGATAATCAGAAAAGTTTCTTTTTCTAAAATTGAAGCAGTTCTTAGGATTGGCAAGAGAGGTTCCTAAAACCTGAAGGTAACTTTACTTTTCTTCACTGGCAATTCTAACATGTTGGGTTAGCACCTGTATTTCAACGGCTAAATTACAAACAAAAGTATGCCAATTGTTAAATGTTGATCAACACTAATTTAGCAACCATGAAACGGAATCAATTTTGATGATATTGTCTAAGTTCCTTATATATCCAACGTTAAAACAACACTAAACATGCATCTCTTCGACAATGTGATGTACTTTTTGTAATTTGTAGGTGTACAATCTGCGGCGCTCGGCGGCTTTCGGAGAGAGAAGTGAAAAAGCTTACGGCACCTGGGATTCCCAGGCGGTCTTCCATCCAGGTACTAACCAGGCCCTGCTCTGCTTAGCTTCCGAGATCAGACGAGATCGGGCGGAACCAGAGAGGTATGGCCGTAAGCTGCTTTTTATCTTTTTCCTAATCCTTTAGAACGTGTCAAAGATAATCAGAAGAGTTTCTTTTTCTAAAATTGAAGCAGTTCTTAGGATTGGCAAGAGAGGTTCCTAAAACCTGAAGGTAACTTTACTTTTCTTCACTGGCAATTCTAACATGTTGGGTTAGCACCTGTATTTCAACGGCTAAATTACAAACAAAAGTAGGCCAATTGTTAAATGTTGATCAACACTAATTTAGCAACCATGAAACGGAATCAATTTTGATGATATTGTCTAAGTTCCTTATATATCCAACGTTAAAACAACACTAAACATGCATCTCTTCGACAATGTGATATACTTTTTGTAATTTGTAGGTGTACAATCTGCGGCGCTCGGCGGCTTTCAGAGAGAAGTGAAAAAGCTTACGGCACCTGGGATTCCCAGGCGGTCTTCCATCCAGGTACTAACCAGGCCCTGCTCTGCTTAGCTTCCGAGATCAGACGAGATCGGGCGGAACCAGAGAGGTATGGCCGTAAGCTGCTTTTTATCTTTTTCCTAATCCTTTATAATGCGTCAAAAAATTATGTCACGCCTGCCGTTGGCATCTTTGTGTGGGTTAAATAAGGGTATGCAAAGAAGGCTGTGACATCCTATGCCGAAAATTGGATGGACTAGAGAAGACCCGGCCAGGAGTCCCAGCCAATCGGTGGATGGCCATTGCAGTCCCCGCCACCTCAAATGGCCTGACGATGGTATGGACGTAAGCCACCTTTCATCTTCTTCCTATTGCATCTCTTCTACAATGTGAAATACTTTTTACAATTGTGTAGGTGTACAATCTGCGGCGCTGGGCGGCTTTCGGAGAGAGAAGTGAAAAAGCTTACGGCACCTGGGATTCCCAGGCGGTCTTCCATCCAGGTACTAACCAGGCCCTGCTCTGCTTAGCTTCCGAGATCAGACGAGATCGGGCGGAACCAGAGAGGTATGGCCGTAAGCTGCTTTTTATCTTTTTCCTAATCCTTTAGAACGTGTCAAAGATAATCAGAAAAGTTTCTTTTTCTAAAATTGAAGCAGTTCTTAGGATTGGCAAGAGAGGTTCCTAAAACCTGAAGGTAACTTTACTTTTCTTCACTGGCAATTCTAACATGTTGGGTTAGCACCTGTATTTCAACGGCTAAATTACAAACAAAAGTAGGCCAATTGTTAAATGTTGATCAACACTAATTTAGCAACCATGAAACGGAATCAATTTTGATGATATTGTCTAAGTTCCTTATATATCCAACGTTAAAACAACACTAAACATGCATCTCTTCGACAATGTGATATACTTTTTGTAATTTGTAGGTGTACAATCTGCGGCGCTCGGCGGCTTTCAGAGAGAAGTGAAAAAGCTTACGGCACCTGGGATTCCCAGGCGGTCTTCCATCCAGGTACTAACCAGGCCCTGCTCTGCTTAGCTTCCGAGATCAGACGAGATCGGGCGGAACCAGAGAGGTATGGCCGTAAGCTGCTTTTTATCTTTTTCCTAATCCTTTATAATGCGTCAAAAAATTATGTCACGCCTGCCGTTGGCATCTTTGTGTGGGTTAAATAAGGGTATGCAAAGAAGGCTGTGACATCCTATGCCGAAAATTGGATGGACTAGAGAAGACCCGCCCAGGAGTCCCAGCCAATCGGTGGATGGCCATTGCAGTCCCCGCCACCTCAAATGGCCTGACGATGGTATGGACGTAAGCCACCTTTCATCTTCTTCCTATTGCATCTCTTCTACAATGTGAAATACTTTTTACAATTGTGTAGGTGTACAATCTGCGGCGCTGGGCGGCTTTCGGAGAGAGAAGTGAAAAAGCTTACGGCACCTGGGATTCCCAGGCGGTCTTCCATCCAGGTACTAACCAGGCCCTGCTCTGCTTAGCTTCCGAGATCAGACGAGATCGGGCGGAACCAGAGAGGTATGGCCGTAAGCTGCTTTTTATCTTTTTCCTAATCCTTTATAATGCGTCAAAAAATTATGTCACGCCTGCCGTTGGCATCTTTGTGTGGGTTAAATAAGGGTATGCAAAGAAGGCTGTGACATCCTATGCCGAAAATTGGATGGACTAGAGAAGACCCGCCCAGGAGTCCCAGCCAATCGGTGGATGGCCATTGCAGTCCCCGCCACCTCAAATGGCCTGACGATGGTATGGACGTAAGCCACCTTTCATCTTCTTCCTATTGCATCTCTTCTACAATGTGAAATACTTTTTACAATTGTGTAGGTGTACAATCTGCGGCGCTGGGCGGCTTTCGGAGAGAGAAGTGAAAAAGCTTACGGCACCTGGGATTCCCAGGCGGTCTTCCATCCAGGTACTAACCAGGCCCTGCTCTGCTTAGCTTCCGAGATCAGACGAGATCGGGCGGAACCAGAGAGGTATGGCCGTAAGCTGCTTTTTATCTTTTTCCTAATCCTTTATAATGCGTCAAAAAATTATGTCACGCCTGCCGTTGGCATCTTTGTGTGGGTTAAATAAGGGTATGCAAAGAAGGCTGTGATATCCTATGCCGAAAATTGGATGGACTAGAGAAGACCCGCCCAGGAGTCCCAGCCAATCGGTGGATGGCCATTGCAGTCCCCGCCACCTCAAATGGCCTGACGATGGTATGGACGTAAGCCACCTTTCATCTTCTTCCTATTGCATCTCTTCTACAATGTGAAATACTTTTTACAATTGTGTAGGTGTACAATCTGCGGCGCTGGGCGGCTTTCGGAGAGAGAAGTGAAAAAGCTTACGGCACCTGGGATTCCCAGGCGGTCTTCCATCCAGGTACTAACCAGGCCCTGCTCTGCTTAGCTTCCGAGATCAGACGAGATCGGGCGGAACCAGAGAGGTATGGCCGTAAGCTGCTTTAATATCTTTTTCCTAATCCTTTAGAACGTGTCAAAGATAATCAGAAAAGTTTCTTTTTCTAAAATTGAAGCAGTTCTTAGGATTGGCAAGAGAGGTTCCTAAAGCCTGAAGGTAACTTTACTTTTCTTCACTGGCAATTCTAACATGTTGGGTTAGCACCTGTATTTCAACGGCTAAATTACAAACAAAAGTAGGCCAATTGTTAAATGTTGATCAACACTAATTTAGCAACCATGAAACGGAATCAATTTTGATGATATTGTCTAAGTTCCTTATATATCCAACGTTAAAACAACACTAAACATGCATCTCTTCGACAATGTGATATACTTTTTGTAATTTGTAGGTGTACAATCTGCGGCGCTCGGCGGCTTTCAGAGAGAAGTGAAAAAGCTTACGGCACCTGGGATTCCCAGGCGGTCTTCCATCCAGGTACTAACCAGGCCCTGCTCTGCTTAGCTTCCGAGATCAGACGAGATCGGGCGGAACCAGAGAGGTATGGCCGTAAGCTGCTTTTTATCTTTTTCCTAATCCTTTAGAACGTGTCAAAAAATTATGTCACGCCTGCCGTTGGCATCTTTTTGTGGGTTAAATAAGGGTATGCAAAGACGGCTTTGACATCCTATGGCGAAAATTGGATGGACTAGAGAAGACCCGCCCAGGAGTCCCAGCCAATCGGTGGATGGCCATTGCAGTCCCCGCCACCTCAAATGGCCTGACGATGGTATGGACGTAAGCCACCTTTCATCTTCTTCCTATTGCATCTCTTCTACAATGTGATCAACTTTTTACAATTGTGTAGGTGTACAAGCTACGGCGCTGGGCGGCTTTCAGAGAGAGAAGTGAAAAAGCTTACGGCACCTGGGATTCCCAGGCGGTCTTCGATCCAGGTACTAACCAGGCCCTGCTCTGCTTAGCTTCCGAGATCAGACGAGATCGGGCGGAACCAGAGAGGTATGGCCGTAAGCTGCTTTTTATCTTTTTCCTAATCCTTTATAATGCGTCAAAAAATTATGTCACGCCTGCCGTTGGCATCTTTGTGTGGGTTAAATAAGGGTATGCAAAGAAGGCTGTGACATCCTATGGCGAAAATTGGATGGACTAGAGAAGACCCGCCCAGGAGTCCCAGCCAATCGGTGGATGGCCATTGCAGTCCCCGCCACCTCAAATGGCCTGACGATGGTATGGACGTAAGCCACCTTTCATCTTCTTCCTATTGCATCTCTTCTACAATGTGATCAACTTTTTACAATTGTGTAGGTGTACAAGCTACGGCGCTGGGCGGCTTTCAGAGAGAGAAGTGAAAAAGCTTACGGCACCTGGGATTCCCAGGCGGTCTTCCATCCAGGTACTAACCAGGCCCTGCTCTGCTTAGCTTCCGAGATCAGACGAGATCGGGCGGAACCAGAGAGGTATGGCCGTAAGCTGCTTTTCATCTTTTTCCTAATCGTTTAAAACGTGTCAAAGATAATCAGAAGTTTCTTTTTCTAAAATTGAAGCAGTTCTTAGCATTGGCAAGAGAGGTTCCTAAAACCTAAAGGGAACTTTACTTTTCTTCACTGGTAAATCTAACATGTTTGGTTAGCACCTGTATTTCAACGGCTAAATTACAAACAAAAGTATGCCAATTGTTAAATGTTGATCAACACTAATTTAGCAACCATGAAACGGAATCATGTTTGATAATATTGTCTAAATGCCTTTCATATCCAACGTTAAAACAACAATAAACATGCATCTCTTCAACAATGTGATATACTTTTTGTAATTTGTAGGTGTACAATCTGCGGCGCTCTGCAGCTTTCAGAGAGAAGTGAAAAAGCTTACGGCACCTGGGATTCCCAGGCGGTCTTCCATCCAGGTACTAACCAGGCCCTGCTCTGCTTAGCTTCCGAGATCAGACGAGATCGGGCGGAACCAGAGAGGTATGGCCGTAAGCTGCTTTTTATCTTTTTCCTAATCCTTTATAATGCGTCAAAAAATTATGTCACGCCTGCCGTTGGCATCTTTGTGTGGGTTAAATAAGGGTATGCAAAGAAGGCTGTGACATCCTATGGCGAAAATTGGATGGACTAGAGAAGACCCGCCCAGGAGTCCCAGCCAATCGGTGGATGGCCATTGCAGTCCCCGCCACCTCAAATGGCCTGACGATGGTATGGACGTAAGCCACCTTTCATCTTCTTCCTATTGCATCTCTTCTACAATGTGATCAACTTTTTACAATTGTGTAGGTGTACAAGCTACGGCGCTGGGCGGCTTTCAGAGAGAGAAGTGAAAAAGCTTACGGCACCTGGGATTCCCAGGCGGTCTTCCATCCAGGTACTAACCAGGCCCTGCTCTGCTTAGCTTCCGAGATCAGACGAGATCGGGCGGAACCAGAGAGGTATGGCCGTAAGCTGCTTTTCATCTTTTTCCTAATCCTTTAAAACGTGTCAAAGATAATCAGAAGTTTCTTTTTCTAAAATTGAAGCAGTTCTTAGCATTGGCAAGAGAGGTTCCTAAAACCTAAAGGGAACTTTACTTTTCTTCACTGGTAAATCTAACATGTTTGGTTAGCACCTGTATTTCAACGGCTAAATTACAAACAAAAGTATGCCAATTGTTAAATGTTGATCAACACTAATTTAGCAACCATGAAACGGAATCATGTTTGATATTATTGTCTAAATGCCTTTCATATCCAACGTTAAAACAACAATAAACATGCATCTCTTCAACAATGTGATATACTTTTTGTAATTTGTAGGTGTACAATCTGCGGCGCTCTGCAGCTTTCAGAGAGAAGTGAAAAAGCTTACGGCACCTGGGATTCCCAGGCGGTCTTCCATCCAGGTACTAACCAGGCCCTGCTCTGCTTAGCTTCCGAGATCAGACGAGATCGGGCGGAACCAGAGAGGTATGGCCGTAAGCTGCTTTAATATCTTTTTCCTAATCCTTTAGAACGTGTCAAAGATAATCAGAAAAGTTTCTTTTTCTAAAATTGAAGCAGTTCTTAGGATTGGCAAGAGAGGTTCCTAAAACCTGAAGGTAACTTTACTTTTCTTCACTGGCAATTCTAACATGTTGGGTTAGCACCTGTATTTCAACGGCTAAATTACAAACAAAAGTATGCCAATTGTTAAATGTTGATCAACACTAATATAGCAACCATGAAACGGAATCATGTTTGATAATATTGTCTAAATGCCTTTCATATCCAACGTTAAAACAACAATAAACATGCATCTCTTCAACAATGTGATATACTTTTTGTAATTTGTAGGTGTACAATCTGCGGCGCTCTGCAGCTTTCAGAGAGAAGTGAAAAAGCTTACGGCGCCTGGGATTCCCAGGCGGTCTTCGATCCAGGTACTAACCAGGCCCTGCTCTGCTTAGCTTCCGAGATCAGACGAGATCGGGCGGAACCAGAGAGGTATGGCCGTAAGCTGCTTTTTATCTTTTTCCTAATCCTTTAAAACGTGTCAAAGATAATCAGAAGTTTCTTTTTCTAAAATTGAAGCAGTTCTTAGCATTGGCAAGAGAGGTTCCTAAAACCTAAAGGGAACTTTACTTTTCTTCACTGGTAAATCTAACATGTTTGGTTAGCACCTGTATTTCAACGGCTAAATTACAAACAAAAGTATGCCAATTGTTAAATGTTGATCAACACTAATTTAGCAACCATGAAACGGAATCATGTTTGATAATATTGTCTAAATGCCTTTCATATCCAACGTTAAAACAACAATAAACATGCATCTCTTCAACAATGTGATATACTTTTTGTAATTTGTAGGTGTACAATCTGCGGCGCTCTGCAGCTTTCAGAGAGAAGTGAAAAAGCTTACGGCACCTGGGATTCCCAGGCGGTCTTCCATCCAGGTACTAACCAGGCCCTGCTCTGCTTAGCTTCCGAGATCAGACGAGATCGGGCGGAACCAGAGAGGTATGGCCGTAAGCTGCTTTTTATCTTTTTCCTAATCCTTTATAATGCGTCAAAAAATTATGTCACGCCTGCCGTTGGCATCTTTTTGTGGGTTAAATAAGGGTATGCAAAGACGGCTTTGACATCCTATGGCGAAAATTGGATGGACTAGAGAAGACCCGCCCAGGAGTCCCAGCCAATCGGTGGATGGCCATTGCAGTCCCCGCCACCTCAAATGGCCTGACGATGGTATGGACGTAAGCCACCTTTCATCTTCTTCCTATTGCATCTCTTCTACAATGTGATCAACTTTTTACAATTGTGTAGGTGTACAAGCTACGGCGCTGGGCGGCTTTCAGAGAGAGAAGTGAAAAAGCTTACGGCACCTGGGATTCCCAGGCGGTCTTCCATCCAGGTACTAACCAGGCCCTGCTCTGCTTAGCTTCCGAGATCAGACGAGATCGGGCGGAACCAGAGAGGTATGGCCATAAGCTGCTTTTCATCTTTTTCCTAATCCTTTAAAACGTGTCAAAGATAATCAGAAGTTTCTTTTTCTAAAATTGAAGCAGTTCTTAGCATTGGCAAGAGAGGTTCCTAAAACCTAAAGGGAACTTTACTTTTCTTCACTGGTAAATCTAACATGTTTGGTTAGCACCTGTATTTCAACGGCTAAATTACAAACAAAAGTATGCCAATTGTTAAATGTTGATCAACACTAATTTAGCAACCATGAAACGGAATCATGTTTGATAATATTGTCTAAATGCCTTTCATATCCAACGTTAAAACAACAATAAACATGCATCTCTTCAACAATGTGATATACTTTTTGTAATTTGTAGGTGTACAATCTGCGGCGCTCTGCAGCTTTCAGAGAGAAGTGAAAAAGCTTACGGCGCCTGGGATTCCCAGGCGGTCTTCGATCCAGGTACTAACCAGGCCCTGCTCTGCTTAGCTTCCGAGATCAGACGAGATCGGGCGGAACCAGAGAGGTATGGCCGTAAGCTGCTTTTTATCTTTTTCCTAATCCTTTATAATGCGTCAAAAAATTATGTCACGCCTGCCGTTGGCATCTTTGTGTGGGTTAAATAAGGGTATGCAAAGAAGGCTGTGACATCCTATGGCGAAAATTGGATGGACTAGAGAAGACCCGCCCAGGAGTCCCAGCCAATCGGTGGATGGCCATTGCAGTCCCCGCCACCTCAAATGGCCTGACGATGGTATGGACGTAAGCCACCTTTCATCTTCTTCCTATTGCATCTCTTCTACAATGTGATCAACTTTTTACAATTGTGTAGGTGTACAAGCTACGGCGCTGGGCGGCTTTCAGAGAGAGAAGTGAAAAAGCTTACGGCACCTGGGATTCCCAGGCGGTCTTCCATCCAGGTACTAACCAGGCCCTGCTCTGCTTAGCTTCCGAGATCAGACGAGATCGGGCGGAACCAGAGAGGTATGGCCGTAAGCTGCTTTTTATCTTTTTCCTAATCCTTTAAAACGTGTCAAAGATAATCAGAAGTTTCTTTTTCTAAAATTGAAGCAGTTCTTAGCATTGGCAAGAGAGGTTCCTAAAACCTAAAGGGAACTTTACTTTTCTTCACTGGTAAATCTAACATGTTTGGTTAGCACCTGTATTTCAACGGCTAAATTACAAACAAAAGTATGCCAATTGTTAAATGTTGATCAACACTAATTTAGCAACCATGAAACGGAATCATGTTTGATAATATTGTCTAAATGCCTTTCATATCCAACGTTAAAACAACAATAAACATGCATCTCTTCAACAATGTGATATACTTTTTGTAATTTGTAGGTGTACAATCTGCGGCGCTCTGCAGCTTTCAGAGAGAAGTGAAAAAGCTTACGGCACCTGGGATTCCCAGGCGGTCTTCCATCCAGGTACTAACCAGGCCCTGCTCTGCTTAGCTTCCGAGATCAGACGAGATCGGGCGGAACCAGAGAGGTATGGCCGTAAGCTGCTTTTTATCTTTTTCCTAATCCTTTATAATGCGTCAAAAAATTATGTCACGCCTGCCGTTGGCATCTTTTTGTGGGTTAAATAAGGGTATGCAAAGACGGCTTTGACATCCTATGGCGAAAATTGGATGGACTAGAGAAGACCCGCCCAGGAGTCCCAGCCAATCGGTGGATGGCCATTGCAGTCCCCGCCACCTCAAATGGCCTGACGATGGTATGGACGTAAGCCACCTTTCATCTTCTTCCTATTGCATCTCTTCTACAATGTGATCAACTTTTTACAATTGTGTAGGTGTACAAGCTACGGCGCTGGGCGGCTTTCAGAGAGAGAAGTGAAAAAGCTTACGGCACCTGGGATTCCCAGGCGGTCTTCGATCCAGGTACTAACCAGGCCCTGCTCTGCTTAGCTTCCGAGATCAGACGAGATCGGGCGGAACCAGAGAGGTATGGCCGTAAGCTGCTTTTTATCTTTTTCCTAATCCTTTATAATGCGTCAAAAAATTATGTCACGCCTGCCGTTGGCATCTTTGTGTGGGTTAAATAAGGGTATGCAAAGAAGGCTGTGACATCCTATGGCGAAAATTGGATGGACTAGAGAAGACCCGCCCAGGAGTCCCAGCCAATCGGTGGATGGCCATTGCAGTCCCCGCCACCTCAAATGGCCTGACGATGGTATGGACGTAAGCCACCTTTCATCTTCTTCCTATTGCATCTCTTCTACAATGTGATCAACTTTTTACAATTGTGTAGGTGTACAAGCTACGGCGCTGGGCGGCTTTCAGAGAGAGAAGTGAAAAAGCTTACGGCACCTGGGATTCCCAGGCGGTCTTCCATCCAGGTACTAACCAGGCCCTGCTCTGCTTAGCTTCCGAGATCAGACGAGATCGGGCGGAACCAGAGAGGTATGGCCGTAAGCTGCTTTTCATCTTTTTCCTAATCGTTTAAAACGTGTCAAAGATAATCAGAAGTTTCTTTTTCTAAAATTGAAGCAGTTCTTAGCATTGGCAAGAGAGGTTCCTAAAACCTAAAGGGAACTTTACTTTTCTTCACTGGTAAATCTAACATGTTTGGTTAGCACCTGTATTTCAACGGCTAAATTACAAACAAAAGTATGCCAATTGTTAAATGTTGATCAACACTAATTTAGCAACCATGAAACGGAATCATGTTTGATAATATTGTCTAAATGCCTTTCATATCCAACGTTAAAACAACAATAAACATGCATCTCTTCAACAATGTGATATACTTTTTGTAATTTGTAGGTGTACAATCTGCGGCGCTCTGCAGCTTTCAGAGAGAAGTGAAAAAGCTTACGGCACCTGGGATTCCCAGGCGGTCTTCCATCCAGGTACTAACCAGGCCCTGCTCTGCTTAGCTTCCGAGATCAGACGAGATCGGGCGGAACCAGAGAGGTATGGCCGTAAGCTGCTTTTTATCTTTTTCCTAATCCTTTATAATGCGTCAAAAAATTATGTCACGCCTGCCGTTGGCATCTTTGTGTGGGTTAAATAAGGGTATGCAAAGAAGGCTGTGACATCCTATGGCGAAAATTGGATGGACTAGAGAAGACCCGCCCAGGAGTCCCAGCCAATCGGTGGATGGCCATTGCAGTCCCCGCCACCTCAAATGGCCTGACGATGGTATGGACGTAAGCCACCTTTCATCTTCTTCCTATTGCATCTCTTCTACAATGTGATCAACTTTTTACAATTGTGTAGGTGTACAAGCTACGGCGCTGGGCGGCTTTCAGAGAGAGAAGTGAAAAAGCTTACGGCACCTGGGATTCCCAGGCGGTCTTCCATCCAGGTACTAACCAGGCCCTGCTCTGCTTAGCTTCCGAGATCAGACGAGATTGGGCGGAACCAGAGAGGTATGGCCGTAAGCTGCTTTTTATCTTTTTCCTAATCCTTTAAAACGTGTCAAAGATAATCAGAAGTTTCTTTTTCTAAAATTGAAGCAGTTCTTAGCATTGGCAAGAGAGGTTCCTAAAACCTAAAGGGAACTTTACTTTTCTTCACTGGTAAATCTAACATGTTTGGTTAGCACCTGTATTTCAACGGCTAAATTACAAACAAAAGTATGCCAATTGTTAAATGTTGATCAACACTAATTTAGCAACCATGAAACGGAATCATGTTTGATATTATTGTCTAAATGCCTTTCATATCCAACGTTAAAACAACAATAAACATGCATCTCTTCAACAATGTGATATACTTTTTGTAATTTGTAGGTGTACAATCTGCGGCGCTCTGCAGTTTTCAGAGAGAAGTGAAAAAGCTTACGGCACCTGGGATTCCCAGGCGGTCTTCCATCCAGGTACTAACCAGGCCCTGCTCTGCTTAGCTTCCGAGATCAGACGAGATCGGGCGGAACCAGAGAGGTATGGCCGTAAGCTGCTTTTCATCTTTTTCCTAATCCTTTAAAACGTGTCAAAGATAATCAGAAGTTTCTTTTTCTAAAATTGAAGCAGTTCTTAGCATTGGCAAGAGAGGTTCCTAAAACCTAAAGGGAACTTTACTTTTCTTCACTGGTAAATCTAACATGTTTGGTTAGCACCTGTATTTCAACGGCTAAATTACAAACAAAAGTATGCCAATTGTTAAATGTTGATCAACACTAATTTAGCAACCATGAAACGGAATCATGTTTGATAATATTGTCTAAATGCCTTTCATATCCAACGTTAAAACAACAATAAACATGCATCTCTTCAACAATGTGATATACTTTTTGTAATTTGTAGGTGTACAATCTGCGGCGCTCTGCAGCTTTCAGAGAGAAGTGAAAAAGCTTACGGCGCCTGGGATTCCCAGGCGGTCTTCGATCCAGGTACTAACCAGGCCCTGCTCTGCTTAGCTTCCGAGATCAGACGAGATCGGGCGGAACCAGAGAGGTATGGCCGTAAGCTGCTTTTTATCTTTTTCCTAATCCTTTATAATGCGTCAAAAAATTATGTCACGCCTGCCGTTGGCATCTTTGTGTGGGTTAAATAAGGGTATGCAAAGAAGGCTGTGACATCCTATGGCGAAAATTGGATGGACTAGAGAAGACCCGCCCAGGAGTCCCAGCCAATCGGTGGATGGCCATTGCAGTCCCCGCCACCTCAAATGGCCTGACGATGGTATGGACGTAAGCCACCTTTCATCTTCTTCCTATTGCATCTCTTCTACAATGTGATCAACTTTTTACAATTGTGTAGGTGTACAAGCTACGGCGCTGGGCGGCTTTCAGAGAGAGAAGTGAAAAAGCTTACGGCACCTGGGATTCCCAGGCGGTCTTCCATCCAGGTACTAACCAGGCCCTGCTCTGCTTAGCTTCCGAGATCAGACGAGATCGGGCGGAACCAGAGAGGTATGGCCGTAAGCTGCTTTTTATCTTTTTCCTAATCCTTTAAAACGTGTCAAAGATAATCAGAAGTTTCTTTTTCTAAAATTGAAGCAGTTCTTAGCATTGGCAAGAGAGGTTCCTAAAACCTAAAGGGAACTTTACTTTTCTTCACTGGTAAATCTAACATGTTTGGTTAGCACCTGTATTTCAACGGCTAAATTACAAACAAAAGTATGCCAATTGTTAAATGTTGATCAACACTAATTTAGCAACCATGAAACGGAATCATGTTTGATAATATTGTCTAAATGCCTTTCATATCCAACGTTAAAACAACAATAAACATGCATCTCTTCAACAATGTGATATACTTTTTGTAATTTGTAGGTGTACAATCTGCGGCGCTCTGCAGCTTTCAGAGAGAAGTGAAAAAGCTTACGGCACCTGGGATTCCCAGGCGGTCTTCCATCCAGGTACTAACCAGGCCCTGCTCTGCTTAGCTTCCGAGATCAGACGAGATCGGGCGGAACCAGAGAGGTATGGCCGTAAGCTGCTTTTTATCTTTTTCCTAATCCTTTATAATGCGTCAAAAAATTATGTCACGCCTGCCGTTGGCATCTTTTTGTGGGTTAAATAAGGGTATGCAAAGACGGCTTTGACATCCTATGGCGAAAATTGGATGGACTAGAGAAGACCCGCCCAGGAGTCCCAGCCAATCGGTGGATGGCCATTGCAGTCCCCGCCACCTCAAATGGCCTGACGATGGTATGGACGTAAGCCACCTTTCATCTTCTTCCTATTGCATCTCTTCTACAATGTGATCAACTTTTTACAATTGTGTAGGTGTACAAGCTACGGCGCTGGGCGGCTTTCAGAGAGAGAAGTGAAAAAGCTTACGGCACCTGGGATTCCCAGGCGGTCTTCGATCCAGGTACTAACCAGGCCCTGCTCTGCTTAGCTTCCGAGATCAGACGAGATCGGGCGGAACCAGAGAGGTATGGCCGTAAGCTGCTTTTTATCTTTTTCCTAATCCTTTATAATGCGTCAAAAAATTATGTCACGCCTGCCGTTGGCATCTTTGTGTGGGTTAAATAAGGGTATGCAAAGAAGGCTGTGACATCCTATGGCGAAAATTGGATGGACTAGAGAAGACCCGCCCAGGAGTCCCAGCCAATCGGTGGATGGCCATTGCAGTCCCCGCCACCTCAAATGGCCTGACGATGGTATGGACGTAAGCCACCTTTCATCTTCTTCCTATTGCATCTCTTCTACAATGTGATCAACTTTTTACAATTGTGTAGGTGTACAAGCTACGGCGCTGGGCGGCTTTCAGAGAGAGAAGTGAAAAAGCTTACGGCACCTGGGATTCCCAGGCGGTCTTCCATCCAGGTACTAACCAGGCCCTGCTCTGCTTAGCTTCCGAGATCAGACGAGATCGGGCGGAACCAGAGAGGTATGGCCGTAAGCTGCTTTTCATCTTTTTCCTAATCGTTTAAAACGTGTCAAAGATAATCAGAAGTTTCTTTTTCTAAAATTGAAGCAGTTCTTAGCATTGGCAAGAGAGGTTCCTAAAACCTAAAGGGAACTTTACTTTTCTTCACTGGTAAATCTAACATGTTTGGTTAGCACCTGTATTTCAACGGCTAAATTACAAACAAAAGTATGCCAATTGTTAAATGTTGATCAACACTAATTTAGCAACCATGAAACGGAATCATGTTTGATAATATTGTCTAAATGCCTTTCATATCCAACGTTAAAACAACAATAAACATGCATCTCTTCAACAATGTGATATACTTTTTGTAATTTGTAGGTGTACAATCTGCGGCGCTCTGCAGCTTTCAGAGAGAAGTGAAAAAGCTTACGGCACCTGGGATTCCCAGGCGGTCTTCCATCCAGGTACTAACCAGGCCCTGCTCTGCTTAGCTTCCGAGATCAGACGAGATCGGGCGGAACCAGAGAGGTATGGCCGTAAGCTGCTTTTTATCTTTTTCCTAATCCTTTATAATGCGTCAAAAAATTATGTCACGCCTGCCGTTGGCATCTTTGTGTGGGTTAAATAAGGGTATGCAAAGAAGGCTGTGACATCCTATGGCGAAAATTGGATGGACTAGAGAAGACCCGCCCAGGAGTCCCAGCCAATCGGTGGATGGCCATTGCAGTCCCCGCCACCTCAAATGGCCTGACGATGGTATGGACGTAAGCCACCTTTCATCTTCTTCCTATTGCATCTCTTCTACAATGTGATCAACTTTTTACAATTGTGTAGGTGTACAAGCTACGGCGCTGGGCGGCTTTCAGAGAGAGAAGTGAAAAAGCTTACGGCACCTGGGATTCCCAGGCGGTCTTCCATCCAGGTACTAACCAGGCCCTGCTCTGCTTAGCTTCCGAGATCAGACGAGATTGGGCGGAACCAGAGAGGTATGGCCGTAAGCTGCTTTTTATCTTTTTCCTAATCCTTTAAAACGTGTCAAAGATAATCAGAAGTTTCTTTTTCTAAAATTGAAGCAGTTCTTAGCATTGGCAAGAGAGGTTCCTAAAACCTAAAGGGAACTTTACTTTTCTTCACTGGTAAATCTAACATGTTTGGTTAGCACCTGTATTTCAACGGCTAAATTACAAACAAAAGTATGCCAATTGTTAAATGTTGATCAACACTAATTTAGCAACCATGAAACGGAATCATGTTTGATATTATTGTCTAAATGCCTTTCATATCCAACGTTAAAACAACAATAAACATGCATCTCTTCAACAATGTGATATACTTTTTGTAATTTGTAGGTGTACAATCTGCGGCGCTCTGCAGTTTTCAGAGAGAAGTGAAAAAGCTTACGGCACCTGGGATTCCCAGGCGGTCTTCCATCCAGGTACTAACCAGGCCCTGCTCTGCTTAGCTTCCGAGATCAGACGAGATCGGGCGGAACCAGAGAGGTATGGCCGTAAGCTGCTTTTCATCTTTTTCCTAATCCTTTAAAACGTGTCAAAGATAATCAGAAGTTTCTTTTTCTAAAATTGAAGCAGTTCTTAGCATTGGCAAGAGAGGTTCCTAAAACCTAAAGGGAACTTTACTTTTCTTCACTGGTAAATCTAACATGTTTGGTTAGCACCTGTATTTCAACGGCTAAATTACAAACAAAAGTATGCCAATTGTTAAATGTTGATCAACACTAATTTAGCAACCATGAAACGGAATCATGTTTGATAATATTGTCTAAATGCCTTTCATATCCAACGTTAAAACAACAATAAACATGCATCTCTTCAACAATGTGATATACTTTTTGTAATTTGTAGGTGTACAATCTGCGGCGCTCTGCAGCTTTCAGAGAGAAGTGAAAAAGCTTACGGCACCTGGGATTCCCAGGCGGTCTTCCATCCAGGTACTAACCAGGCCCTGCTCTGCTTAGCTTCCGAGATCAGACGAGATCGGGCGGAACCAGAGAGGTATGGCCGTAAGCTGCTTTTTATCTTTTTCCTAATCCTTTATAATGCGTCAAAAAATTATGTCACGCCTGCCGTTGGCATCTTTGTGTGGGTTAAATAAGGGTATGCAAAGAAGGCTGTGACATCCTATGGCGAAAATTGGATGGACTAGAGAAGACCCGCCCAGGAGTCCCAGCCAATCGGTGGATGGCCATTGCAGTCCCCGCCACCTCAAATGGCCTGACGATGGTATGGACGTAAGCCACCTTTCATCTTCTTCCTATTGCATCTCTTCTACAATGTGATCAACTTTTTACAATTGTGTAGGTGTACAAGCTACGGCGCTGGGCGGCTTTCAGAGAGAGAAGTGAAAAAGCTTACGGCACCTGGGATTCCCAGGCGGTCTTCCATCCAGGTACTAACCAGGCCCTGCTCTGCTTAGCTTCCGAGATCAGACGAGATCGGGCGGAACCAGAGAGGTATGGCCGTAAGCTGCTTTTTATCTTTTTCCTAATCCTTTAAAACGTGTCAAAGATAATCAGAAGTTTCTTTTTCTAAAATTGAAGCAGTTCTTAGCATTGGCAAGAGAGGTTCCTAAAACCTAAAGGGAACTTTACTTTTCTTCACTGGTAAATCTAACATGTTTGGTTAGCACCTGTATTTCAACGGCTAAATTACAAACAAAAGTATGCCAATTGTTAAATGTTGATCAACACTAATTTAGCAACCATGAAACGGAATCATGTTTGATAATATTGTCTAAATGCCTTTCATATCCAACGTTAAAACAACAATAAACATGCATCTCTTCAACAATGTGATATACTTTTTGTAATTTGTAGGTGTACAATCTGCGGCGCTCTGCAGCTTTCAGAGAGAAGTGAAAAAGCTTACGGCACCTGGGATTCCCAGGCGGTCTTCCATCCAGGTACTAACCAGGCCCTGCTCTGCTTAGCTTCCGAGATCAGACGAGATCGGGCGGAACCAGAGAGGTATGGCCGTAAGCTGCTTTTCATCTTTTTCCTAATCCTTTAAAACGTGTCAAAGATAATCAGAAGTTTCTTTTTCTAAAATTGAAGCAGTTCTTAGCATTGGCAAGAGAGGTTCCTAAAACCTAAAGGGAACTTTACTTTTCTTCACTGGTAAATCTAACATGTTTGGTTAGCACCTGTATTTCAACGGCTAAATTACAAACAAAAGTATGCCAATTGTTAAATGTTGATCAACACTAATTTAGCAACCATGAAACGGAATCATGTTTGATAATATTGTCTAAATGCCTTTCATATCCAACGTTAAAACAACAATAAACATGCATCTCTTCAACAATGTGATATACTTTTTGTAATTTGTAGGTGTACAATCTGCGGCGCTCTGCAGCTTTCAGAGAGAAGTGAAAAAGCTTACGGCACCTGGGATTCCCAGGCGGTCTTCCATCCAGGTACTAACCAGGCCCTGCTCTGCTTAGCTTCCGAGATCAGACGAGATCGGGCGGAACCAGAGAGGTATGGCCGTAAGCTGCTTTTTATCTTTTTCCTAATCCTTTATAATGCGTCAAAAAATTATGTCACGCCTGCCGTTGGCATCTTTGTGTGGGTTAAATAAGGGTATGCAAAGAAGGCTGTGACATCCTATGGCGAAAATTGGATGGACTAGAGAAGACCCGCCCAGGAGTCCCAGCCAATCGGTGGATGGCCATTGCAGTCCCCGCCACCTCAAATGGCCTGACGATGGTATGGACGTAAGCCACCTTTCATCTTCTTCCTATTGCATCTCTTCTACAATGTGATCAACTTTTTACAATTGTGTAGGTGTACAAGCTACGGCGCTGGGCGGCTTTCAGAGAGAGAAGTGAAAAAGCTTACGGCACCTGGGATTCCCAGGCGGTCTTCCATTCAGGTACTAACCAGGCCCTGCTCTGCTTAGCTTCCGAGATCAGACGAGATCGGGCGGAACCAGAGAGGTATGGCCGTAAGCTGCTTTTTATCTTTTTCCTAATCCTTTATAATGCGTCAAAAAATTATGTCACGCCTGCCGTTGGCATCTTTTTGTGGGTTAAATAAGGGTATGCAAAGAAGGCTTTGACATCCTATGGCGAAAATTGGATGGACTAGAGAAGACCCGCCCAGGAGTCCCAGCCAATCGGTGGATGGCCATTGCAGTCCCCGCCACCTCAAATGGCCTGACGATGGTATGGACGTAAGCCACCTTTCATCTTCTTCCTATTGCATCTCTTCTACAATGTGATCAACTTTTTACAATTGTGTAGGTGTACAAGCTACGGCGCTGGGCGGCTTTCAGAGAGAGAAGTGAAAAAGCTTACGGCACCTGGGATTCCCAGGCGGTCTTCCATCCAGGTACTAACCAGGCCCTGCTCTGCTTAGCTTCCGAGATCAGACGAGATCGGGCGGAACCAGAGAGGTATGGCCGTAAGCTGCTTTTCATCTTTTTCCTAATCGTTTAAAACGTGTCAAAGATAATCAGAAGTTTCTTTTTCTAAAATTGAAGCAGTTCTTAGCATTGGCAAGAGAGGTTCCTAAAACCTAAAGGGAACTTTACTTTTCTTCACTGGTAAATCTAACATGTTTGGTTAGCACCTGTATTTCAACGGCTAAATTACAAACAAAAGTATGCCAATTGTTAAATGTTGATCAACACTAATTTAGCAACCATGAAACGGAATCATGTTTGATAATATTGTCTAAATGCCTTTCATATCCAACGTTAAAACAACAATAAACATGCATCTCTTCAACAATGTGATATACTTTTTGTAATTTGTAGGTGTACAATCTGCGGCGCTCTGCAGCTTTCAGAGAGAAGTGAAAAAGCTTACGGCACCTGGGATTCCCAGGCGGTCTTCCATCCAGGTACTAACCAGGCCCTGCTCTGCTTAGCTTCCGAGATCAGACGAGATCGGGCGGAACCAGAGAGGTATGGCCGTAAGCTGCTTTTTATCTTTTTCCTAATCCTTTATAATGCGTCAAAAAATTATGTCACGCCTGCCGTTGGCATCTTTGTGTGGGTTAAATAAGGGTATGCAAAGAAGGCTGTGACATCCTATGGCGAAAATTGGATGGACTAGAGAAGACCCGCCCAGGAGTCCCAGCCAATCGGTGGATGGCCATTGCAGTCCCCGCCACCTCAAATGGCCTGACGATGGTATGGACGTAAGCCACCTTTCATCTTCTTCCTATTGCATCTCTTCTACAATGTGATCAACTTTTTACAATTGTGTAGGTGTACAAGCTACGGCGCTGGGCGGCTTTCAGAGAGAGAAGTGAAAAAGCTTACGGCACCTGGGATTCCCAGGCGGTCTTCCATCCAGGTACTAACCAGGCCCTGCTCTGCTTAGCTTCCGAGATCAGACGAGATCGGGCGGAACCAGAGAGGTATGGCCGTAAGCTGCTTTTCATCTTTTTCCTAATCCTTTAAAACGTGTCAAAGATAATCAGAAGTTTCTTTTTCTAAAATTGAAGCAGTTCTTAGCATTGGCAAGAGAGGTTCCTAAAACCTAAAGGGAACTTTACTTTTCTTCACTGGTAAATCTAACATGTTTGGTTAGCACCTGTATTTCAACGGCTAAATTACAAACAAAAGTATGCCAATTGTTAAATGTTGATCAACACTAATTTAGCAACCATGAAACGGAATCATGTTTGATAATATTGTCTAAATGCCTTTCATATCCAACGTTAAAACAACAATAAACATGCATCTCTTCAACAATGTGATATACTTTTTGTAATTTGTAGGTGTACAATCTGCGGCGCTCTGCAGCTTTCAGAGAGAAGTGAAAAAGCTTACGGCACCTGGGATTCCCAGGCGGTCTTCCATCCAGGTACTAACCAGGCCCTGCTCTGCTTAGCTTCCGAGATCAGACGAGATCGGGCGGAACCAGAGAGGTATGGCCGTAAGCTGCTTTTTATCTTTTTCCTAATCCTTTATAATGCGTCAAAAAATTATGTCACGCCTGCCGTTGGCATCTTTTTGTGGGTTAAATAAGGGTATGCAAAGAAGGCTGTGACATCCTATGGCGAAAATTGGATGGACTAGAGAAGACCCGCCCAGGAGTCCCAGCCAATCGGTGGATGGCCATTGCAGTCCCCGCCACCTCAAATGGCCTGACGATGGTATGGACGTAAGCCACCTTTCATCTTCTTCCTATTGCATCTCTTCTACAATGTGAAATACTTTTTACAATTGTGTAGGTGTAGAATCTGCGGCGCTGGGCGGCTTTCAGAGAGAGAAGTGAAAAAGCTTACGGCACCTGGGATTCCCAGGCGGTCTTCCATCCAGGTACTAACCAGGCCCTGCTCTGCTTAGCTTCCGAGATCAGACGAGATCGGGCGGAACCAGAGAGGTATGGCCGTAAGCTGCTTTTCATCTTTTTCCTAATCCTTTAAAACGTGTCAAAGATAATCAGAAGTTTCTTTTTCTAAAATTGAAGCAGTTCTTAGCATTGGCAAGAGAGGTTCCTAAAACCTAAAGGGAACTTTACTTTTCTTCACTGGTAAATCTAACATGTTTGGTTAGCACCTGTATTTCAACGGCTAAATTACAAACAAAAGTATGCCAATTGTTAAATGTTGATCAACACTAATTTAGCAACCATGAAACGGAATCATGTTTGATAATATTGTCTAAATGCCTTTCATATCCAACGTTAAAACAACAATAAACATGCATCTCTTCAACAATGTGATATACTTTTTGTAATTTGTAGGTGTACAATCTGCGGCGCTCTGCAGCTTTCAGAGAGAAGTGAAAAAGCTTACGGCACCTGGGATTCCCAGGCGGTCTTCGATCCAGGTACTAACCAGGCCCTGCTCTGCTTAGCTTCCGAGATCAGACGAGATCGGGCGGAACCAGAGAGGTATGGCCGTAAGCTGCTTTTTATCTTTTTCCTAATCCTTTATAATGCGTCAAAAAATTATGTCACGCCTGCCGTTGGCATCTTTTTGTGGGTTAAATAAGGGTATGCAAAGAAGGCTGTGACATCCTATGGCGAAAATTGGATGGACTAGAGAAGACCCGCCCAGGAGTCCCAGCCAATCGGTGGATGGCCATTGCAGTCCCCGCCACCTCAAATGGCCTGACGATGGTATGGACGTAAGCCACCTTTCATCTTCTTCCTATTGCATCTCTTCTACAATGTGATCAACTTTTTACAATTGTGTAGGTGTACAAGCTACGGCGCTGGGCGGCTTTCAGAGAGAGAAGTGAAAAAGCTTACGGCACCTGGGATTCCCAGGCGGTCTTCCATCCAGGTACTAACCAGGCCCTGCTCTGCTTAGCTTCCGAGATCAGACGAGATCGGGCGGAACCAGAGAGGTATGGCCGTAAGCTGCTTTTTATCTTTTTCCTAATCCTTTAAAACGTGTCAAAGATAATCAGAAGTTTCTTTTTCTAAAATTGAAGCAGTTCTTAGCATTGGCAAGAGAGGTTCCTAAAACCTAAAGGGAACTTTACTTTTCTTCACTGGTAAATCTAACATGTTTGGTTAGCACCTGTATTTCAACGGCTAAATTACAAACAAAAGTATGCCAATTGTTAAATGTTGATCAACACTAATTTAGCAACCATGAAACGGAATCATGTTTGATAATATTGTCTAAATGCCTTTCATATCCAACGTTAAAACAACAATAAACATGCATCTCTTCAACAATGTGATATACTTTTTGTAATTTGTAGGTGTACAATCTGCGGCGCTCTGCAGCTTTCAGAGAGAAGTGAAAAAGCTTACGGCACCTGGGATTCCCAGGCGGTCTTCCATCCAGGTACTAACCAGGCCCTGCTCTGCTTAGCTTCCGAGATCAGACGAGATCGGGCGGAACCAGAGAGGTATGGCCGTAAGCTGCTTTTTATCTTTTTCCTAATCCTTTATAATGCGTCAAAAAATTATGTCACGCCTGCCGTTGGCATCTTTTTGTGGGTTAAATAAGGGTATGCAAAGAAGGCTGTGACATCCTATGGCGAAAATTGGATGGACTAGAGAAGACCCGCCCAGGAGTCCCAGCCAATCGGTGGATGGCCATTGCAGTCCCCGCCACCTCAAATGGCCTGACGATGGTATGGACGTAAGCCACCTTTCATCTTCTTCCTATTGCATCTCTTCTACAATGTGATCAACTTTTTACAATTGTGTAGGTGTACAAGCTACGGCGCTGGGCGGCTTTCAGAGAGAGAAGTGAAAAAGCTTACGGCACCTGGGATTCCCAGGCGGTCTTCCATCCAGGTACTAACCAGGCCCTGCTCTGCTTAGCTTCCGAGATCAGACGAGATCGGGCGGAACCAGAGAGGTATGGCCGTAAGCTGCTTTTTATCTTTTTCCTAATCCTTTAAAACGTGTCAAAGATAATCAGAAGTTTCTTTTTCTAAAATTGAAGCAGTTCTTAGCATTGGCAAGAGAGGTTCCTAAAACCTAAAGGGAACTTTACTTTTCTTCACTGGTAAATCTAACATGTTTGGTTAGCACCTGTATTTCAACGGCTAAATTACAAACAAAAGTATGCCAATTGTTAAATGTTGATCAACACTAATTTAGCAACCATGAAACGGAATCATGTTTGATAATATTGTCTAAATGCCTTTCATATCCAACGTTAAAACAACAATAAACATGCATCTCTTCAACAATGTGATATACTTTTTGTAATTTGTAGGTGTACAATCTGCGGCGCTCTGCAGCTTTCAGAGAGAAGTGAAAAAGCTTACGGCACCTGGGATTCCCAGGCGGTCTTCCATCCAGGTACTAACCAGGCCCTGCTCTGCTTAGCTTCCGAGATCAGACGAGATCGGGCGGAACCAGAGAGGTATGGCCGTAAGCTGCTTTTTATCTTTTTCCTAATCCTTTATAATGCGTCAAAAAATTATGTCACGCCTGCCGTTGGCATCTTTGTGTGGGTTAAATAAGGGTATGCAAAGAAGGCTGTGACATCCTATGGCGAAAATTGGATGGACTAGAGAAGACCCGCCCAGGAGTCCCAGCCAATCGGTGGATGGCCATTGCAGTCCCCGCCACCTCAAATGGCCTGACGATGGTATGGACGTAAGCCACCTTTCATCTTCTTCCTATTGCATCTCTTCTACAATGTGATCAACTTTTTACAATTGTGTAGGTGTACAAGCTACGGCGCTGGGCGGCTTTCAGAGAGAGAAGTGAAAAAGCTTACGGCACCTGGGATTCCCAGGCGGTCTTCCATCCAGGTACTAACCAGGCCCTGCTCTGCTTAGCTTCCGAGATCAGACGAGATCGGGCGGAACCAGAGAGGTATGGCCGTAAGCTGCTTTTCATCTTTTTCCTAATCCTTTAAAACGTGTCAAAGATAATCAGAAGTTTCTTTTTCTAAAATTGAAGCAGTTCTTAGCATTGGCAAGAGAGGTTCCTAAAACCTAAAGGGAACTTTACTTTTCTTCACTGGTAAATCTAACATGTTTGGTTAGCACCTGTATTTCAACGGCTAAATTACAAACAAAAGTATGCCAATTGTTAAATGTTGATCAACACTAATTTAGCAACCATGAAACGGAATCATGTTTGATAATATTGTCTAAATGCCTTTCATATCCAACGTTAAAACAACAATAAACATGCATCTCTTCAACAATGTGATATACTTTTTGTAATTTGTAGGTGTACAATCTGCGGCGCTCTGCAGCTTTCAGAGAGAAGTGAAAAAGCTTACGGCACCTGGGATTCCCAGGCGGTCTTCCATCCAGGTACTAACCAGGCCCTGCTCTGCTTAGCTTCCGAGATCAGACGAGATCGGGCGGAACCAGAGAGGTATGGCCGTAAGCTGCTTTTTATCTTTTTCCTAATCCTTTATAATGCGTCAAAAAATTATGTCACGCCTGCCGTTGGCATCTTTGTGTGGGTTAAATAAGGGTATGCAAAGAAGGCTGTGACATCCTATGGCGAAAATTGGATGGACTAGAGAAGACCCGCCCAGGAGTCCCAGCCAATCGGTGGATGGCCATTGCAGTCCCCGCCACCTCAAATGGCCTGACGATGGTATGGACGTAAGCCACCTTTCATCTTCTTCCTATTGCATCTCTTCTACAATGTGATCAACTTTTTACAATTGTGTAGGTGTACAAGCTACGGCGCTGGGCGGCTTTCAGAGAGAGAAGTGAAAAAGCTTACGGCACCTGGGATTCCCAGGCGGTCTTCCATCCAGGTACTAACCAGGCCCTGCTCTGCTTAGCTTCCGAGATCAGACGAGATCGGGCGGAACCAGAGAGGTATGGCCGTAAGCTGCTTTTCATCTTTTTCCTAATCCTTTAAAACGTGTCAAAGATAATCAGAAGTTTCTTTTTCTAAAATTGAAGCAGTTCTTAGCATTGGCAAGAGAGGTTCCTAAAACCTAAAGGGAACTTTACTTTTCTTCACTGGTAAATCTAACATGTTTGGTTAGCACCTGTATTTCAACGGCTAAATTACAAACAAAAGTATGCCAATTGTTAAATGTTGATCAACACTAATTTAGCAACCATGAAACGGAATCATGTTTGATAATATTGTCTAAATGCCTTTCATATCCAACGTTAAAACAACAATAAACATGCATCTCTTCAACAATGTGATATACTTTTTGTAATTTGTAGGTGTACAATCTGCGGCGCTCTGCAGCTTTCAGAGAGAAGTGAAAAAGCTTACGGCACCTGGGATTCCCAGGCGGTCTTCCATCCAGGTACTAACCAGGCCCTGCTCTGCTTAGCTTCCGAGATCAGACGAGATCGGGCGGAACCAGAGAGGTATGGCCGTAAGCTGCTTTTTATCTTTTTCCTAATCCTTTATAATGCGTCAAAAAATTATGTCACGCCTGCCGTTGGCATCTTTTTGTGGGTTAAATAAGGGTATGCAAAGAAGGCTGTGACATCCTATGGCGAAAATTGGATGGACTAGAGAAGACCCGCCCAGGAGTCCCAGCCAATCGGTGGATGGCCATTGCAGTCCCCGCCACCTCAAATGGCCTGACGATGGTATGGACGTAAGCCACCTTTCATCTTCTTCCTATTGCATCTCTTCTACAATGTGATCAACTTTTTACAATTGTGTAGGTGTACAAGCTACGGCGCTGGGCGGCTTTCAGAGAGAGAAGTGAAAAAGCTTACGGCACCTGGGATTCCCAGGCGGTCTTCCATCCAGGTACTAACCAGGCCCTGCTCTGCTTAGCTTCCGAGATCAGACGAGATCGGGCGGAACCAGAGAGGTATGGCCGTAAGCTGCTTTTTATCTTTTTCCTAATCCTTTAAAACGTGTCAAAGATAATCAGAAGTTTCTTTTTCTAAAATTGAAGCAGTTCTTAGCATTGGCAAGAGAGGTTCCGAAAAACCTAAAGGGAACTTTACTTTTCTTCACTGGTAAATCTAACATGTTTGGTTAGCACCTGTATTTCAACGGCTAAATTACAAACAAAAGTATGCCAATTGTTAAATGTTGATCAACACTAATTTAGCAACCATGAAACGGAATCATGTTTGATAATATTGTCTAAATGCCTTTCATATCCAACGTTAAAACAACAATAAACATGCATCTCTTCAACAATGTGATATACTTTTTGTAATTTGTAGGTGTACAATCTGCGGCGCTCTGCAGCTTTCAGAGAGAAGTGAAAAAGCTTACGGCACCTGGGATTCCCAGGCGGTCTTCCATCCAGGTACTAACCAGGCCCTGCTCTGCTTAGCTTCCGAGATCAGACGAGATCGGGCGGAACCAGAGAGGTATGGCCGTAAGCTGCTTTTTATCTTTTTCCTAATCCTTTATAATGCGTCAAAAAATTATGTCACGCCTGCCGTTGGCATCTTTGTGTGGGTTAAATAAGGGTATGCAAAGAAGGCTGTGACATCCTATGGCGAAAATTGGATGGACTAGAGAAGACCCGCCCAGGAGTCCCAGCCAATCGGTGGATGGCCATTGCAGTCCCCGCCACCTCAAATGGCCTGACGATGGTATGGACGTAAGCCACCTTTCATCTTCTTCCTATTGCATCTCTTCTACAATGTGATCAACTTTTTACAATTGTGTAGGTGTACAAGCTACGGCGCTGGGCGGCTTTCAGAGAGAGAAGTGAAAAAGCTTACGGCACCTGGGATTCCCAGGCGGTCTTCCATCCAGGTACTAACCAGGCCCTGCTCTGCTTAGCTTCCGAGATCAGACGAGATCGGGCGGAACCAGAGAGGTATGGCCGTAAGCTGCTTTTCATCTTTTTCCTAATCCTTTAAAACGTGTCAAAGATAATCAGAAGTTTCTTTTTCTAAAATTGAAGCAGTTCTTAGCATTGGCAAGAGAGGTTCCTAAAACCTAAAGGGAACTTTACTTTTCTTCACTGGTAAATCTAACATGTTTGGTTAGCACCTGTATTTCAACGGCTAAATTACAAACAAAAGTATGCCAATTGTTAAATGTTGATCAACACTAATTTAGCAACCATGAAACGGAATCATGTTTGATAATATTGTCTAAATGCCTTTCATATCCAACGTTAAAACAACAATAAACATGCATCTCTTCAACAATGTGATATACTTTTTGTAATTTGTAGGTGTACAATCTGCGGCGCTCTGCAGCTTTCAGAGAGAAGTGAAAAAGCTTACGGCACCTGGGATTCCCAGGCGGTCTTCCATCCAGGTACTAACCAGGCCCTGCTCTGCTTAGCTTCCGAGATCAGACGAGATCGGGCGGAACCAGAGAGGTATGGCCGTAAGCTGCTTTTTATCTTTTTCCTAATCCTTTATAATGCGTCAAAAAATTATGTCACGCCTGCCGTTGGCATCTTTGTGTGGGTTAAATAAGGGTATGCAAAGAAGGCTGTGACATCCTATGGCGAAAATTGGATGGACTAGAGAAGACCCGCCCAGGAGTCCCAGCCAATCGGTGGATGGCCATTGCAGTCCCCGCCACCTCAAATGGCCTGACGATGGTATGGACGTAAGCCACCTTTCATCTTCTTCCTATTGCATCTCTTCTACAATGTGATCAACTTTTTACAATTGTGTAGGTGTACAAGCTACGGCGCTGGGCGGCTTTCAGAGAGAGAAGTGAAAAAGCTTACGGCACCTGGGATTCCCAGGCGGTCTTCCATCCAGGTACTAACCAGGCCCTGCTCTGCTTAGCTTCCGAGATCAGACGAGATCGGGCGGAACCAGAGAGGTATGGCCGTAAGCTGCTTTTCATCTTTTTCCTAATCCTTTAAAACGTGTCAAAGATAATCAGAAGTTTCTTTTTCTAAAATTGAAGCAGTTCTTAGCATTGGCAAGAGAGGTTCCTAAAACCTAAAGGGAACTTTACTTTTCTTCACTGGTAAATCTAACATGTTTGGTTAGCACCTGTATTTCAACGGCTAAATTACAAACAAAAGTATGCCAATTGTTAAATGTTGATCAACACTAATTTAGCAACCATGAAACGGAATCATGTTTGATAATATTGTCTAAATGCCTTTCATATCCAACGTTAAAACAACAATAAACATGCATCTCTTCAACAATGTGATATACTTTTTGTAATTTGTAGGTGTACAATCTGCGGCGCTCTGCAGCTTTCAGAGAGAAGTGAAAAAGCTTACGGCACCTGGGATTCCCAGGCGGTCTTCCATCCAGGTACTAACCAGGCCCTGCTCTGCTTAGCTTCCGAGATCAGACGAGATCGGGCGGAACCAGAGAGGTATGGCCGTAAGCTGCTTTTTCTCTTTTTCCTAATCCTTTATAATGCGTCAAAAAATTATGTCACGCCTGCCGTTGGCATCTTTGTGTGGGTTAAATAAGGGTATGCAAAGAAGGCTGTGACATCCTATGGCGAAAATTGGATGGACTAGAGAAGACCCGCCCAGGAGTCCCAGCCAATCGGTGGATGGCCATTGCAGTCCCCGCCACCTCAAATGGCCTGACGATGGTATGGACGTAAGCCACCTTTCATCTTCTTCCTATTGCATCTCTTCTACAATGTGATCAACTTTTTACAATTGTGTAGGTGTACAAGCTACGGCGCTGGGCGGCTTTCAGAGAGAGAAGTGAAAAAGCTTACGGCACCTGGGATTCCCAGGCGGTCTTCCATCCAGGTACTAACCAGGCCCTGCTCTGCTTAGCTTCCGAGATCAGACGAGATCGGGCGGAACCAGAGAGGTATGGCCGTAAGCTGCTTTTCATCTTTTTCCTAATCCTTTAAAACGTGTCAAAGATAATCAGAAGTTTCTTTTTCTAAAATTGAAGCAGTTCTTAGCATTGGCAAGAGAGGTTCCTAAAACCTAAAGGGAACTTTACTTTTCTTCACTGGTAAATCTAACATGTTTGGTTAGCACCTTTATTTCAACGGCTAAATTACAAACAAAAGTATGCCAATTGTTAAATGTTGATCAACACTAATTTAGCAACCATGAAACGGAATCATGTTTGATAATATTGTCTAAATGCCTTTCATATCCAACGTTAAAACAACAATAAACATGCATCTCTTCAACAATGTGATATACTTTTTGTAATTTGTAGGTGTACAATCTGCGGCGCTCTGCAGCTTTCAGAGAGAAGTGAAAAAGCTTACGGCACCTGGGATTCCCAGGCGGTCTTCGATCCAGGTACTAACCAGGCCCTGCTCTGCTTAGCTTCCGAGATCAGACGAGATCGGGCGGAACCAGAGAGGTATGGCCGTAAGCTGCTTTTCATCTTTTTCCTAATCCTTTAAAACGTGTCAAAGATAATCAGAAGTTTCTTTTTCTAAAATTGAAGCAGTTCTTAGCATTGGCAAGAGAGGTTCCTAAAACCTAAAGGGAACTTTACTTTTCTTCACTGGTAAATCTAACATGTTTGGTTAGCACCTGTATTTCAACGGCTAAATTACAAACAAAAGTATGCCAATTGTTAAATGTTGATCAACACTAATTTAGCAACCATGAAACGGAATCATGTTTGATAATATTGTCTAAATGCCTTTCATATCCAACGTTAAAACAACAATAAACATGCATCTCTTCAACAATGTGATATACTTTTTGTAATTTGTAGGTGTACAATCTGCGGCGCTCTGCAGCTTTCAGAGAGAAGTGAAAAAGCTTACGGCACCTGGGATTCCCAGGCGGTCTTCCATCCAGGTACTAACCAGGCCCTGCTCTGCTTAGCTTCCGAGATCAGACGAGATCGGGCGGAACCAGAGAGGTATGGCCGTAAGCTGCTTTTTATCTTTTTCCTAATCCTTTATAATGCGTCAAAAAATTATGTCACGCCTGCCGTTGGCATCTTTTTGTGGGTTAAATAAGGGTATGCAAAGAAGGCTGTGACATCCTATGGCGAAAATTGGATGGACTAGAGAAGACCCGCCCAGGAGTCCCAGCCAATCGGTGGATGGCCATTGCAGTCCCCGCCACCTCAAATGGCCTGACGATGGTATGGACGTAAGCCACCTTTCATCTTCTTCCTATTGCATCTCTTCTACAATGTGATCAACTTTTTACAATTGTGTAGGTGTACAAGCTACGGCGCTGGGCGGCTTTCAGAGAGAGAAGTGAAAAAGCTTACGGCACCTGGGATTCCCAGGCGGTCTTCCATCCAGGTACTAACCAGGCCCTGCTCTGCTTAGCTTCCGAGATCAGACGAGATCGGGCGGAACCAGAGAGGTATGGCCGTAAGCTGCTTTTTATCTTTTTCCTAATCCTTTATAATGCGTCAAAAAATTATGTCACGCCTGCCGTTGGCATCTTTGTGTGGGTTAAATAAGGGTATGCAAAGAAGGCTGTGACATCCTATGGCGAAAATTGGATGGACTAGAGAAGACCCGCCCAGGAGTCCCAGCCAATCGGTGGATGGCCATTGCAGTCCCCGCCACCTCAAATGGCCTGACGATGGTATGGACGTAAGCCACCTTTCATCTTCTTCCTATTGCATCTCTTCTACAATGTGATCAACTTTTTACAATTGTGTAGGTGTACAAGCTACGGCGCTGGGCGGCTTTCAGAGAGAGAAGTGAAAAAGCTTACGGCACCTGGGATTCCCAGGCGGTCTTCCATCCAGGTACTAACCAGGCCCTGCTCTGCTTAGCTTCCGAGATCAGACGAGATCGGGCGGAACCAGAGAGGTATGGCCGTAAGCTGCTTTTCATCTTTTTCCTAATCCTTTAAAACGTGTCAAAGATAATCAGAAGTTTCTTTTTCTAAAATTGAAGCAGTTCTTAGCATTGGCAAGAGAGGTTCCTAAAACCTAAAGGGAACTTTACTTTTCTTCACTGGTAAATCTAACATGTTTGGTTAGCACCTGTATTTCAACGGCTAAATTACAAACAAAAGTATGCCAATTGTTAAATGTTGATCAACACTAATTTAGCAACCATGAAACGGAATCATGTTTGATAATATTGTCTAAATGCCTTTCATATCCAACGTTAAAACAACAATAAACATGCATCTCTTCAACAATGTGATATACTTTTTGTAATTTGTAGGTGTACAATCTGCGGCGCTCTGCAGCTTTCAGAGAGAAGTGAAAAAGCTTACGGCACCTGGGATTCCCAGGCGGTCTTCCATCCAGGTACTAACCAGGCCCTGCTCTGCTTAGCTTCCGAGATCAGACGAGATCGGGCGGAACCAGAGAGGTATGGCCGTAAGCTGCTTTTTATCTTTTTCCTAATCCTTTATAATGCGTCAAAAAATTATGTCACGCCTGCCGTTGGCATCTTTTTGTGGGTTAAATAAGGGTATGCAAAGAAGGCTGTGACATCCTATGGCGAAAATTGGATGGACTAGAGAAGACCCGCCCAGGAGTCCCAGCCAATCGGTGGATGGCCATTGCAGTCCCCGCCACCTCAAATGGCCTGACGATGGTATGGACGTAAGCCACCTTTCATCTTCTTCCTATTGCATCTCTTCTACAATGTGATCAACTTTTTACAATTGTGTAGGTGTACAAGCTACGGCGCTGGGCGGCTTTCAGAGAGAGAAGTGAAAAAGCTTACGGCACCTGGGATTCCCAGGCGGTCTTCCATCCAGGTACTAACCAGGCCCTGCTCTGCTTAGCTTCCGAGATCAGACGAGATCGGGCGGAACCAGAGAGGTATGGCCGTAAGCTGCTTTTTATCTTTTTCCTAATCCTTTATAATGCGTCAAAAAATTATGTCACGCCTGCCGTTGGCATCTTTGTGTGGGTTAAATAAGGGTATGCAAAGAAGGCTGTGACATCCTATGGCGAAAATTGGATGGACTAGAGAAGACCCGCCCAGGAGTCCCAGCCAATCGGTGGATGGCCATTGCAGTCCCCGCCACCTCAAATGGCCTGACGATGGTATGGACGTAAGCCACCTTTCATCTTCTTCCTATTGCATCTCTTCTACAATGTGATCAACTTTTTACAATTGTGTAGGTGTACAAGCTACGGCGCTGGGCGGCTTTCAGAGAGAGAAGTGAAAAAGCTTACGGCACCTGGGATTCCCAGGCGGTCTTCCATCCAGGTACTAACCAGGCCCTGCTCTGCTTAGCTTCCGAGATCAGGCGAGATCGGGCGGAACCAGAGAGGTATGGCCGTAAGCTGCTTTTCATCTTTTTCCTAATCCTTTAAAACGTGTCAAAGATAATCAGAAGTTTCTTTTTCTAAAATTGAAGCAGTTCTTAGCATTGGCAAGAGAGGTTCCTAAAACCTAAAGGGAACTTTACTTTTCTTCACTGGTAAATCTAACATGTTTGGTTAGCACCTGTATTTCAACGGCTAAATTACAAACAAAAGTATGCCAATTGTTAAATGTTGATCAACACTAATTTAGCAACCATGAAACGGAATCATGTTTGATAATATTGTCTAAATGCCTTTCATATCCAACGTTAAAACAACAATAAACATGCATCTCTTCAACAATGTGATATACTTTTTGTAATTTGTAGGTGTACAATCTGCGGCGCTCTGCAGCTTTCAGAGAGAAGTGAAAAAGCTTACGGCACCTGGGATTCCCAGGCGGTCTTCCATCCAGGTACTAACCAGGCCCTGCTCTGCTTAGCTTCCGAGATCAGACGAGATCGGGCGGAACCAGAGAGGTATGGCCGTAAGCTGCTTTTTATCTTTTTCCTAATCCTTTATAATGCGTCAAAAAATTATGTCACGCCTGCCGTTGGCATCTTTGTGTGGGTTAAATAAGGGTATGCAAAGAAGGCTGTGACATCCTATGGCGAAAATTGGATGGACTAGAGAAGACCCGCCCAGGAGTCCCAGCCAATCGGTGGATGGCCATTGCAGTCCCCGCCACCTCAAATGGCCTGACGATGGTATGGACGTAAGCCACCTTTCATCTTCTTCCTATTGCATCTCTTCTACAATGTGATCAACTTTTTACAATTGTGTAGGTGTACAAGCTACGGCGCTGGGCGGCTTTCAGAGAGAGAAGTGAAAAAGCTTACGGCACCTGGGATTCCCAGGCGGTCTTCCATCCAGGTACTAACCAGGCCCTGCTCTGCTTAGCTTCCGAGATCAGACGAGATCGGGCGGAACCAGAGAGGTATGGCCGTAAGCTGCTTTTTATCTTTTTCCTAATCCTTTATAATGCGTCAAAAAATTATGTCACGCCTGCCGTTGGCATCTTTTTGTGGGTTAAATAAGGGTATGCAAAGAAGGCTGTGACATCCTATGGCGAAAATTGGATGGACTAGAGAAGACCCGCCCAGGAGTCCCAGCCAATCGGTGGATGGCCATTGCAGTCCCCGCCACCTCAAATGGCCTGACGATGGTATGGACGTAAGCCACCTTTCATCTTCTTCCTATTGCATCTCTTCTACAATGTGATCAACTTTTTACAATTGTGTAGGTGTACAAGCTACGGCGCTGGGCGGCTTTCAGAGAGAGAAGTGAAAAAGCTTACGGCACCTGGGATTCCCAGGCGGTCTTCCATCCAGGTACTAACCAGGCCCTGCTCTGCTTAGCTTCCGAGATCAGACGAGATCGGGCGGAACCAGAGAGGTATGGCCGTAAGCTGCTTTTCATCTTTTTCCTAATCCTTTAAAACGTGTCAAAGATAATCAGAAGTTTCTTTTTCTAAAATTGAAGCAGTTCTTAGCATTGGCAAGAGAGGTTCCTAAAACCTAAAGGGAACTTTACTTTTCTTCACTGGTAAATCTAACATGTTTGGTTAGCACCTGTATTTCAACGGCTAAATTACAAACAAAAGTATGCCAATTGTTAAATGTTGATCAACACTAATTTAGCAACCATGAAACGGAATCATGTTTGATAATATTGTCTAAATGCCTTTCATATCCAACGTTAAAACAACAATAAACATGCATCTCTTCAACAATGTGATATACTTTTTGTAATTTGTAGGTGTACAATCTGCGGCGCTCTGCAGCTTTCAGAGAGAAGTGAAAAAGCTTACGGCACCTGGGATTCCCAGGCGGTCTTCCATCCAGGTACTAACCAGGCCCTGCTCTGCTTAGCTTCCGAGATCAGACGAGATCGGGCGGAACCAGAGAGGTATGGCCGTAAGCTGCTTTTTATCTTTTTCCTAATCCTTTATAATGCGTCAAAAAATTATGTCACGCCTGCCGTTGGCATCTTTGTGTGGGTTAAATAAGGGTATGCAAAGAAGGCTGTGACATCCTATGGCGAAAATTGGATGGACTAGAGAAGACCCGCCCAGGAGTCCCAGCCAATCGGTGGATGGCCATTGCAGTCCCCGCCACCTCAAATGGCCTGACGATGGTATGGACGTAAGCCACCTTTCATCTTCTTCCTATTGCATCTCTTCTACAATGTGATCAACTTTTTACAATTGTGTAGGTGTACAAGCTACGGCGCTGGGCGGCTTTCAGAGAGAGAAGTGAAAAAGCTTACGGCACCTGGGATTCCCAGGCGGTCTTCCATCCAGGTACTAACCAGGCCCTGCTCTGCTTAGCTTCCGAGATCAGACGAGATCGGGCGGAACCAGAGAGGTATGGCCATAAGCTGCTTTTCATCTTTTTCCTAATCCTTTAAAACGTGTCAAAGATAATAAGAAGTTTCTTTTTCTAAAATTGAAGCAGTTCTTAGCATTGGCAAGAGAGGTTCCTAAAACCTAAAGGGAACTTTACTTTTCTTCACTGGTAAATCTAACATGTTTGGTTAGCACCTGTATTTCAACGGCTAAATTACAAACAAAAGTATGCCAATTGTTAAATGTTGATCAACACTAATTTAGCAACCATGAAACGGAATCATGTTTGATAATATTGTCTAAATGCCTTTCATATCCAACGTTAAAACAACAATAAACATGCATCTCTTCAACAATGTGATATACTTTTTGTAATTTGTAGGTGTACAATCTGCGGCGCTCTGCAGCTTTCAGAGAGAAGTGAAAAAGCTTACGGCACCTGGGATTCCCAGGCGGTCTTCCATCCAGGTACTAACCAGGCCCTGCTCTGCTTAGCTTCCGAGATCAGACGAGATCGGGCGGAACCAGAGAGGTATGGCCGTAAGCTGCTTTTTATCTTTTTCCTAATCCTTTATAATGCGTCAAAAAATTATGTCACGCCTGCCGTTGGCATCTTTGTGTGGGTTAAATAAGGGTATGCAAAGAAGGCTGTGACATCCTATGGCGAAAATTGGATGGACTAGAGAAGACCCGCCCAGGAGTCCCAGCCAATCGGTGGATGGCCATTGCAGTCCCCGCCACCTCAAATGGCCTGACGATGGTATGGACGTAAGCCACCTTTCATCTTCTTCCTATTGCATCTCTTCTACAATGTGATCAACTTTTTACAATTGTGTAGGTGTACAAGCTACGGCGCTGGGCGGCTTTCAGAGAGAGAAGTGAAAAAGCTTACGGCACCTGGGATTCCCAGGCGGTCTTCCATTCAGGTACTAACCAGGCCCTGCTCTGCTTAGCTTCCGAGATCAGACGAGATCGGGCGGAACCAGAGAGGTATGGCCGTAAGCTGCTTTTTATCTTTTTCCTAATCCTTTATAATGCGTCAAAAAATTATGTCACGCCTGCCGTTGGCATCTTTTTGTGGGTTAAATAAGGGTATGCAAAGAAGGCTGTGACATCCTATGGCGAAAATTGGATGGACTAGAGAAGACCCGCCCAGGAGTCCCAGCCAATCGGTGGATGGCCATTGCAGTCCCCGCCACCTCAAATGGCCTGACGATGGTATGGACGTAAGCCACCTTTCATCTTCTTCCTATTGCATCTCTTCTACAATGTGATCAACTTTTTACAATTGTGTAGGTGTACAAGCTACGGCGCTGGGCGGCTTTCAGAGAGAGAAGTGAAAAAGCTTACGGCACCTGGGATTCCCAGGCGGTCTTCCATCCAGGTACTAACCAGGCCCTGCTCTGCTTAGCTTCCGAGATCAGACGAGATCGGGCGGAACCAGAGAGGTATGGCCGTAAGCTGCTTTTCATCTTTTTCCTAATCCTTTAAAACGTGTCAAAGATAATCAGAAGTTTCTTTTTCTAAAATTGAAGCAGTTCTTAGCATTGGCAAGAGAGGTTCCTAAAACCTAAAGGGAACTTTACTTTTCTTCACTGGTAAATCTAACATGTTTGGTTAGCACCTGTATTTCAACGGCTAAATTACAAACAAAAGTATGCCAATTGTTAAATGTTGATCAACACTAATTTAGCAACCATGAAACGGAATCATGTTTGATAATATTGTCTAAATGCCTTTCATATCCAACGTTAAAACAACAATAAACATGCATCTCTTCAACAATGTGATATACTTTTTGTAATTTGTAGGTGTACAATCTGCGGCGCTCTGCAGCTTTCAGAGAGAAGTGAAAAAGCTTACGGCACCTGGGATTCCCAGGCGGTCTTCCATCCAGGTACTAACCAGGCCCTGCTCTGCTTAGCTTCCGAGATCAGACGAGATCGGGCGGAACCAGAGAGGTATGGCCGTAAGCTGCTTTTTATCTTTTTCCTAATCCTTTATAATGCGTCAAAAAATTATGTCACGCCTGCCGTTGGCATCTTTTTGTGGGTTAAATAAGGGTATGCAAAGAAGGCTGTGACATCCTATGGCGAAAATTGGATGGACTAGAGAAGACCCGCCCAGGAGTCCCAGCCAATCGGTGGATGGCCATTGCAGTCCCCGCCACCTCAAATGGCCTGACGATGGTATGGACGTAAGCCACCTTTCATCTTCTTCCTATTGCATCTCTTCTACAATGTGATCAACTTTTTACAATTGTGTAGGTGTACAAGCTACGGCGCTGGGCGGCTTTCAGAGAGAGAAGTGAAAAAGCTTACGGCACCTGGGATTCCCAGGCGGTCTTCCATCCAGGTACTAACCAGGCCCTGCTCTGCTTAGCTTCCGAGATCAGACGCGATCGGGCGGAACCAGAGAGGTATGGCCGTAAGCTGCTTTTCATCTTTTTCCTAATCCTTTAAAACGTGTCAAAGATAATCAGAAGTTTCTTTTTCTAAAATTGAAGCAGTTCTTAGCATTGGCAAGAGAGGTTCCTAAAACCTAAAGGGAACTTTACTTTTCTTCACTGGTAAATCTAACATGTTTGGTTAGCACCTGTATTTCAACGGCTAAATTACAAACAAAAGTATGCCAATTGTTAAATGTTGATCAACACTAATTTAGCAACCATGAAACGGAATCATGTTTGATAATATTGTCTAAATGCCTTTCATATCCAACGTTAAAACAACAATAAACATGCATCTCTTCAACAATGTGATATACTTTTTGTAATTTGTAGGTGTACAATCTGCGGCGCTCTGCAGCTTTCAGAGAGAAGTGAAAAAGCTTACGGCACCTGGGATTCCCAGGCGGTCTTCCATCCAGGTACTAACCAGGCCCTGCTCTGCTTAGCTTCCGAGATCAGACGAGATCGGGCGGAACCAGAGAGGTATGGCCGTAAGCTGCTTTTTATCTTTTTCCTAATCCTTTATAATGCGTCAAAAAATTATGTCACGCCTGCCGTTGGCATCTTTGTGTGGGTTAAATAAGGGTATGCAAAGAAGGCTGTGACATCCTATGGCGAAAATTGGATGGACTAGAGAAGACCCGCCCAGGAGTCCCAGCCAATCGGTGGATGGCCATTGCAGTCCCCGCCACCTCAAATGGCCTGACGATGGTATGGACGTAAGCCACCTTTCATCTTCTTCCTATTGCATCTCTTCTACAATGTGATCAACTTTTTACAATTGTGTAGGTGTACAAGCTACGGCGCTGGGCGGCTTTCAGAGAGAGAAGTGAAAAAGCTTACGGCACCTGGGATTCCCAGGCGGTCTTCCATCCAGGTACTAACCAGGCCCTGCTCTGCTTAGCTTCCGAGATCAGACGAGATCGGGCGGAACCAGAGAGGTATGGCCGTAAGCTGCTTTTTATCTTTTTCCTAATCCTTTAAAACGTGTCAAAGATAATCAGAAGTTTCTTTTTCTAAAATTGAAGCAGTTCTTAGCATTGGCAAGAGAGGTTCCTAAAACCTAAAGGGAACTTTACTTTTCTTCACTGGTAAATCTAACATGTTTGGTTAGCACCTGTATTTCAACGGCTAAATTACAAACAAAAGTATGCCAATTGTTAAATGTTGATCAACACTAATTTAGCAACCATGAAACGGAATCATGTTTGATATTATTGTCTAAATGCCTTTCATATCCAACGTTAAAACAACAATAAACATGCATCTCTTCAACAATGTGATATACTTTTTGTAATTTGTAGGTGTACAATCTGCGGCGCTCTGCAGCTTTCAGAGAGAAGTGAAAAAGCTTACGGCACCTGGGATTCCCAGGCGGTCTTCCATCCAGGTACTAACCAGGCCCTGCTCTGCTTAGCTTCCGAGATCAGACGAGATCGGGCGGAACCAGAGAGGTATGGCCGTAAGCTGCTTTTCATCTTTTTCCTAATCCTTTAAAACGTGTCAAAGATAATCAGAAGTTTCTTTTTCTAAAATTGAAGCAGTTCTTAGCATTGGCAAGAGAGGTTCCTAAAACCTAAAGGGAACTTTACTTTTCTTCACTGGTAAATCTAACATGTTTGGTTAGCACCTGTATTTCAACGGCTAAATTACAAACAAAAGTATGCCAATTGTTAAATGTTGATCAACACTAATTTAGCAACCATGAAACGGAATCATGTTTGATATTATTGTCTAAATGCCTTTCATATCCAACGTTAAAACAACAATAAACATGCATCTCTTCAACAATGTGATATACTTTTTGTAATTTGTAGGTGTACAATCTGCGGCGCTCTGCAGCTTTCAGAGAGAAGTGAAAAAGCTTACGGCACCTGGGATTCCCAGGCGGTCTTCCATCCAGGTACTAACCAGGCCCTGCTCTGCTTAGCTTCCGAGATCAGACGAGATCGGGCGGAACCAGAGAGGTATGGCCGTAAGCTGCTTTTCATCTTTTTCCTAATCCTTTAAAACGTGTCAAAGATAATCAGAAGTTTCTTTTTCTAAAATTGAAGCAGTTCTTAGCATTGGCAAGAGAGGTTCCTAAAACCTAAAGGGAACTTTACTTTTCTTCACTGGTAAATCTAACATGTTTGGTTAGCACCTGTATTTCAACGGCTAAATTACAAACAAAAGTATGCCAATTGTTAAATGTTGATCAACACTAATTTAGCAACCATGAAACGGAATCATGTTTGATATTATTGTCTAAATGCCTTTCATATCCAACGTTAAAACAACAATAAACATGCATCTCTTCAACAATGTGATATACTTTTTGTAATTTGTAGGTGTACAATCTGCGGCGCTCTGCAGCTTTCAGAGAGAAGTGAAAAAGCTTACGGCACCTGGGATTCCCAGGCGGTCTTCCATCCAGGTACTAACCAGGCCCTGCTCTGCTTAGCTTCCGAGATCAGACGAGATCGGGCGGAACCAGAGAGGTATGGCCGTAAGCTGCTTTTCATCTTTTTCCTAATCCTTTAAAACGTGTCAAAGATAATCAGAAGTTTCTTTTTCTAAAATTGAAGCAGTTCTTAGCATTGGCAAGAGAGGTTCCTAAAACCTAAAGGGAACTTTACTTTTCTTCACTGGTAAATCTAACATGTTTGGTTAGCACCTGTATTTCAACGGCTAAATTACAAACAAAAGTATGCCAATTGTTAAATGTTGATCAACACTAATTTAGCAACCATGAAACGGAATCATGTTTGATAATATTGTCTAAATGCCTTTCATATCCAACGTTAAAACAACAATAAACATGCATCTCTTCAACAATGTGATATACTTTTTGTAATTTGTAGGTGTACAATCTGCGGCGCTCTGCAGCTTTCAGAGAGAAGTGAAAAAGCTTACGGCACCTGGGATTCCCAGGCGGTCTTCCATCCAGGTACTAACCAGGCCCTGCTCTGCTTAGCTTCCGAGATCAGACGAGATCGGGCGGAACCAGAGAGGTATGGCCGTAAGCTGCTTTTTATCTTTTTCCTAATCCTTTATAATGCGTCAAAAAATTATGTCACGCCTGCCGTTGGCATCTTTGTGTGGGTTAAATAAGGGTATGCAAAGAAGGCTGTGACATCCTATGGCGAAAATTGGATGGACTAGAGAAGACCCGCCCAGGAGTCCCAGCCAATCGGTGGATGGCCATTGCAGTCCCCGCCACCTCAAATGGCCTGACGATGGTATGGACGTAAGCCACCTTTCATCTTCTTCCTATTGCATCTCTTCTACAATGTGATCAACTTTTTACAATTGTGTAGGTGTACAAGCTACGGCGCTGGGCGGCTTTCAGAGAGAGAAGTGAAAAAGCTTACGGCACCTGGGATTCCCAGGCGGTCTTCCATCCAGGTACTAACCAGGCCCTGCTCTGCTTAGCTTCCGAGATCAGACGAGATCGGGCGGAACCAGAGAGGTATGGCCGTAAGCTGCTTTTCATCTTTTTCCTAATCCTTTAAAACGTGTCAAAGATAATCAGAAGTTTCTTTTTCTAAAATTGAAGCAGTTCTTAGCATTGGCAAGAGAGGTTCCTAAAACCTAAAGGGAACTTTACTTTTCTTCACTGGTAAATCTAACATGTTTGGTTAGCACCTGTATTTCAACGGCTAAATTACAAACAAAAGTATGCCAATTGTTAAATGTTGATCAACACTAATTTAGCAACCATGAAACGGAATCATGTTTGATAATATTGTCTAAATGCCTTTCATATCCAACGTTAAAACAACAATAAACATGCATCTCTTCAACAATGTGATATACTTTTTGTAATTTGTAGGTGTACAATCTGCGGCGCTCTGCAGCTTTCAGAGAGAAGTGAAAAAGCTTACGGCACCTGGGATTCCCAGGCGGTCTTCCATCCAGGTACTAACCAGGCCCTGCTCTGCTTAGCTTCCGAGATCAGACGAGATCGGGCGGAACCAGAGAGGTATGGCCGTAAGCTGCTTTTTATCTTTTTCCTAATCCTTTATAATGCGTCAAAAAATTATGTCACGCCTGCCGTTGGCATCTTTGTGTGGGTTAAATAAGGGTATGCAAAGAAGGCTGTGACATCCTATGGCGAAAATTGGATGGACTAGAGAAGACCCGCCCAGGAGTCCCAGCCAATCGGTGGATGGCCATTGCAGTCCCCGCCACCTCAAATGGCCTGACGATGGTATGGACGTAAGCCACCTTTCATCTTCTTCCTATTGCATCTCTTCTACAATGTGATCAACTTTTTACAATTGTGTAGGTGTACAAGCTACGGCGCTGGGCGGCTTTCAGAGAGAGAAGTGAAAAAGCTTACGGCACCTGGGATTCCCAGGCGGTCTTCCATTCAGGTACTAACCAGGCCCTGCTCTGCTTAGCTTCCGAGATCAGACGAGATCGGGCGGAACCAGAGAGGTATGGCCGTAAGCTGCTTTTTATCTTTTTCCTAATCCTTTATAATGCGTCAAAAAATTATGTCACGCCTGCCGTTGGCATCTTTTTGTGGGTTAAATAAGGGTATGCAAAGAAGGCTTTGACATCCTATGGCGAAAATTGGATGGACTAGAGAAGACCCGCCCAGGAGTCCCAGCCAATCGGTGGATGGCCATTGCAGTCCCCGCCACCTCAAATGGCCTGACGATGGTATGGACGTAAGCCACCTTTCATCTTCTTCCTATTGCATCTCTTCTACAATGTGATCAACTTTTTACAATTGTGTAGGTGTACAAGCTACGGCGCTGGGCGGCTTTCAGAGAGAGAAGTGAAAAAGCTTACGGCACCTGGGATTCCCAGGCGGTCTTCCATCCAGGTACTAACCAGGCCCTGCTCTGCTTAGCTTCCGAGATCAGACGAGATCGGGCGGAACCAGAGAGGTATGGCCGTAAGCTGCTTTTCATCTTTTTCCTAATCGTTTAAAACGTGTCAAAGATAATCAGAAGTTTCTTTTTCTAAAATTGAAGCAGTTCTTAGCATTGGCAAGAGAGGTTCCTAAAACCTAAAGGGAACTTTACTTTTCTTCACTGGTAAATCTAACATGTTTGGTTAGCACCTGTATTTCAACGGCTAAATTACAAACAAAAGTATGCCAATTGTTAAATGTTGATCAACACTAATTTAGCAACCATGAAACGGAATCATGTTTGATAATATTGTCTAAATGCCTTTCATATCCAACGTTAAAACAACAATAAACATGCATCTCTTCAACAATGTGATATACTTTTTGTAATTTGTAGGTGTACAATCTGCGGCGCTCTGCAGCTTTCAGAGAGAAGTGAAAAAGCTTACGGCACCTGGGATTCCCAGGCGGTCTTCCATCCAGGTACTAACCAGGCCCTGCTCTGCTTAGCTTCCGAGATCAGACGAGATCGGGCGGAACCAGAGAGGTATGGCCGTAAGCTGCTTTTTATCTTTTTCCTAATCCTTTATAATGCGTCAAAAAATTATGTCACGCCTGCCGTTGGCATCTTTGTGTGGGTTAAATAAGGGTATGCAAAGAAGGCTGTGACATCCTATGGCGAAAATTGGATGGACTAGAGAAGACCCGCCCAGGAGTCCCAGCCAATCGGTGGATGGCCATTGCAGTCCCCGCCACCTCAAATGGCCTGACGATGGTATGGACGTAAGCCACCTTTCATCTTCTTCCTATTGCATCTCTTCTACAATGTGATCAACTTTTTACAATTGTGTAGGTGTACAAGCTACGGCGCTGGGCGGCTTTCAGAGAGAGAAGTGAAAAAGCTTACGGCACCTGGGATTCCCAGGCGGTCTTCCATCCAGGTACTAACCAGGCCCTGCTCTGCTTAGCTTCCGAGATCAGACGAGATCGGGCGGAACCAGAGAGGTATGGCCGTAAGCTGCTTTTCATCTTTTTCCTAATCCTTTAAAACGTGTCAAAGATAATCAGAAGTTTCTTTTTCTAAAATTGAAGCAGTTCTTAGCATTGGCAAGAGAGGTTCCTAAAACCTAAAGGGAACTTTACTTTTCTTCACTGGTAAATCTAACATGTTTGGTTAGCACCTGTATTTCAACGGCTAAATTACAAACAAAAGTATGCCAATTGTTAAATGTTGATCAACACTAATTTAGCAACCATGAAACGGAATCATGTTTGATAATATTGTCTAAATGCCTTTCATATCCAACGTTAAAACAACAATAAACATGCATCTCTTCAACAATGTGATATACTTTTTGTAATTTGTAGGTGTACAATCTGCGGCGCTCTGCAGCTTTCAGAGAGAAGTGAAAAAGCTTACGGCACCTGGGATTCCCAGGCGGTCTTCCATCCAGGTACTAACCAGGCCCTGCTCTGCTTAGCTTCCGAGATCAGACGAGATCGGGCGGAACCAGAGAGGTATGGCCGTAAGCTGCTTTTTATCTTTTTCCTAATCCTTTATAATGCGTCAAAAAATTATGTCACGCCTGCCGTTGGCATCTTTGTGTGGGTTAAATAAGGGTATGCAAAGAAGGCTGTGACATCCTATGGCGAAAATTGGATGGACTAGAGAAGACCCGCCCAGGAGTCCCAGCCAATCGGTGGATGGCCATTGCAGTCCCCGCCACCTCAAATGGCCTGACGATGGTATGGACGTAAGCCACCTTTCATCTTCTTCCTATTGCATCTCTTCTACAATGTGATCAACTTTTTACAATTGTGTAGGTGTACAAGCTACGGCGCTGGGCGGCTTTCAGAGAGAGAAGTGAAAAAGCTTACGGCACCTGGGATTCCCAGGCGGTCTTCCATCCAGGTACTAACCAGGCCCTGCTCTGCTTAGCTTCCGAGATCAGACGAGATCGGGCGGAACCAGAGAGGTATGGCCGTAAGCTGCTTTTCATCTTTTTCCTAATCCTTTAAAACGTGTCAAAGATAATCAGAAGTTTCTTTTTCTAAAATTGAAGCAGTTCTTAGCATTGGCAAGAGAGGTTCCTAAAACCTAAAGGGAACTTTACTTTTCTTCACTGGTAAATCTAACATGTTTGGTTAGCACCTGTATTTCAACGGCTAAATTACAAACAAAAGTATGCCAATTGTTAAATGTTGATCAACACTAATTTAGCAACCATGAAACGGAATCATGTTTGATAATATTGTCTAAATGCCTTTCATATCCAACGTTAAAACAACAATAAACATGCATCTCTTCAACAATGTGATATACTTTTTGTAATTTGTAGGTGTACAATCTGCGGCGCTCTGCAGCTTTCAGAGAGAAGTGAAAAAGCTTACGGCACCTGGGATTCCCAGGCGGTCTTCGATCCAGGTACTAACCAGGCCCTGCTCTGCTTAGCTTCCGAGATCAGACGAGATCGGGCGGAACCAGAGAGGTATGGCCGTAAGCTGCTTTTTATCTTTTTCCTAATCCTTTATAATGCGTCAAAAAATTATGTCACGCCTGCCGTTGGCATCTTTTTGTGGGTTAAATAAGGGTATGCAAAGAAGGCTGTGACATCCTATGGCGAAAATTGGATGGACTAGAGAAGACCCGCCCAGGAGTCCCAGCCAATCGGTGGATGGCCATTGCAGTCCCCGCCACCTCAAATGGCCTGACGATGGTATGGACGTAAGCCACCTTTCATCTTCTTCCTATTGCATCTCTTCTACAATGTGATCAACTTTTTACAATTGTGTAGGTGTACAAGCTACGGCGCTGGGCGGCTTTCAGAGAGAGAAGTGAAAAAGCTTACGGCACCTGGGATTCCCAGGCGGTCTTCCATCCAGGTACTAACCAGGCCCTGCTCTGCTTAGCTTCCGAGATCAGACGAGATCGGGCGGAACCAGAGAGGTATGGCCGTAAGCTGCTTTTTATCTTTTTCCTAATCCTTTAAAACGTGTCAAAGATAATCAGAAGTTTCTTTTTCTAAAATTGAAGCAGTTCTTAGCATTGGCAAGAGAGGTTCCTAAAACCTAAAGGGAACTTTACTTTTCTTCACTGGTAAATCTAACATGTTTGGTTAGCACCTGTATTTCAACGGCTAAATTACAAACAAAAGTATGCCAATTGTTAAATGTTGATCAACACTAATTTAGCAACCATGAAACGGAATCATGTTTGATAATATTGTCTAAATGCCTTTCATATCCAACGTTAAAACAACAATAAACATGCATCTCTTCAACAATGTGATATACTTTTTGTAATTTGTAGGTGTACAATCTGCGGCGCTCTGCAGCTTTCAGAGAGAAGTGAAAAAGCTTACGGCACCTGGGATTCCCAGGCGGTCTTCCATCCAGGTACTAACCAGGCCCTGCTCTGCTTAGCTTCCGAGATCAGACGAGATCGGGCGGAACCAGAGAGGTATGGCCGTAAGCTGCTTTTTATCTTTTTCCTAATCCTTTATAATGCGTCAAAAAATTATGTCACGCCTGCCGTTGGCATCTTTTTGTGGGTTAAATAAGGGTATGCAAAGAAGGCTGTGACATCCTATGGCGAAAATTGGATGGACTAGAGAAGACCCGCCCAGGAGTCCCAGCCAATCGGTGGATGGCCATTGCAGTCCCCGCCACCTCAAATGGCCTGACGATGGTATGGACGTAAGCCACCTTTCATCTTCTTCCTATTGCATCTCTTCTACAATGTGATCAACTTTTTACAATTGTGTAGGTGTACAAGCTACGGCGCTGGGCGGCTTTCAGAGAGAGAAGTGAAAAAGCTTACGGCACCTGGGATTCCCAGGCGGTCTTCCATCCAGGTACTAACCAGGCCCTGCTCTGCTTAGCTTCCGAGATCAGACGAGATCGGGCGGAACCAGAGAGGTATGGCCGTAAGCTGCTTTTTATCTTTTTCCTAATCCTTTAAAACGTGTCAAAGATAATCAGAAGTTTCTTTTTCTAAAATTGAAGCAGTTCTTAGCATTGGCAAGAGAGGTTCCTAAAACCTAAAGGGAACTTTACTTTTCTTCACTGGTAAATCTAACATGTTTGGTTAGCACCTGTATTTCAACGGCTAAATTACAAACAAAAGTATGCCAATTGTTAAATGTTGATCAACACTAATTTAGCAACCATGAAACGGAATCATGTTTGATAATATTGTCTAAATGCCTTTCATATCCAACGTTAAAACAACAATAAACATGCATCTCTTCAACAATGTGATATACTTTTTGTAATTTGTAGGTGTACAATCTGCGGCGCTCTGCAGCTTTCAGAGAGAAGTGAAAAAGCTTACGGCACCTGGGATTCCCAGGCGGTCTTCCATCCAGGTACTAACCAGGCCCTGCTCTGCTTAGCTTCCGAGATCAGACGAGATCGGGCGGAACCAGAGAGGTATGGCCGTAAGCTGCTTTTTATCTTTTTCCTAATCCTTTATAATGCGTCAAAAAATTATGTCACGCCTGCCGTTGGCATCTTTGTGTGGGTTAAATAAGGGTATGCAAAGAAGGCTGTGACATCCTATGGCGAAAATTGGATGGACTAGAGAAGACCCGCCCAGGAGTCCCAGCCAATCGGTGGATGGCCATTGCAGTCCCCGCCACCTCAAATGGCCTGACGATGGTATGGACGTAAGCCACCTTTCATCTTCTTCCTATTGCATCTCTTCTACAATGTGATCAACTTTTTACAATTGTGTAGGTGTACAAGCTACGGCGCTGGGCGGCTTTCAGAGAGAGAAGTGAAAAAGCTTACGGCACCTGGGATTCCCAGGCGGTCTTCCATCCAGGTACTAACCAGGCCCTGCTCTGCTTAGCTTCCGAGATCAGACGAGATCGGGCGGAACCAGAGAGGTATGGCCGTAAGCTGCTTTTCATCTTTTTCCTAATCCTTTAAAACGTGTCAAAGATAATCAGAAGTTTCTTTTTCTAAAATTGAAGCAGTTCTTAGCATTGGCAAGAGAGGTTCCTAAAACCTAAAGGGAACTTTACTTTTCTTCACTGGTAAATCTAACATGTTTGGTTAGCACCTGTATTTCAACGGCTAAATTACAAACAAAAGTATGCCAATTGTTAAATGTTGATCAACACTAATTTAGCAACCATGAAACGGAATCATGTTTGATAATATTGTCTAAATGCCTTTCATATCCAACGTTAAAACAACAATAAACATGCATCTCTTCAACAATGTGATATACTTTTTGTAATTTGTAGGTGTACAATCTGCGGCGCTCTGCAGCTTTCAGAGAGAAGTGAAAAAGCTTACGGCACCTGGGATTCCCAGGCGGTCTTCCATCCAGGTACTAACCAGGCCCTGCTCTGCTTAGCTTCCGAGATCAGACGAGATCGGGCGGAACCAGAGAGGTATGGCCGTAAGCTGCTTTTTATCTTTTTCCTAATCCTTTATAATGCGTCAAAAAATTATGTCACGCCTGCCGTTGGCATCTTTGTGTGGGTTAAATAAGGGTATGCAAAGAAGGCTGTGACATCCTATGGCGAAAATTGGATGGACTAGAGAAGACCCGCCCAGGAGTCCCAGCCAATCGGTGGATGGCCATTGCAGTCCCCGCCACCTCAAATGGCCTGACGATGGTATGGACGTAAGCCACCTTTCATCTTCTTCCTATTGCATCTCTTCTACAATGTGATCAACTTTTTACAATTGTGTAGGTG